>NW_008824467.1:3594456-3615840 GCF_000699105.1 Pygoscelis adeliae | reverse complement strand
GGCGGGAGGGAAGGGATGCCATCCAGATGGACCTTGACAGGCTTGAGAGGTGGGCCCGTGCGAGCTTCATGAATTTCAAAAAGGCCAAGTGTAATGTCCTGCACATGGGTTGGGACAATCCCAAGCACAAATACAGACTGGGTGGAGAATGGATTGCGAGCATCCCTGAGGAGAAGGACTTGGGGGTGTTGGTTGATGAGAAGCTCAACATGATCTGGCAATGTGCACTTGCAGCCCTGAAGGCCAACCATATCCTGGGCTGCATCAAAAGAAGTGTGACCAGCAGGTCGAGGGAGGTGATTCCCCCCCTCTACTCCACTCTCGTGAGACCCCACCTGGAGTACTGCTTTCAGCTCTGGGACCCCCAACATAAGAAGGACATGGACTTGTTGGAGCAAGTCCAGAGGAGGGCCACAAAGATGATCAGAGGGCTGGAGCACCTGTCCTATGAAGACAGGCTGAGAGTTGGGGTTGTTTAGCCTGGAGGAGAGAAGGCTCCGTGGAGACCTTATAGCAGTCTTCCGGTACTTAAAACGGGGCCTACAAGAAAGCTGGAGAGGGACTTTTTACAACAGCATGTAGTGATAGGACAAGGGGTAATGGCTTTAAACTGAAAGTAGATTAGATATAAGGAAGAAATTCTTCACTATGAGGGTGGTGAGGCATTGGAACAGTTTGCCCAGAAAAGTTGTGGATGCCCCATTGCTGGAAGTGTTCAAGGCCAGGTTGGACGGGGCTTTGAGCAATGTGACCTAGTGAAAGATGTCCCTGTCCATGGCAGGGGGTTGGAACTAGATGATCTTTAAGGTCCGTTCCAACCCAAACCTTTCTATGATTCTATGATTCTATATGCTGGGGGCCACCCAGCTGGAAAGCAGCTTGGCAGAAAAGGACCTGGGGGTCCTGGTGGACACCAGGTTGAACATGAGCCAGCAGTGTGCCCTTTTGGCAAAGGCAGTGAATGGTATCCTGGGCTGCATTGGACAGAGTATGTCCAGCAGGTCGAGGGAGGTGATCTTTCCCCTCTACTCAACAGTGGTGAGGCCACATCTGGAGTACTCTGTGCAGTGCTGGGCTCCCCAGTATGAGAGAGACATGGACATGCTGGAGAGAGTCCAACAAAGGGCCACAAAAATGATTAAGAGATTGGAGCATTTCACATGAGAAAAGGCTGAGAGATCTGGGACTGTTCAGCCTGGAGAAGAAAGGCTTAGGGGGAGACCTCATCAATATATATATAAATACCTGCATGGAGGGTGCAAGGAGGATGCAGCCAGGCTTTCTCCAGTGGTGCCCAGGGACAGGAAAAGGGGCAACAGGCACAAACTGAAACACAGGAGATTCCTTCTGAACATAAGGAAACACTTTCACTGTGAGGGTGACCAAGTGCTGTCATAGGTTGCCCAGAGAGGTGGTGGAGTCTCCATCCTTGGAGATACTCAAAAGCCACCTGGATGCAGTCCTGAGCAACTGGGTCTAGCTGATGCTGCTTGAGCATGGGGGTTGGACCAGATGACCTCCAGAGGTCCTTTCCAACCTCAACTGTTCTGTGATTCTGTGAAACACTGCGAAAAGAAGAGACATCATTATAATTAACACGGACAAGGCAACACTGACTAGCCTGTGTCTCTGCCTCTGTGATGGTGGTCTTATATGGTGCTAAGCATGAAACCCAAATCATCAGATAGCAGGTAGCCATGAAAGCTGTATGCTTTCATGTTTAGGTTGTCTACATTGAGCCTTTTGGTGTCTGATGGGTAGAAGAAATGAACTGCAGTGAGACCTGTCTCCTACTTCCAGCAACGATCAATACAGTTGGAGATATGGACAGATATGCAAGTGCTCCCATGTGCTGTTTCTGATCCTGGCCCTTTTGCTGTGTTATTCTGTGGCTTCCCATAAGTCCCTCTGTCTCTGTTTCCCATTTCTGGATGGGGATAATAATGCTTTCCCATCTTGTGATTGAGATTGTGAATGAATTAATGAATGTTTGTGAAACACTTAGGACATTACTGATGAGCATCCTTGAAGAAGCAGTAAAGATATAAATGATCTTCTGTTCACTACAGGGCTTAGACAGACTAGAATAAACAAGATTTAGACTAGCTAAATGCTGGATGGGGGAAAACAAGAAATGGAAATAGCCACCTGATATTTCTGAGTAGTTTCTGTTGTACCCTGCATGAGGTAGATACCCTTTTGTAAAACATTAATGTGTGATCCTTCAGTTAGACTCTGTATCAAAATCAGTACAAGCAAATGACTGTCCCCATGGATAAATTTTGTAACATTGTAGATTTTGATGTGGTGAGGTTTATTTCTTTCACGTAGTTTCAAAAATGTAGTTCTATTTTTATAAAGGGTTTTAGGAATCTCTGAAAGAAGACACTACAAAATTACGGCTTAAAATATTACTACTTCTGTAGTTGGCATTTCTGCCATCATCTCATCCCACAGTTTTGTTAGACCACTAATATCTGTACAACTGAACACTAATATTGGGTCATATCTGCTGCCCATATTATTTAAAACAAATAGTATTGGATAGCAGTACTCTACAAAGGATAGCATTGTACAGCTGCGGAAGTGCAGTTGTAATCTATTTTTTATTACTTAAATGAAAAAATAATGACAGTTGCAGAAGACTACATTCTGATCGCAGGGGCATAGATGTCTCTCAAGAATAATTTAGCTGTTCTTCACTGAATTTTCTAGTTTCCACCAAATTTAACTGAAATAAAAAGTTCTTGTTTGACAATGCTTAAATTTACAGTAGTTTACACTGTTTAACTTCTAAGAATTTTTGCAAGCAACATCATAGGCTATGTCTAGGGAATAAGGTATGAAAAATTGTCAAGTTTTTGTCCTTTCTTAATTTTAATTTTATCAAAATAAAGATATTTGCATAGATGTTAATGGTCAAGTGCCATTGCTAATTATGAGAAAAGTTAATATTTACAGTAGAATTGTTAAATGCTTTTTAATAGTATTTGTTTGCTTTAAAAGTAAATACCTGTAATATATGCATACAGTCAAATTTGTGTGATTCATCAAGAAGTCTCAAATGAGAGTGGGCTCCTCTGAGTGGTGAGGAGAGTGAGCTCTTGTGAGTTAGTTTTTGACTTCAAGGTTTGTTTCTTTGGCCCATGGCCACAAAATGCACAGATATATGCTCTGTGTGGTGTGCCCTGCCTAAGACTGACTCACGTACCAAATGGAAGTGTAATGCTGGTTACCCACTGGTGCCCCAGATCCTGACGGTGAGTAAAACCCACTTTGCATCACTTGGAAGTTTCACTTTGAAATTTGGAGTATTACAGTCAGTTTGTTAAAGTTTAGCCATTGAATGTCGTAGTGAACTTCAGTGTGGAAAGGATGGGACAGTAGAGTTGATTGTCCAAAAGTTAAAAAACAGCAAAAAAAAGGTGCAGGTGGAAGACAGAATAGGAAAGTCGATTGGCCGTTGTTGCGGAGAAAACAGGCCTTCCACATGTGAGCAGGGCAGTGCATATACTTCACACAAATGGTGGATACACTTGACATATTGTGACCCTTGCGGAGAATGTTACTTACATAGGAGTTTTCCCTTGAATTTATAATTAAAGCTCACATGAAGCAAAAAATCATCATGGGACTAAATGCAGGATATATATTTTGGCAGGCAAATGTAAATGAGGCGAGTTCTAAATTTCTAACTTCAAATACAGCATTTGAATGTTACAAACTTAAGAGAGTACCGTTTGGCATTAGTTCTTTCTCAGGATATTTCTAAAAGTAATTGAACAGACCACTACGGGACAACAAGGTGTTGAAATTCTAATGGATGATTATTGAATTTGGGTTGAGGAATTTAAATGAGAAAATGAAAGATGCAGGGAAGTGTTTGAAAAATGCCTTTTTCTCATCCTAAAAATAATAATAAAAAAAAAACCAAAACCCAACGTGACCTAACAGATGCTTTCAGCATTCGAAATGTATTGAGCAAAGATATCTCAGATTACTTGGTTTATTGAAACAACAGTTATAAATGAAATGTGTTCTTAAATGAAAAAAGCAGCTTAGGAAGATTTATGGGGATGGTATACTGATTAAATTAATTCCACATTTTTCTATGATCAGCGCCACTGCAGAAGGTAAGGTGAATAAGGGTGTTGCATGGCATTAAGGAAACAAACCAAAGCCAGGATTTGAGCACTGTGTCACAAAACTGCAGTGTCAGATACTATGATTTAATTGAACTAGATACTATGATTTAATTGAACTGATTGTACTGAGAGCAGAAACTTATGAAGGATCACTGCCCCAGTGCTGCTGCCCCCAGTGCTGCTGTCATTGATTGAGTGGAAAAAGGAGAGACCTCAGTTTCTGATTTTAAATGAGAGTGCAATGAGTCACATCTGCTTTATTAAAGACCTTGACACAGAATTCCCCACCTCCCCCCAAACCAGCGCATGGTTTGGAAAGGCTGAGCTCTGCTATGCTTGATTTCATCCTAACGTAAGTGCTGGAGCCTACATTAGCAGCGGTAGTTGCCATAAGCCCTTTGCTGCTCTGTCTTACTTCGGGGCCGAGTATCTGGTTCCTTGTGGATGCTGTTACTAGGGTGTATTATTTTTGGATTTTTACACAAGAACTAGGCTACCAAAAGAAGGCATCTTTTTTATTTCTGTAGTTCATGAACTTGCAACAGCCCTGCAGATGTTGAATATTCATTACCTTTGCCAAAAGACTTTAGAAGTTGTGAACACTTTTACAGCACAGTACTTTTCAAATTGTACCTGGAGTAAACTGCTGTTAAAGCAAAATATCATGCATATTTGTATGTATCACTTTCTTCTCAAGTTGATTTGGAATCATATGTAACCATTAATTTCCTGAATGTTATGTTTAAGTCTCCTAAAAATGCATGTCTCTGAAGTCTTGCTCAAGTAAATACACAGACAGTGTGTACACTCACACACACTTTCTCACGTGGTGTTTCTTTACTTCGGTAAAGTTTTACATTACTATGGAGTGGTTTTAGGCGACACATGGGCTTTATACTTTCAGCCACCTTTTAGGATATAATGGTTGAAATTTAATTTTTCTGTGTTTTCCATAGGAATGAGTCATGGTTGTTGTATTGACTAATGGCTTATGCTACGTTTTGAGGCTTGATAGGGAGTGTGGAAATGCAAAGCAAGACATTGTTAGTATTCAAATAGTTAACTCCTTCTTATTTGACAATGTTACTGAATAGCTGCACAAGGCTCTGCTCTTTCTTTGCTTACATTAGCAGTGTACTGATTGTGTCAAATAATTTAGGAGTCCTGTCAGCTATCTTCCCAATTGTCATTTAGTAGTTGCCTCCTGAATTAAAGAGAAGGAATAAGCACTGGCTTTAATGTGGAGTGCACTGTATTTCAGTCGCTAGTACTCTTTGAAATAATGAAGTGAACTGCAAATAATCTTGACGTGAAATAGCACAGCATTTTATGTCTCTCTTTCAGTGTTCCAAGCAACCATGACTTGATCCATATAAGTCTTTGGTTCAGTCTCAAATCTAAGTTTAATGGAGGATTTACAGAAATGTTGAACAGCACTAGTACTTGTACATGATTGATGCAGTGTTCTATATATATTTTACAGTTCTGCATTATAAATCATTTGGTGTTTTAGTATTAAAAACAGATGACAACCTATAGCTTTAGTATTATGTATGCATAGAAGATGGATATATACCCATACATACTCTCTGTATTTGTGATTGTTGAATCTCTATACTATATTAAAATGTATTATTCATTTCTGCCAACAATCATGAGTCAGTGGAAAATAATGGGCGCAATCATTTGAAAAATGTGCATTCACAATTTGCTTGTATTCATCTCGAAGTTCAGACTGCAGATGTGTAACCATTCATTTTACCGCTCTCAGTGATGCGTGTAAGCCTCCTGAGGATTCACATTTATGAACTTCCTGCATTGCCATTGGTATTTAAAGTAGAACAGATAGGTAACATGAAATAAAATTTATTTCTGCCATAGAATTTACTGATATAAGAGGTAGTTATAAAAAAAAAAATCAACACTCAACCTGATTTTGTTAGCTCAGCTGCTGTATTTTCACTTGTAAAGTCATAAATTCAATTTGCGGTGGGCTTTTCCTAGCAATTGCAAATATTGTATGTGTATTTTCTCTAAGGAGTCACACTTTGGAGTAGAAGCAGCTGTTTTTCCTAAAATTTTGCAGGAAGTAGAGAAAAAAGATGAGTATCTTTTTAAGCTTACTTTGTTAAGCAAGCTTTTCTGGTCACATTTCACGTTTCTAAAATGACTGAAGAACAGAATTGTTAATTCCTGATGTTTCTGCTCAATCATAATTTTCCATGGAAAGTTATGTTATACACAATCTCCTGATCTGTATGTGAATGTATTATTTTAACCTGGGTTTGGTGTTAGCGTTAAATTACCGATACTCAAAACAAATGTATTTGAAGACTTCTTTGGGTAGCTCTGCTTAAGAAAATATTTTTAAAGCACAGAGGAGGTACAATGAACTTGTTAGTAGCTGTACAATTTAAACTTGAGCCTTTCTACATTTGGTGCTCCAAAATATGTCAATGGCAGATTTCCCACTGTTGTGCATGTTCTGTTTTATTACTGATTGTTCCAGATTGTGTTGCTGGTCTAATTTAATCTTATTCATAGCTTGATAGGTTATGTAATTTTTTTTTCCTTTGGTTCAGTTGTTTTTGTTTTGTTTTAGTCCATTCATTGATATTATATCCTTTCTGTTTTTTCACCATTTCAGTAAGCAAAGGAAAAAGCCCTTTCATAGACCTTCTTAACAGAGCTGCTTTTTACATATTGCTGAGATCTTGCAATTTTAGAGGTTGTTTTGATTATGGGGATAGTGCAGTGTGATTAATCATAAATTCAATCTTATTAGAACCTCCGTAAGAAAGTATGGTAGTATCAATCCATTGCTGTAATTTTGGCTCTTGAAAGAGTTTGGAAACCAAATTAAGAAAAGCATTTCTTTCTCCATTTTTTAATTTTAAAAACATGTTAAGATTGATTGCTGTGATGGGGGAGAAAGTGAAAACGATGTTTTAACTACAGAAATAGTGTAATATAATGTTCCCTAAGTGTATTTTAGATCTCCAACTGCAACGTGAAAAATGCAAGTTTCACCAGGACCAACAGACACAAAAATTCTTTTCCCGTAAATGGAGTGGTTTAAACCAAACAGGATGCTTGAAAAATTACAGCACTTACAAAATCTTTTAAAAATACTTGCAGATTACAATTTTTCTAGACATGGGCCTCCAGGATGGCAACATAATAAATAACCTGCTTTGAGGGAAATTGCTTCCATAAAATTGAGAAAGTGAAAAAATCACCAATGCTGTACTTATATCACCATAATTCTGCAGACTGAAGGAAGTCAGTCTCTTTCTTGCTTTGAAAACTAAATTTAGTGTACATTAAGAAAGAGATAGTAATCTTTTCTTTTGCATCCCTCACTCACACCCTATGGAGTACTCTAAGGCAGCCTGTCCTGGCTGAGAGAGGTGGTGATTTGGAGCCAGCGCAGCTGATGCCAGAACTGTTACATCATTCATTGGTGAAAGCGGGATGATAATCAGTGCTTGCTCTTTTCTAGACTCAAAAGGAGCTTTTCAGATTTCTGAACTGGAAAGTGCACAAATGTCATGACTTCTGGGGGCTCAAGTTCCTTCCCCTGAGTTCAGTTTTGGAGACTGGCTGATTTGGCAGCTCTGGTTTTCAGGTGGGTAGGTGAATCTCAGTTACATTAGCAGCAAATCCTGTCTGGTTGTTCAGTGTAAATCTGAATTTTAGGTTCTGTAGTATGTTAGACAGAGTGTGATATTCTGTAGAATTGCTTGTTATATGCGCTCTTCGTTTCCGTATATACACAAGTACACAACAGTGTACTTTCTGTCCGAGTGAGAATGCCAACTGATTCTGAAAGATCTTATTTAGATCTGACTTAGATCCACTTTCCTTAGCATGGAAATAACCGCTTAAAAGGTCCTGCTACATTTTTAGAGAATTTGTACAAGCCTTAACTAACTTGCATTCAAATGGAAAGTTGAGTCATCTTGGAGGGAAGAATGTGGTTTTGTAAGTATTTTGGTGATGGGCTCTTTGAATCTATCAGTTAGAGGGTAGATTATTGTCTTTACCACTTACGATTCTACAGATGTGCCTAATCTCTTGTCGAAACTCTCCCATAAGCCGCTTAGTAGTTTCTTTGTGTGGCTCTCCAGCACTCCTTGTGACCGCATGTGTTTCTGCAAATCCACAAAGAACAGTACTGCTACAAACCTCAGTTGCTCATATGCAGTTGTGACCATGTTGGATCTTTGAGTGTTTGAACAGCCGAAGTGGGTGAAATTCTTCATAAATGGTCAGAACTTTGAGAACTTGGCTATGAGGGTTGGAGATTCAGCCAGATCCAGGATTTCAGGCAGATTCAGAATTCACGTGCCCATGTTATTCTACCTTCTCTAAACTCAATATCATTTTTAAGGCAGTAAAGTTGCAAAATTTATATGTCTGAATAACTGCCTGTTCAGTGCAGTATCTGCACTGTAGTTCACATAAGGTTTTACTATGGTATCGCAACTATTCACAAAAAAGAACTGATGGCGATGGCGTAAGGGACATTCATATTTTACGTGAGCCTGAATCACCAGTTCGCAGAGGACTCTGACAGCTGCAGAAAATGCATTCTTCTCTTTGTCCAGCCAGGGTTCTTCTAGAATTGTAAGGCATCATCTCTCATCTCCTAAGAGCATTCGTGAGAGTAACACCTGACTTTTGAGTAGCAAGAGTATACTTCTTGGAAGATAGATTTGCTAGGTAACACACAAACTACGATCATATTCATCAGTAGCAGCTAAGTGCTGAACTGACATTGCAATCCAGAGTTCCTTTTCAGACTCTATGGCTATGATAAAGATCAGTGAATCATCTGTATAATTGAAACACCATATGAACATCCTGGACCACATAAGGTTCCCAACTTTGACAGTATTCCACAGTACAAACTCTGGAATTGGCAACGCTTTCTTCTGTGTAGTAGGATATATGAACCAGGAAATCCTTGTTCCTCCCTGCTCACCAGATGTAGTGCCCCTTTACCTTGCAACAAGTGAATGGAAAAGATTGGAGCTGGTTTGAGAGGAATAATCTCTTAAACAGTTGCAACCGGTGCTGATTTGTTCTGAACAGTATTAAAGCTGTCTGCTCTCCCTGGAACTGCGACAGAGCCTACCTGGAGTGTTGTTGCTTGTTTCAGTGTGGGTGTGTGCGAAAAAGAGGCAGTAAAAGAAATATTCCTTTGTTGGAAAAATGGAATAACAGTCTTAAAACACTGCCTAGCCAATTGCATTTATTCCCAGTAAAGTGACTACACTTGTACCTTGGTCACATGCCAAGACTGATGATGTGCTTTATAGATGCAGAAAATTATGTTAATAAAACTACAAATTATAGTGCTACTATCCACAAGCACAAGCTTTCCTATGACAATATTGTTTACTTAAAAACTAAACATTATAACAGTGATGCTAAATTACTTCTGCGGATTTTAGACCAAATCTAGCCAATCAGTGTTTCTGCTTACTTGTCAGTTGCAGATAACTACATATTTGCTTGTGAAGCTAAGCTGCTGTCTGCCAAATGTTCTCAGGGGTTTTTTTCCTCAGTAAATAGATGTATTCCCAGTTTCTAAATTTATTCTTTTACACCCTCATAGAACTAGGAGTAGAAATGTTGATAGTTATAATTTTTAGTGAAAAAACAGAGATTGTGGTATTTAACCATACGTTCTTTCAATAATCCCTGTTAACAGATTGTACTAAATGTAACAGCTGTTCCTGGTGGGCCGTTACTAGGGAAGAGTTCAAGAGTGCAGTACAGGCTATCTCAGTGGAGGTGGAGGAGTTGGGGGGGCTGGAAATGAAGATGATAGCTCAATGGTGAGAGCTCAGTCCTTCTCTTTCTGTGATAAGCAGCTTGGGCATACAGTTTCTGTATCTTAAATTACAGTCCCTTTCAGAGGTCATCCTAAGTGATATGGTTGCATAATTTCATTTGTGAAGGCTAGCAGCTAGGAATCAGAATTGGATGTTACTTAACAGTAACCAGAGATCAGAAACATCTGGCTTTGACATGCTTTCTTGTTGCCTTGAACAGAAATGTAGTTGGTGTGAAGCAAAAATGAAGCTACTGCTGAGTAAAAAACATAGTTACAAATCAGTCAATACATAAGTGTATCTATCTCTGTTGTCCTATTCTGGTTTATCACCAGGCCCTACCTGATAATCTTCAGCTATTCCTAGTTCTCACTGTCTAGCTCGCTCCATGGTTTGATAGCTTTATGAATGACTTCTTGTTCAGTGAAGTTTGAGTAGAATATATAAAAAGAAAATAAAATGTGTTTTTAGCAGTTTCGATAGGCTCATTCTTGTTAATATTTTTGTTTTTCTGTTACCTTTGAAACTTTGAGGTCATTGCCCCAATTTTTCATGCAACGCTGATTTTTGAGTCATTCAGCTTCCTCATATGCTTGAACAAGAGGCACTAGACTGTTTCTCTCAGCTGCAAACATTTCCTGTTATTCAGCTCTGATTTTTCCTACTGTTGTCACTCATGTCCATGTATTCTGCTGCTTTTCCAGACAACAAGGCTGCTTTTTGGCTCCTTCATTTCCTTTCCATGTGTCCTTAATTAACAGTGACACCCACAGAAGTAGCTAGAGTCCTTTATGCAGAGCACTTAAAATCTTGGGCTTTAAGAGAGTCACATGTAATGGAGTCTGAATACTTGTCTGGAGAGTAGAGTCCTGGGTGGAAAGTAACAGAAGTGCAAATGAAAAGTTTTTCTGTTTGTTTTAGTAATTTATAGTGTGGAGTCAAACCCAAGAGATAGATTTAAACTTTAGTGGTAGGACGTCTGTGGTCTGGTTTCCAACTGTAGTAGCAAGTCATTGTGGCCAACTGACATCCAAAAAAGTTAAAAATACTATTGCAATATTTTTGCATGTGGTAAAGGAAAGCACGCTGGTTTAAAAACTAATCTTACCATCTGTGATACTTCAAAATGGAGGGCATTGGTTATAAATTTCTGTATGTTCATTAGAGGTCTGATTTTTTCTTTCTCTCTCCTGCATTTTCTGCAGCTATTTCTGCCGATACAATGTGTAAGTGAGAGTAAAATACTGGTAAATCAGAATGGAGGAGTTCTAAATCCACTTTTTACAAATGTAGTAAATTACACAGGGCAGAAGTGCACCCACCCCCTTTCCTTATCTGTGTTATCTTTTAAACACATAATTTAAACTTGCACAAATCGTAAAGGTCAGCATTACTCCAGTGAGTGGATGTTGTGGTTTAACCCCAGGCAGCAACTAAGCCCCATGCAGCCGCTTGCTTACCCTCCCTCCCTGGTGGGATGGGGGAGAGAATCGGAAGACCAAAAGTAAGAAAACTCGTGGGTTGAGATAAGAACAGTTTAATACTTGAAATAATACTTGTAATAATAATAATAATAATAATAATAATAATAATAATAATAGAAAGTAAACAACAAGGGGGGGAGGGGAACAAAAACCCAGGGAAAGAAAGGGAAGAAAAAAAGATTAACTGCTCACCACCAATGCCAGCCATTCCCTGAGCAGCAATTGCTGCCCCCCGGCCAACTCCCCCCAGCTTATATACTGAGCGTGACGTCACATGGTATGGAATATCCCTTTGGCCAGTTTGGGTCAGCTGTCCTGGCTGTGCCCCCTCCCAGCTTCTTGTGCACCTCCAGCCTTCTCAGTCGGTCGAGCATGGGAAGCTGAAAAGTCCTTGACTTAGTATAAACACTGCTTAGCAACAACTAAAACATCAGTGTGTTGTCAACATTATTCTCATCCTAAATCCAAAACACAGCACTGTACCAGCTACTAGGAAGGAAATTAACTCTATCCCAGCCAAAACCAGGACAGTGGAAGACAATGAGGCATGCCTGTACATCTGTCTGGTAAATAAGTCTGGAAAAAATAGCAGTTGAGAGAGGAGATGATACATGCTTTCAGAGACAACATACACAGTAGCCCTGGCAGAATTCTGACTGCTGCTGGTCCTGGTTTTGGTAAATATAGATAATTACAGTAGGTGATACTGGATCACAGAGCTCTTCAGGAAGACTAATTGCTAGGTGTCTGACTTGGAATATGAAAGAACTATATTTAGAATAAAAAGTTCAAGATATTTCTTGCATTTTTCTCTGGTTGCATTCAGAATGTTTCCATGTCCAGTGTGATCTCATTTTCTTTAACTGAATTGCCTTGTTTGTTGCAAGAGGATGAAAACTCAGAAAAGAAGTAGTGAAGAAAAAGTAGCTGAGGAAATCATGCTGTTTTAGATTGTAAAGAGTGATCTACATTTTTCAAGTGGTGAAGTTTTTTAAAATTTTCGTCAATGTTAGTGTTCCCCATCCAGAAATTTGTGACTTCTATGTGTCCCTAATGGCTTATAGATATTTAGCTGAATGACAATTAGTAAGGGAGCTGTGTTGATCTGTTTGTGTTCTTTTCGACGTATCAGTCAATAGTAATAAAAAAACTGTGAGATCAATTTCAAAACCCCTTAGAAACCACATAAAAAATAACAACTGCATTGATTTCTCTCATAATTGCCCTGGAAGAATGGTAGGAACTTAACGGTATGAACGTAATGAAATGCATTTATCAATAGACTGTGTGTTGGATATGCTGCATTAGAAGCCTACAGTAAGATGCTGTCAGTGGGGGGTCTAGAAGTAAACTTTCATGGCCTCTTACACAGATTGGTGAAAGTGCAGAAATCATGAATATAGGAGAGAAAACAAATATTGCAGAATACCTGTAGCAAAAGGCAGGCGTTTGAAAGGAAATGGAAGAGTAATGTCCTCTTCATTAATCTAGCAAGTTCCTTAAAAGGATGTGAAACATAGTCTGTCATACATATGTTCTAGATTTTATAGAAGAGACTTTGTGAGAAATATTTTCAGAGCCTGCTGGGATATAGTCAGGATTATGGCAATTTCCCATAAGAACATATGTTTACCAGCTCCAGCTTCCTTTTGAAACACTGTAAAGAATTGCTTTCATGAATAGGTTTTTTTTTTTTCTTTCTGTTTGAACAGGCAGAACAAACAGGGTATCTTGGTCATAATGAGCAGCATAATGAAACGATAAGTACGTCCTAATTGCGTCTTGTTTATATCATGGTTACGCAAACAATTGTTTTGATAGGTATTTCTGTTTCTACACACTCTAAAAAGTCTTTAAACAGTATTGTCTCTTTTTTCTTCTTTTCTCTGTTAAATACTTCAATGTATAAGAAGGCCACTAAAATGAAAAAGCATTGAAACCATGCCAACCTGTAAAAATGTATATAAAATTTAAAATCAGTCTTCATCTCTGCCTTGGGTTTAGTTCTCAATGTTGGATATCCTACATTACTAGCATTATGATATCCAGTGTTTGAAATGTAAACTTCCTTTTATTTAGTTTCACACAAATTTATAAGCCAGCAAAATAATAGAAAATAAATGCGTAGAGAAAGAAGTCATTGTTAACATAACAGCCACCAATACTAGTCCATACATCTCTTCAGAGACCTGCTTGGACGAATCCCATGGGTTACAGCCCTGGAAGAAAGAGGAGTCTGAAAGCACTTGTTGATATACAAGAATCACCTCCAAGCTCAAGAAAAGTCCATCCCAACAAGCAGGAAATCAAGCAAAGGTGGCAGGAGTCAGTCCTGCTTGGTTCATGGATGAGCCAGGAGCTCCTGACTGAACTCAGACATGCAATGTGCAAGATGTGGAAACAGGGGCGGGTGACTCAGGAGCAGTATAGAGTTGTTGTCTGATCTTGCATGGATAGGGTTAGGAAAGCCAAGGCTGACCTGGAGTTGAATGTGGCAAAGGATGTGAAGGGTAACAGGGAAGGCTTCTACAAGTACATAAACAGCAAAAGGAAGGGTAGGAAAAACATGAACCTGCTGCTGAATGGGGCAGGGGAACTGGTGACAAAGGACACAGAAAAGGCCAAGGTACTCAATATCTTGTGTCAGTCTTTACTGGTATGACAGACTGCAGGAATCCTAGGCACGTGAGATTAGAGGGCAGGTCTGGAGCAAGGAAGGAGGAGGAGTACAAGGTGGAGGACAAGGTGAAGAACAAGATTAGGGAGCACTTAAACTGGACACACGTAAGTCCATGGTGCCTGACAGGCTGCACCCGTGAGTGCTGAATGAGATGGCTGATGTCATTGCGTGACTACTCTCAATTATCTTTGAAAGGTCATGGTGACTGAAGACTGGAGACCAAATATCACTCCTGTCTTCAAGAAGGGCAAGAAGGAATACCTGGGGAAAAACACACTGATCAGCCTCACCTCAATCTCTATTAAGGTGATGGAGAGAATCTTTCCACAAAGCGCTTCCAAACACATGAAGTGCAAGAAAGTAATCTAGAGTAGTCAGCGTTGATTTATGAAGGAGAAACAATGCATAACCAACCTGACAGCATTCTACAATTAGGTGACTAGCTTGGTGGATGGCGGGAGAGCAGTGGATGTTTACTAAGACTTTTGACACTGTCTCCCATGACATTCTTATAGACAGGCTGACAAAGGTTGGGTGAAATAAGTGGACAGGGAGATGGATTCCAAACGGTCTGAGTGGCTGGGCCCAGAGAGTTGTGATCAGCAACACAAAGTCTAGTTGGTGACAAGTCACTAGTGGTCTACCCCCAGCAGTCAGTACTGGTGCCAGTACCGCTTAAAATCTTCATATTAGCAGTTAAACAGGCCTGAACAATGGGACAGAGTGCAGTCTCATTAAGTTTGCAGATGATACAAAACTGTCAGGAGTTGTGCTGCCATTCAGAGGGACCTGAACAGGCTGATGGATTGAGCAGAGAGGAATCACATGAAGTTCAACAAAGGGAAATGCAAAGTCCTGCATCTGGGGAGGAATAACCCCATGCACCAGTGCATGCTGGGGGCCAACCAGCTGGAAACGGGCTCTGCAGAGGAGGACCTGGGGGTCCTTATGGACACCAAGCTGACCATGAGCCAGCAATATGCTCCTGTGGCAAAGGCAGCCAACAGCCTTCTGGGCTGCTTTAGGCAGAGTGTTGCCAGCAAGTCAAGAGAGGTGGTCCTTCCTCTCTATTCAGCCCTGATGATGCCACACCTGGAGTACTGGGTCCAGTTCTGGGCTCCCCAGTACAAGACAGATACGGACTTACTGGAGCAAGTCCAGCACAGAGACACAAAGATGATTAAGGGACAGGAGTCTCTTTCATATGAACAGTGACTGAGAGCTGGGACTGTTCAGCCTGGAGAAGAGAAGGGTCAGGAGGAATCTTATCCTTGTGTATAATTCCATGATGGGAAGCAATGAAGAAGAGGGAGCAAGGCTCTTCTCCATGATGCCCACTGACAGGACAAGAGGCAATGGGCACAAAGTTCCCTGCACATGAAATTCCATCTGAACACAAGAAAACACTTTTTTACTGTGAGGCTGGTCAAACACTGGCGCAGGTTGCCCAGAGACATTGTGGAGGCTCCATCCTTGGACATACTCAGAATCCAACTGGACACAGTCCTGGGCTTAACCTGCTCTAGCTGACCCTGCATGAGAGAGGGGTTGGACTAAATGATCTCAGGTGGAGATCCAGCCTAAGACATTCTGTACTTTAACCTCAACAACTCTGTGCTATTTTGGGGAATAATGTGGATCTATCTATGGGTTATTCCTGAGGATTATATAAAGCTGTCAAAAATGTCTTTGTTCATTTTTTCACTTTTTCCTTTGAGAAAATGAATTTTCCTTTTCTGAAAATTGATTTTTGTTGATGGAAAAATATTTTTTAAATTCAGTCTTTGCTGTTAAAATTTCTGCATGTAAGTGCACTGTTTGCGTCATGTCCATTTTTTTGAAACCATTGGAACATTTCATATGAGAAAATCAAGTATATTTCATGGAGAAGATGCTGATCTTTTTTGTGAGTGGAAAAAGTGGCCCTTTCATACCTGAATGATAAGAACGTCACACTTTAAGCAGCTTGCTTTTTTTGGTGACTATTTCATATACCTCTAGATGACTGGTTTTTAAATTTACAAGTAGATACTTTTAAATAGACATTAGTATTTCTCCTGTAACAGAGATTTGAGAACTGTTACTATCTACATTAAGCAGAAAGACTTTGTCATTTTAGAGTCATGCTGTCACAAAATGTTTAGTGGGAAGACTGAACAAATTTGTTTTGAGAATGAACTGTAACTGAAGATAACATGAGGTTAAATACATATTCATAGAACAGTTTAAAGGAGGAAGCAGAAGCTCGTTACCATTTAAAGACCCTTTTTAAACAAGTGAAGGGAGCAGCCATCATGCCCATATAGGGTCAGTGGCTGGCAGGAAGTAGTACTCCACAGCTTAGGTAAGTGGGATGAAAGTAGCATTGGAAATAAGTAGAACTACAAGATATTTTCCACACTTGGCTAGTTTAATGCCCTTTAACAAAAAATGGCTGAGAAGAATGAACATTGTTTCATTTTATCTTCCCTCAGAGGTAGAATCTCTTTTTTATATGGAAAATTACTAAATAAGGAATGATCTTATAGAAATTAATGGTTAAAGTTACTCTGTGGTCCCTGTGTGCGAGAAGTATAACAACACGTCACAGTGGGGAGGAAAGGATGCTGCTACAGTGCACTCAGTAGAAACCGTACCTCTGTGCGTGGTACCTCGGTTAAAGCACTGCTTTTCTTACCAGCATGAGTTGGCAAGTGGGTAAGTGGCAGAGCCAGACCAGGTTCCACTTCCAATGCAAAAGTTAAGGTGTTAGAAGTTGGAGTAAATCCCACCACCTGCTTTTCTTACAGTTTGGCTGCGGATTGCATCCAAGGCAGCAACTGTATGTTCCACTCCAAATGCGCAGAGCGCGTCTAGTACAGCTAGTATCCTAATCTGGCCTCTGTTGTCACTAGATCACTGCAAACAGTGGCATTATAGAAATAAGTTACCGTAATGGAACAGCATGTAATCTTGCTGTGTGTTCTAGTGAGGTTTCTGTCCAGTCTTTCCCTCCATTTATACATGTATGTACATATGTCATTTACAGAGAGGAGTTGTTTGATCTGGTTTTGATCTGCATGTCGGTCAATCTTAAAGCCCATAGAAAGAGTTAGCTGGTGTGAAATAACTGAAAGAGTTGCTATATAAGCTAGAGTACAATGAAGTAAGCGTATTAATATTGCATGACTGTAGGGTATTTCATAATAAGAGCAAATAGCCTTGTAGTAGTTCAAAGGGAATAAAAACATAAATTAATCAAATACAGCCAATGAAATATCTCTTTTTCAACAGATCAGTTGACCTCTTATTTGTTTTGATCCTGTCATTAAAGTTAAGCAGACAGCGCATTAGCTTTTGTACAGTGCTTGAATCACGTATGCTGTTTCAGTTTTAAAATAACAGCTATTAATTTCCAACTCCAAAGGTTTCTCCTTCAAGGCTAATTGAAACAAACAAGTTTATTTTTCTAGGCCTCGTTCCAGAACACTCAAGTGCATATATTCTGACTGAATGCTTGGAGTCCAGTTTTCTTTATGCTTGAATCTTGAAGGAAATATAAAACCGTGGGGTGGAAACGATGGTTTTATTATGAGAAATCTGGGGTGGTTTGCAGTGAGCAGATGTCTTTCAAGTTGTGTTACAGTAAAAACAACTCTTCAGTTAGTCAGATCACTCGGTGAATCAATCTGAATATTGATTTCTTTTTGTTAGGTTGCTGTTTTCTTTTGGGAATGAAGAAGTAGAATCACTCTCTTTTAATATTAAATGTAATGGTGATTCATGAGAGCGCTAAATGCGGTAGTATTTAGAAAAACAAGAAGGAAGTACTTCCTAACAGCCAAATAGACACTCCTTGCCTTAAGGTGGGTGACATCTTAGTCACACAGATATTAACAGCAAAGGTAGCTTGTACTTTAGTGGAGCTCAGCTGTCATCCTTGGAGTAACACTTTGCTTTTGCAGTAAGTTATGTGGAGTACTATTCAATGTGCTAAAAAAAACCCCCAACAAACATGACAAACTGTGTCTTAATAAGAATACTTTATCTTCACTCTGTGCATCCTGACATATACATTACTTACAGACTACATAGTGTCAGTCATTATAATCGTTAAAAATACTTGATGTTAAAATGCCTCAAGTTGTGATGAATTTTCCATGCAATTCATGGGGGTAGAAGTTAGAGTAGGTGAACCATACACTATTACCTGCCTCCACATGACTTCTTCAAAATCATCTCCCTTTAGACTCCATAGGATTGCTTTATATCCAAGCAATATGGATGAATATGTGGTCTTGAGGTCCAGGTAGATGACTAGAAGAAGTTTGATTATGTTTCGCCAGAAACAAATACATTTGTTCTTATCTGAAACCAATGCTGAATGTGCATTGACTTTGTCAGGAACAGAATGGGCTCAGTATTTGTGCCTCTTCAGGGCTGCGGGTGGATTGTTTCTGCATGCCTGGAATGCAGATTTTTTCTGAAGTTAAATTTTAAAAATAGCATGTTTTGGTCTTAGAAAATTGTTGTGCTTTGCTGCATTCCTTCTTCCTGTCCTATCAGTGTAGCTTGTGCACTGATGGTACTTGTGTGGTGATTAAAAGCAGTGCTTTTATTTTGACTTGCTTTAGAAGTATCATACTATTATGAATTGCAGCTGTGAACTTTTAAACTCAGGAAAACTTCTGAATAAATGTGATAAGGGATAAGGTAATCCTGGTCTCAGAATTCATTCCTTCACTGAAATAAATCACATCATTTTTCAACCTTACTGTTAAGTTTTCTTTTTTTTTACAATAAATTGTTATTTAAAATTCATCTGTACTCTTTAAACTCTCCCCCTGTTCCTACTGAGTCTTCCCTTTATATTTTTATATTTTAAATTTGACTGGGCAGATAATTTCCTTTGCATGATATATTTTTCTTGGCTTACGTAGAAGGAAGAAAAGTAAATAAAACAAACTAGTACAAGAGAGGTGCTCAGTCAGCAGGAGGCAATCCAGACACTGAGCATGACAAGTAATAGAAAAAAAAAGTTA
The DNA here is from genome assembly GCF_000699105.1 of Pygoscelis adeliae. NCBI lineage: Eukaryota > Metazoa > Chordata > Aves > Sphenisciformes > Spheniscidae > Pygoscelis > Pygoscelis adeliae. The sequence goes on along the minus strand of NW_008824467.1, from coordinate 3,596,667 downwards.
TTTCACGTAATTAGAAAAAAAAGTTTGGGAGCCCTAGAAGGTAACAAAAATTGGTTGCACAATGCACTTCAGACTGCATTATAGTATCACAAACCCTTATATGACTTAAAAGTGTCAACATAGTCTAACCATATGTCAGGTTGTCATTTTATTTCAATGCATGAAGCTAAAGTGGTATGCTTGAAAAGCAAATGAACCTCCATTTGAGCTGCAGTGTCGCTCTTTACATTCTCAAAGTCATGTGCTTGAATATTTATTGATTATATCCAAGTAATTTCCCCCTTAGAGATAATGAAGAGAATGTAAATATGAATGAGAAGCTGGGGTCTTGTAAGAGTGCATGTATGTATAGTATTAAATTTAAAGTATTGCTCACAACTAGATGATCATTGTAGGTCCCTCCAACTGAAATATTCTATTCTATTCTATTCTATTCTATTCTATTCTATTCTATTCTATTCTATTCTATTCTATTCTATTCTATTCTATTCTATTCTATTCTATTCTATTCTATTCTAAAAAGATGAAGCTGCAAGCTTTCTATGTCTTTGATACTTTCTTCTTGTGTTCTGCATTTATCACCTGTGGAGGCATCATCTGTATTTGGTGAATAAAGATTTTCAGTTGTCCTGGGGATCTCCTACAAAGCTTCAAATATGACCTCTTCCACAGTCCGCTGCAGTGTATTCACATCATGTTTAGTATTTAATTGGATTACTCTTGTACCACAGAGCTCTGTTAATAGACAAGGACACAGGCTAAGCAAAAAGCCAGGCAAACGTAGAGTGACTACACAATACCTCTCTCAAAGAACATGCACTCTTTAATGTAAGACAACACACAGCTAGGCACCGGGGAGCATAAGAAGCAGTAAGAGGTGTGGTAGCTGGAGAGGCGCTAGTGTTAGTCCAGACTAGCTTTGCTAGGACCCAGTGGCTAAATTTCTTGCTTTCGTTCAATAGTGCAGCTCCCATATCCCCTAATTATGGCAATGCTCCTGAACATACTATAGGGCTTTCCTTATACTGTGCAGTAAATAGGGTTACAAGGCCAAATTAATTTTTGGTAGAACTTCACTGTTACAGTGGAATACAAGGATGGAGGAACTGAATTCAAAGGTCTGGATATTTCCTACTGCTGACAGAGGATGTTCCTTCCTGAATTGTAGGTTTTAATTGAGTGCTGGGCTTTTCACTGTGTGCTAAATAGATTCAACATAATGTAACATTGCACTGTTCTATTTGTTTGAAAGTGAAGAAACTTGGGTTTACACTCTTGGTATTTCTTAATGTTAGGGAATAAAATTCAGACACCAGATTTCAAGCATTACTTGAAACACATACTGTGTGCTTAAATTAAAGATGTAAAGTCTTTCCTTTCTGCCCATGAATCTTGTTCATCTTGAGCTACTATAGCCTCTGATGCTTAGGAAAGGGCAATATGTTTATTTTGTTATCTCAGACCTATAATTGTAAAATGTAATCTTATCCCCTAATTAAAAAGCAACCATCATGGCATTCTGGCATTTAAAACCTAAATTTTTAATATTAACTGTGCTTAAGGAAGCAGCCTTTTGCCAACCACTATAGAAGTATTTACATCTGATTTCCTTTATATTTGATTGAAAGTTTAAGTAAATCCCCAAATATTTTGGTATAGTAGTTCTGAGATGTGGAAAATAAAATCTCATGTGGCATTTATCAGGATTTCTTAGCGTTACAACTGAAGCAGACATTTAATTGACAGCAGATCTTTTTATTGTTATTTGTGCTTGTTATTTCTGTATCCATAAATAATTAAAATGGTGCATTCTCAATTAGTTGTTTTGTTTTGGCTCAATAAAGGACATTTCCCTTGTGCTCCCTCTTGGATTTAGTCTTTCACATGCAGCACTGAGACTGTTTTTGGCTGAGGTACTGGATCAGATTCCTTTCTGAAGCTACTGAATTTGCTACAACCTTGTTGCAAAGGGGTCACTACAAATCAGTTATGATTTTTTACTCCACAGTTTTGCATTGAGCAAACAGAACAAGAAACTGAACCTGATGCTTGCTTACTTTCTGCCTGCCATACGAGTGTCTTCATTCACTTAGTTAATTGACAGACAGCAAATGCTCACCTGCATGGCCTTGTTCTTGCCTGATGTGCATTAGTGTGGATAAGGCGATGGCCATTGGCTTCACAATGCAAAGTCAGCAGCAGAACTGGTTT
>NW_008824467.1:3591490-3594427 GCF_000699105.1 Pygoscelis adeliae | reverse complement strand
TCTTCTTCATCCTCAAAAGGTGCACCAGCCCCTAGGGATTGTTGTTGGTGTGACTGTTTTTTGAGGCTGTGTGGTGAGACAAATCCAAGGCTTGATCTAGCTTAAAAAAGAAATGTGTGAACAATGTAAGCATTTCACTTGTAGGTAGTGCATGCCATCAATCTAGAGTGGAATTTTAGTGTTTGCAGAAATTGATCGATTTGTTCCCTGTATCTAATACTTCATTGCTTTTTTTATTATTATTATTATTATTTTACTGGGAATTGCTTTCTTTGCCCCTTTTTTTCCTCATTCACCTAATTGTATTGAATGTTTGTCAGTAACAGGATTTGAGTTCAGGCAACTAGCTTTAGCTGACAAGGACAACAGCAGCGGAAATCTCTTTTGGAAAAACAATAAGGATTGCTGCAGTTACTTGAAAGGGAGAAGGATGATTTTTTTTTTTCTTTATTTTACACCCTAATCACTGTTTAGTATCTGTTGCAATGCAACATGTGCAATATGTTATTATACCAATACTACTATTACCACATTTCTGTGTGCTAATTTTTAGCTGGATGCTTTCTCCTGGTGGAACTGTTTCATGAAACTATAAAAAACACTTTTTCTTGAGTACATATGGGTGATGTTTATCTGGTTTTCTTCTTTTAGCTGTGAATTCTGAGAGCAGACAGCATTTCTTTTACCTGTGTAAAATGTATATGTGAGTGTATGTGTCTCTCTTTGCAAGCCAAATTGCCAGACAAGAAATGTCCTTTTTTGGGTTAAAATTTTGTGGAATATTTAATGACTAGCTTCCAAAATACAGTTAGGAAAATTGATCAGTTAAATGTCAGACATTTCTGCTGGCAGGCTAGAGGAAGTCATCTATATTGATGCTTTGGTGTTGATGCTGGAAATACATTATTCATCTCGTCATCCATTGCTGGCAGTTGCAATTTTGGTTGCAATTATTTTTACCTTGAATTTGATCAGTTGTGCTTATGCTCTGCTTGTGAATGCTGTTCAGATTGTTTATATTTCTGGTAATAGGCTGGATTCAGCCATTACAAAGGTCTCAAAAGAGTCGCAACTCTGAGTACTATCCTTACCATATGGTTGTCATTATACATGGTGTAGTTCTACTATGTTAAATTGTATCAAAAAAGTACACCTCTTGAATAAGACTCTTAAGTATAGTCATGGGAAATCTTATTTGGTCATAGTATTTGTCCTGAGTTGCTGTCCAGTTTTACCTCATCAAGAAAAAAATGAAAATGTTATAGCAAACAGAATGCATGAGTCTCTTGCCCTTTCTTTACATATAACTGAACACTATCTTCAGAAAGACAAGTTGTCTATAGAGAAAATGTGTTTGTTTTGGTTACCAACTTTCTCTTCAGCCTTTGTGTGTTTCATAGTCTTTATGTTTTGAGAAGACAGAAGATAGCATTTCGGGGAAGAAATGTTACAAGACTGTGGACTGACATGGTGAGTTTTGTACATGTCTAGGTGAAATGCAGTCCTTTTGTCAGCCATGGATGGATGCAGCATTTTTTTGCCTCGATGGCTTCTTGAAGTTTAGAACTAAAAAATAAGTTTGAAAGGTTGAGATCTTTTTGTTCTAGGATCTTGAGATAACATGGTAACCAGGAATAGTAGTTCTTTTATTAAAGCTATGGAGGTTTTTTTACCTGAATAGATCAGTTTTAACTGCAAAATAAAATCTTCAGGTCACTTCTTCATTCTGGCTTATTATGTGGTATGTTTAGGGTAGCTTTATTTGTCTCTTCCATTGATTTTTAAACATACTGTGTGTGGGGGGGGGTTTAATCCATTTAATTCCAGTGAAAAACTGAAACTCAGTGAAGCTTTGGTTTGTTTTTCGGCTATTTGTATGTGATATGGTCCATATATGTCTTTAATCTTTAAATTTTTATATTTTAATTCTCGTTCTTACTTCATACATGTATCACTGTACGGAATGGTCACTGGGTAGATTCTACAATCCTGTAATTTGTGTAGGACAGTACGTATAGAGTTGGCATTTATCTTGCTTCTAAAACTGACTTAATAATTTGTTTTGAGCTGGTATCAATAGTCACAGTGATAAAATGACAGCTAGTCTTTACCTCTGTGGAGGGACACTGTGATGGGTTGACCTTGGCTGGCTGTCAGATGCCCACCGAGCCGCTATCCCATTCCCCCTCCTGAACAGGACAAGGGGAGAGAATAAGGTTAAAAAGTTCATGGCTTGAGATCAAGACAGGGAGGCTGCTCACCAATTATCATCACAGGCAAAACAGACTCAACTTGGGGAAAAGTAATTTAATTTTCAATTAAATCAAATTAAAAATAAAGTAGGATAGTGAGAAACAAACACAAAAAATAAAACACCTTCCCCCCACCCCAACCTTCCCAGGTTCAACTTCACTCCTTTGTTCCCGACTCCTCTACATCCTCCTCCCCGAGCGGTGCAGGGGGACCAGGAATAGGCATTGCATTCAGTTCATCACACGTTGTCTCTGCTGCTCCTTCCTCCTCAGGGGGAGGACTCTGCATACTCTTCCCCTGCTCTAGCACTGGGTCCCACCCACGGGAGGCAGTCCTCCACAAACTTCTCCAACATGAGTCCTCCCCACAGGCTGCAGTTCTTCACGAACTGCTCCAGCGTGGGTCCTTTCCACGGGGTGCAGTCCTTCAGGAACAGACTGCTCCAGCATGGGTCCCCCATGGGGTCACAAGTCCTGCCAGCAAACCTGCTCCAGCGTGGGCTCCTCTCCACAGGGTCACAAGTCCTTCCAGGAGCCTGCTCCAGTGTGGGCTTCCCACAGGGTCACAGCCTCCTTCGGGCATCCACCTGCTCTGGCATGGGGTCCTCCATGGGCTGCAGGTGGATATCTGCTCCACTGTGGACCTCCATGGGCTGCAGGGGGACAGCCTGCCTCACCATGGTCT
>NW_008824467.1:3584896-3590482 GCF_000699105.1 Pygoscelis adeliae | reverse complement strand
CCACAGGGTCACAGCCTCCTTCGGGCATCCACCTGCTCTGGCATGGGGTCCTCCATGGGCTGCAGGTGGATATCTGCTCCACTGTGGACCTCCATGGGCTGCAGGGGGACAGCCTGCCTCACCATGGTCTTCACCACGGGCTGCAGGCGTATCTCTGCTCTGGCTCCAGAAGCACCTCCTCCCCCTCCTTCTTCACTGCCCTTGGTGTCTGCAGAGTTGTTTCTCTCACATATTCTCACTCCTCTCTCCCAGCTGCTGTTGCACAGCAGTTTTTTTCCCCTTCTTAAATGTGTTATCCCAGAGGCACTACCACTGTCGCTGATGGGCTCAGCCTTGACCAGCAGCGGGTCCATCTTGGAGCCGGCTGGCATTGGCATTTTCACAGAAGCCTGTGAGAAGCCTGTAACCCCCCGGCTACCAAAACCTTGCCATGCAAACCCAATGCGGTGACAGTGCACTTTGCCAGAATTAAGCTGTAATGTCACCCAAATGCAACACGTTAAAGCATAAACCTTAAAAAAATATACTGAAATTCTGTGTTTCTGTTAAGAAAGCAAAATCTTTAATGTGGAAAAGAATCTGTAGACTTTAATGTGCCACACCTTTTCACAACAGTTAATTCCCTTCATTGCAAGGATTTTGTCTGATTGTAGTGGTTCCCTCTAAGAACAAACTTAGCATTTGGGAATTGTGCAAAATGAAAAGCTTCTGATTAGTTTCACATTATAGCCACTTCTGTTTCCTCATATCAAGTTGGACTGAGGGCTTTATACACTTTTTACCTTTTTGTAGCCATCTCCTTTCCCACTGCTTCGCTCAAGTCTAACAGCCACAGTGAGAGCCAATAATAGGTAGCTGAGGTTGTTCTTACATGCTGCCTTCCTCTCCAGTTTCTCCTTCCCAGGAGTTCCTTCCTTCTCATATTGCAAGGAGCAGAAATATCCTAATACATTAAAGAAAACCCATGTCTTTTTTTTGTTCATTTAAAAGGAAAATGATGCTGAATCATCAAGTTTTCCTTCAGTAACTTGGTGAGAAACAAAAATTTGCTTTTCCAGCTCTTTCAGCTTGAAACTGTAGATTTGCCTCTTGGTTCGTCTTCTAATAACTTTTCAAGAACAGGTGTCTTAAGATCAGCTTTGTGCTTGGGTGGGGTGTTATGAAGGAGATTAATGACTGAGGTTTTGTTTGCCGATAAGTATAACACCTGCAGAAAAGCATTTTCTTCAAACCCCTTATCCTAGGATATTCTTAACAACACATGAATGTGTCACACAGTGATTTTATTTAGACCTACACAGCTGACTTCATTATTCATAAACATATTTCTTGGCAGTTGTCATATGAATAAACTGGGCTTGTATTATTTTTTTCCTTCAGGCATTTCTTTTTTGTTATGTACAAATATTAGAAGGATTTAATTTGCTTCCATAGTAATACTTAACACTTACGTAGTGCCTCACATTATTTAAAAATGCATTATCACTTCTCTTTTTCAGCTTCCTTTAAAATAGCTTCTTTTTCCACTTTTACTTCTGTTGTACTTGTCTGTAGTGATAATGCACACTTTCATTCTAGTTAGGATTAAGAAAGTAATGAGGATTTTATTGTCTTTGATCTTCTGATTGTTTAAGCTCCAGTTTATTCAGAATTACATACTGAATTTTCCAGACAAATTTCTTGCTTTGCAAGAGAGTTTCCTCTTCTTTTTCTCTGCTGTGAGGAAATGGTTAAGGCCCCTGATAATCAGTGCACACTGATATAATTCTGGTTTTGCCTTGGTTACTGTTTTGGGGGAAGTGCACTTGCAGGCTGAGAGATAAATCATCCATCTGTAAAGCACTGTCTGCGTTGTGTGTTAGTCTGCTTGTACGGCGAAGTGGAGATAAGGTGTGATAGGATTTTGTTTTCTGTGCACAGCATGATTCTCAGTTCTTTTCTGCCTTCTTGAGCAGAGGAAAACTATAGTAACAGAAGTTGCTGTGTTCAGGCCAGTAAAGTAATAGTATCCTTGAGAGAAGATACGTTATTCATGCAGCTATGGTTGCAGGGTCATGAGGGTGCTCAACAGCTTAGGTATTGAACACCTGTATTGAACTTCTGGAAGGACTGAGTAATGCTGAATCAAGTATTTTTGATTTCCAGTTCAAGTACCACTTAGCTATTCTCCCTAAAAATTGAAATGGCTTCTTCATGATATGCAGAGTAGAGATGGCAAATCATATTTAGCTTTTAGGATTAAGTTATGAAAGACTTTACAAGTTAAATGTTTTCAGTAATCTAGCAACTATATTAAACCATTTCTGTGTGGTTTTTACTCTTTAGTAGACAATCCATTTCTGTTTTCTTAATTAGGTCTTTACTACTGTGCTGACTCACCCAAAATGTCCATAGAAGAATAATGGAAGCCCCTGAGTACCTTGATTTGGATGAAATAGATTTTAGTGATGATATATCGGTAAGTACAAGTCTTATTTTATTTGCTCAAGTTGAGACAATCTTAGATATCTCAATCCTGATATAACAAACAGCACTATTGTTAGAAGCCACACTCCTTTTTACCTCATATAAAGGAATGTTTAAATAGGTTGAATCTAGAATAAAATAAGGTGTTTTGTAAGGAAAATCTCTAATAAGCTTGGAAGGAAAACTTGATTCCTCTCCTTCGGGTAGTAAAAATAACTTGCAAATCAAATTAATAAACGAGTTTTATTTCTGGGTTGCTTATCTACTCTCTTGTCTTGAATGAATTATATGCTCTCTAATGCTAGTCTTAGACACCAAAATGATAAATTTACCTTTTTTTAAATTGAATGTATTTCGGTTGTAAAAAACCTCCTGCCTCTCTCACCTCTGAATTGCTCCTTTTTCATGTAAGTTGTTACTCTGCCCTTTTCACCAGTAGCCATCTCCAAATACAGCAAAATTTTATCAATAGGTGTGATGTGACATAGTGTCACATGTTTTATCGATAGGTGTGATGTACCTGTGACATGGTAGAGTACAGAAAGAGGCAGAAAGACTTCCAAGGATTCAGACAGCACTGATCTTTAGTGTCACAACTAAAACAACTGCAGCTGTAATTGCAAGCAAAAATACTGTTCATCTGCATTGTTAGTGGTTCTTATAGGAAGCACTAATACAGTATATTCTGTTACTTATGATAATACTCCTACTGCCAGTATTTCTGCTTTTTGTGTAATAGAGTTGCTAGTGTGTTGAATGTCTGGTTAACAATGGTCTCGAATACTTAAATTAAATCCACTATAAGAAAAATGTTAATTCAGTTTTCAGATCAAAGAAAGTGTGCTGCCATCTCCTTCCACTTTTTTCATAATTTTATAGTTTTATTTCTTTTTTTTTTTACAAAGGGCCTGGTTTTCCCTTTAGCATTTTGGACTCTTGATTCATTTTAAAACATTCCAGATGCTTTATTTGCAGACAGATTCCTTTTGGAAAGGATTTTATTTTTACCTATTGTAAAGTTGAATTTTTATTAAAGAGGAATATGGCAAATGCCCAAAATATTATAAGACAATGAGCCAATCTTGAGTGAATACCTTATTCTGGGCAACTTTCTTTTTATTACTGTTATATGCTAGATCATGTCCTGGTATCTGTTTCTATACTCAGTTTTGTAAAACTGTAAAACATAATAGATGTAACCTCTCCATGTCTCTCCCATTGTGGCTGTTGCTGCATACTGGTGGGTTAGATTACTCACTTTTCCGCTGAACAGCTCAGGCTGCCTGTTTTAATAGGCTGTTCTTTCATTGGACACTGAACCTTGAATAAAAAACCAGCACAAATTATAGAGGTAGCAGTTTTACTCCCTGCTTTAGCAGGTAAGAGAACAAAGGATTTGTTGCCAGAATCCAGATTAACAAGAGAATTCATGGTTATTCTCATGCTCTACTCATATCTCACCATATACAATTTAGAGATACCTGACCTTCACATTTTGTCATTAGTCTGCTGTGGAAAAAGCAGCTGCACAGCATCAGTGTTAGCAATTTATATTGTTCCTGTGAGCCCTCTGGTTCTAATCCAGTGCAGAAAGGTATTGACTAAAAATAATGGCAGCAAGAAGGCTGTTAATATGATGCACTTATAAATGTACCTGAGTTAGAAAGCCACTGTGTATAGTCCAGACCCTTGTAGACCATTTCAGCCAAAATGACCAAAATGTAATAGTCATAGAAAATAGACAGGAATTTGTTTTAAAAGGCAAATAGATATGTAAATGGTTTTGGTTTCTTTTTTTTTGTTTGTTTATGTTGCATTTGTACATAAGAAAATGAAACTGTACATTTCTCCAAAATCATAGACTCATAGAATGGTTTTGGTTGGAAGGGACCTTCAAAGGTCATCTAGTTCCAACCCCCCTGCCGTGGGCAAGGACATCTTTCACTAGGATCAGGTTGCTCAGAGCCCCGTTCTGGTGGGTTGACCTTGGCTGGACACCAGGTCCCCACCAAGCCACTCCATCATGCCCCCTCCATCAACAAGATGGGGAGAGAAATAGGACAAAAAACACATGGGTCAAGATAAGGACATGGAGATCACTCGTCAATCACCATCATGGGCAAAACAGACTAGACTTGGGGATATTAATTTAATTCATTGCAAAACAAACAGTGTAGGATAATGAGAAATAAGAATCAATCTAAAAACACCTTCCCCCGAACCCTTCCTGCTTCCCAGGCTCAACTTCACTCCTGACTTCTCTACCCCCTTGCCCCGATCAGCGCAGGAGGACGGGGGAATGGGGGTTGTGGTCAGTTCATAATGCTTCATCTCTGCTGCTCCTTCCTCCTGACACTGTTTTCCCGCTCCCGCATGGGGTCCCTCCCACAGGATACAGTCCTTCATGAACTGCTCCACAGTGGGTCCTTCCCACAGGCTACAGTCAGGAATGGACTGCTCCAGTGTGTGTCCCCCATGGGGTCACTGGTCTTGCCAGAAAACCTGCTCCTGTGTGGGCTCCTTTCCACAGGCCACAGTTCCTGCCAGGAGCCTGCTCCAGCATGGGCTCTCCACAGGCTGCAGGTTGTGCTTCAGGGCACATCCACCTGCTCCAGTGTGAGGTCCTCCATGGGTTGCAGGGTGGATATCTGCTCCACCATGGTCTTCTTCATGGGCTGCAGGGGAATCTCTACTCCAAGGCCTGGAGCATCTACTCCCCTCCTTCTTCACTGACCTTGGTGTCCACACAGTTGTTTCTCTCACATTTTCTCACTCCTCTCTCACAGCTGCTGTTGTGCAGTGTTTTTACCCTTTCTTAAATATGCTATCTCAGAGGCGCTACCAACATCACTGATGGGCCAACTTTGGCCAGCGGCAGGCCCATCTTGGAGCCAGCTGGAATCGGCTCTGTCCCACATGGGGGCAGCCCCTGCTGTGTTCTCACAGAAGCCACCCCTGCAGCCCCCACTGCTAGTTTGCTGCGTAAACCCAATACAATCGTCAATGATGGGCATCCACCACTTCTCTAGGCAATCTGTGCCAGTGTCTCACCACCCTCATAGTAAAAAAAAATTTCTTCCTTATATTCAGTCTAAATTGACTCTCTTTCAGTTGCCCCTT
>NW_008824467.1:3566866-3584490 GCF_000699105.1 Pygoscelis adeliae | reverse complement strand
TCCACTGGTATCCTCAAGTTCTTCTCTGCAGGGCTGCTCTCAATCCCCCAGTCTGTACTGATACTGGAGGTTGCCCTGGCCCATGTGCAGGACCTTGGCCTTGTTGAACTTCATGAGGTTTGCATGGGCCCATTCCTCAAGCCTGTCAAGGTCCCTCTGGATGGCATCCCTTCCCTCACGTGGATCAACTGCACTACTCAGCTTGGTGTCATGTGAAAACTTTCTGAGGATGCACTTAATCCCACTGTCTATGTCATTGATGAAGATATTAAAAAGTATTGGTTCCAGTATGCACACTTGAGGGACACCATTCATTACTGGTTTCCACTTGGAGATTGAGCCGTTGACTGTAACTCATTGGACATGGCCAATTCCTTATCCATCTAACCATCCATCCATCAAACCCATATCTCTCCAAATCAGAGGCAAGGATGTTGTGTGGAACTGTGCCAAAGGCCTTACAGAAGTTGAGGTAGATGAAATCCATAGCTCTTGTCACTCCATCGTAGAAAGCCTCTAGGTTAGTCAGACATGACTTTCCCTTTGTAAAGCCATATTGGCTGTCTCTAATCACCTCTGTCATCCATATGTTTCAACATAACTTCCAGGAGGATCTGTTCTATGGTCTTACTGGGCACTGAGGTGAGGCTGACTGGTTGGTAGTCCCCAGGGTCCTCCTTTTTACCCTTGTTAAAAATGGATGTAATATTCCCTTTTCTCCAGTCACCGGAGACTTGACCTGACTGCCATGACTTTTCACATATGATTGAGAGTGGCTTAGCAACTACATCCACCAATTCCCTCAGGGCCCTGGAGTGCAAATATGATGCTTATTTTGCAAACTAAGATGGTACTAGTCAAGATCCATCTGGTATAGTATATTTGAGTGTAGTTTAGACAGCAGAACAGGTTTCTGGGCCTCTTGTTTACATTCAACAAAAGTAATATTCTGTCTGCAATGACATTAAGCAACCAAGCTGAGTATTTTCATTTATTTCTTCATAAATAACTACTCATAAGGAAGAAATAAAAATACGACCTTTAAGTTGCCTTAAATGATAGATACACTATAAAATTAAAAGTGTGTTCTAAACTTTCTCCCTTTTCCCATTAGTACTCTTGATTTTGCCCATAAATTTATTCCTGCTTGTAAGTTGTACGCTATTATTATGGTTACCTGATGGTTTCCTAATCCTTTAATTAAAATGCAGGATTTCTATTGCACTGGCAAATTGTGCAAATTGAAACTATTTTATTTCTTGGTTTACAGAAATAATACCAAATGACATAGCCATAACCAGAGCTCCTGGTGCTAGATATTTGTAAACTATTTGGGTTGAATTTATAGATTATTGCTCTGATCATTCAGATAGCTGTGTATGAATAAAAGCCTGGCTCAGTGGTGCCAGTGCAGGATTGGGCCTAATTTGAAAGTTTGTGAAATGTGAGTGCAGTAAATTAATTCAAACATAATTAAGCAGCTGTTGAATTGTCAGGTATTTTGAAACAGCTTGAAAAACTTCTTCATGTCAATCCTTGCCTGGCAGGGCAGATGTAGACTATGTATGGTTGGGAGTATGGCCAACCTCCTGGCCTCCCATTTACTTGGCACAGCGCACCTCCTGAGCCTGCTGTCACCTTTCCTTGGCCATGGAAGGAGCTGGGTCACCCGTCAGGCTCACACAGGTGTACAGGCAACACACAGCCAGATTGCCTACCCAGCGACAAGGACTTTAGATCTCAGCATGGAGGGTCCTACATAGCTGTGCAGGCACAGTCACTAACTGCAGTGGGTTGATTTTTTTCCTATCCAGCTCATGAACTCATTGATAATTCTCTTTTTTTCCTTTCTTGCTTTTCAGAATGAAACAAAATGCAGATGGACACTAAAATGTTCAAAGAATGCGTTAGATTCAATCTGACAGACATTTTGCACCTTTAACAGTGTTAGTGTCTATACAGGTCTCCTTTAAAGCTAGAGAAGAATAACACATGAAGTGTCTCTATAAGATGCTATAAACAATACATAGCACAAATAACCTAACCAGTACTCTGAAGATGTTGATCACAGCCATTAAGTAAGAAGTTTATTTTGGGGAGGTGTTATTTCTCACAGGCACTGTGCCAGCCTAATCTCTTTCCTCTACTTTTTTGCTCTGGAGCTGCTTAAATTGACACTACTATTGAGAAAAATCTTCCTGCAACCTCAGGCCAAGTATTGTTGCTTTACTTGTTCACAGTGTAGCTTGCTACTCCCAAATAAATGTCTAGGAAAAAGGGTGGTGTTGCACAGTTATACATAATTAAGCAAATGTAATATAAAGGTATTAATTTAATGGGATTTGAATATTAATGAAACAGTTTATTTTCTGCTATAGCAAATAAATTGAAATGAGGCTGTTAAATAGCTTACAGTAATAATAACACCTGGAAACAAATTAGCTATAATGAAGGAAGGTGTTTGTTTTCTCTACCTAAATGAATATGAGGAGCTGTGCATTTAAGAGCGGGATGCAGTCACTGGTGTCTTGATCCAGTGGAGGTGAATTTGTTGAGTTTTGATACTGACTCCATTTGGAGCAGGACATGGTCCTTAGTGTTTTGGGGGTGTCATGGTTCTGATGACGTAGTCTGAGAGTCACACTATGTGTTCAACTTTGCCCTTTGCACCCATTTCAGGAGACATTAAAGGTATTCTCCACAACAGAATGTTAAAAAATAACTTTTGCTTTTTAATTTACTTTTTTTTTTACTATTTTATATATACATTTCTATGCTACTACTCATGATCCAGTATTTCTTCTTTCTGATAATTCTCAGACACAAGTGAGTCTGCAAGTGGCAGAAAAGCGTCACAGCACAGAACAGCCTTTCTAGAGATTGAAGTTTTTTTTCTCATGTGTTGGGTCTAAAATTCATTGCATTAAAATTTGAGAACCATGTGAAATTTAAAAGGTTAACATTTGCATTAATTCAAATTCTGTAGTACAGTTTTACATAATGAACAATGTTTTTTATGATAAGGGAGGTTCCGTTTTCCCCTGAATTAATAGTGTCTGTTGAAGAAAATTGGGAATATCTTGCATTTGCATGGAATACTTGTTACTGCTTCTTGTCTCTCGTTTGCTATTGATACTGTTCTTCCATCTTACAAAGTCCTTAAGGCGTTTACTGAAATTCACTATTTCAGGTTGGACATAGGCATGCCTTAAATGCAAAAAAGAACCCAAATCTCAAACAGCAATCAAAAATTCCATTACATGCATTATTCTGGGACGAAACCCTTAGTTTTGTTACTGAACTTCACCGTCAACTACAACACACTTCGATTAAATACCAAAGATCACAGTAAGCACTGACTAAGGAAGTGGTCTGATGTGCTTAGCTCTCACACTGTCACTTATGCCTTTGGGCGTGGCCCTGAACTCTGGTTGACTTGGTTACTCTAATGGTGAAATTTGACAAATGGTGTTTAATTTTGTATGTAAAACAATTTAAAATTATTGAATGAAAAGTGGGAAATAATTAATTCTAAATGCCATTGAATAAGCATTAAGTCTAAAATAAATTCCTTTCCAGGGAAGGGTTACAAACTCAACCTCTTTTGCTGTCCCTCTGTGATACCACTAGTAACCTTGAAATTTTTGGTTGAAGAAAAGCTAACAAACATTACTGATGATCAGAGCTGGAGCTAGAGTATGAGAGAAAGTAGTTCTAGGGGAAAAGCTGGCAATAGATTGTGCTCATGGTTGGGAAAGGTCCACTTTAAAGACTAGTTTTAGTTGCTTCCTGGACCAAAAGCCAGTTCTCCACACCTTGACCACAAAATACAGATGGCAGAAATGTAACTGCACAGAAGTCTTTTTGAGGACAGAGGTGAGTGGGAGGAAATCTGTTAATGAAATCAAACCAATATGATTAAAACGCATAATCAAATTTATAGCATTTAATAGAATTTTGGTGGTGGGAGGTGGTAACTGAATACATTTTAGCGCAATGTTGAATCAGAAAGAAAATCTGTTCTTCCAGGAAAGAACAGGAAAAAAGACAAAAAGAAAAATGGCTTTCTGTTTTTGAGGTTGCCTGACAAAACACATAGCAATGGAATACAAAAGGCCTCATTCTAATTGAATTACAAACTGTGTAATAGTTTAAACTGCACCAGCTGGTCTTATGAAGCTACCATATTCCTTGGAGACATGCTCCTTGGATTCTCTTAAGAATCTTACTAGACCAGTTCAACATTGCCTTCTGAGTCTTTGTGCTGAAATAGCGAGATGTATAGCTTAACAGCTCAATCTTTATTAAACAATAACTAGAGTGAAGCACAGCACATGGTGTTTGTGCATGTGTGTGTTTAACTTGTATTAATTTGTATTTAGTAGCATCTTTCTCCCTGTCTTTGTTCTTCTGCTCTTTGTTGCCTTAGGCTGTCACATCCTGGAGCAGTCACAGCCTTATGGACAACCCCTTGTTTAATGGGGATTGGAGTCACTGGGTAGTTCTGCGGAGTGCTGCTACACATTTTAGTTAATAAGTTCAGTGTTGATCCTGGGAATACTTATGAGAGATTCTTATTGTAGCTGAGGCTTCTCAATACATCCCTGAATTAGGTCAGCAAGGGAAAAAGTAAGGCATGGGAGGTTTTTGAAGCTTAATAAAGTAACTAGAATCAATTGAGCAACAGTCTTAAACTTGCACCAGAGAAGTAAATTACTTCTGCAATTGGTCACATGAGGTCAATTTTAGATTATTTTGAAGTAGATTGCCAGCTGTGCATTAGAAGCACATCAAACTTTGAATGACAAACTGTCAGCAAAAAACAGGACAACGTATGACCGTTTCTTTTTTGTGTGGAAAGCTCATGTGGTTTTATATGTAGTTGTTTTGCTTCATTGGTCAATAGCACACCAGCTAAAAATATCTGTTTCTTTGAAAACATATGGTGTTTATGTATTCTTTAAAATCTTTCAGTTGTGCTAATCCTAAATGCTTTTTTCTGTTTTAGTTTCCAAAATACTGGTTTTAATACGTTTTTTTATATGAGCAAAGCCATTGATCTTTTACAGACATAATGATTTTCATTTGTTTAAGTGAAGATTCCTGTAACATTTAAGCATTTGATTTAGGAAGGCTTGCTATTAAATAACTTAATTTCTGTATGTCAGAGTGTGTAGTTTTATAACACTGGATCGTGTATCCTAGCAAGGGTGTTCCACAAGTTTATAAGAAAAAGATTTCTGTTTAGTAAGATACATATTTCTTCCCGGTTTTTTTCCTTTTTGATGCTGAATTCAGAGAATAACATACTGATTAATATCAGTCATACCCTGTCACATCAAGCAATAATGCAAGTTTGCTTTAACAAGGCCTAGGTTAGAGAAATGAGCCTGTTTTCTGATATGTGTATCTACACGCATCCCTCTCTGAAATCAGATCTCTAAGGTGCAAATATTCTGCATTACTTTTACATATTGGTTTGTGAAAGCTTGAATTCTAATTTTTAAGTATGAAGTACTTGCAGTATCATCACCATAATAGGTGCCCACGTGGGCAAAGTGAGACCCTCAGTGTTTACTGTGAAGCCTAGATCTATTCTTACCTTTGATGTATCTTGCATCCCATGGAAAAGATGGATATATAAAATGCATTTGTGACTTGAATAATGTTGGTCTGCAGGAAAGAGAAATCTGAGGTGGGGGGACACTTTGCTGTAGCTTTGAAAGTCTGTCTGATATCCCTCGAGGTGGGACACAAAAGCAGATGCCATCTGCTTTTCTCATGCAACCTGAGAAGACTATCAGACTGCCAGAAGTACCCTTGGGTTGGTAGATTTAGGCTGTGCCCATGACATCAGGACCTCTTGAAAGTCTTACTTTTTATCTTTTTAAATGAATTACTTCACATACGCTTTTTCCTTTTTTACAGTATTCTGTAACTTCCCTCAAGACCATCCCAGAATTATGTAGAAGGTGCGATTCCCAAAATGAAGACAGATCAGGTACGATGCCCACTTCTGTCCACCCATCATTTTCTAGGCTGCTTTTTATCATGTACAACTTGGCAACAATAGCTTCTTGGCAGTGTTCTGTTGTTTTGTTTTCTCTCATTTTTGTACAGCTTTCTGGAAACATGACTTTTTTTTTTCAACAGATGTTAGTTCATTAGAAGGAAAAAAGGTTCCAAAAAAGGATTTGGCTGTATACAGACAAATGTAGGGCTTCATCTCAGCAGCTCCAAACCACAGTATATGCAACAATTTACTTGAAAACCCGAGAAACCATTGGTGACAAGACGTAATAATGTAGGCGCCAATGAAAAAATGTTGGATACATTTACTACCCATATGGCCACGACCAGTTTGAGGGATGATGTTTTGCCAGAGTCTGAAACTGTATCAAGGATGCTACATGATACAATCTACTCTAAGGCATACTGTAATAGTTAAGATTAAAGCCGCGTTTTTGAGTTTAATAGTGTAAACTAAATGAAGAATCATGGCATATAGATGAGAACCAGCTGGAGACCTTCCCCCTGCCCCCCTGACAAAAAGTGCATTCAGTGTTGTTTTTCACTCTGTAAATGAGATTAATCCCCTTTTGTTTTTCTCTTCCTGATGGAGGAGAAATGAATTGGTGAGAGGAGCATTTTTGTTGAGCTATGAAAAATTTATTGTGCTTTCTGATGCTTTAATTGAACTTTTCGTTAATGTTGTTCCATCAAATACTTTTACAACATAAATGGGAGAGCTGGAATTTGTGGGACGATAGAAGACTTTAAGAACGGTGCTATACTTTGACAACTTTTATTTCTATATTTCCTTTCAGCGAGTTGTAAATTTCTGAGGTGTGTAACTAAGTTGAAACTTTCTGAGAGCTACTTATTCTACCAGTCATTAAAGGCCAGGTCATCACAGCCCTCTGCCACTGCCCTTGGCAATAAAAGGAAGCAAAGCTCTCCTTACCATACCTGCTTGCCATGTCACTGCCCACACAGGGCACAGCAGTGATTGCACACACAGTGTTACCTGCTGCAAGCAGAGGCAGGGAAGAAGTGGAAAGGGAGAGCACCCCTGATTCACCCCTCTCCATCTGCCCTATCTCATTCTACCCCCAATCTTCCCCCTGTCCTCCACCATCCTCCACCATCCTCCCTTCCATATTCCCCCATCCTCCCCCATTACACCCTTCTGTCCTTGCCCTGCCTTGCCCCCATCTCTCCTCTCTTCTTCCTACCTTCTTGCTCCTTCTTCCCCCCTTCCTCATCCCTTTCTTCCCCCCTTCTTCCTCTTCTGTCCCTTCTCCTTCCCCCTTCTTCCACTGTCCTTCCCTCCTTCTTACCCATTCTTACCCCCATTCTCTGCATCCTCTTCCCATTCTCACCCCATTTCTCCCCACCATTCTGCCCCCATTCTTCCCTTATTTCTCATCCTTCCTTCCCTCCTCCTTCCCTCTTTCTTCCCCACTTCTTCCCCCTTCTACTCCTCATTCTTCCCTGCCATTCTCCTTACCGTTCATCCCCTCATTCTTCCCCACATTCCTCCCACCATTCTTCCCCCCATTCCTCCTCCCATTCTTCTTCCCCCATTCTCCCCACCATTCTCTCTGCCATTCTCCCCACTGTTTTCCCACCTGTTCTCCCTACCATTCCTCCCCACCATTCTTCATCCCCATTCTCCCCAATGTTCACTCCACGATTCTTTCCCCCATTTCCCCAGAACTTACCTTTTCTTCCCCCACATTCTTCCCTCACCAGTCTTTCCACCATTCTTCCCCACGAGCCTTTCCCTTGTTTTTGTCTCCAGTCTTCCCCCCAAGTCTTTCCTAATATTCTTCCCACCACTCTTCTAGACCCTTCTTCCTCCCATTCTTCTCACCGTTCTCCTCCCCACCATTCACTGCCCCTTATTGTCACCCCCTTTATTCCCCACCCAGTACACCCCTCATCTCTTCTACATCCCCTTTCCCCCTGTTTTCTCCCCACCACTGTTTCCCCCCTTCTCTCTGCCTATCAGTATTAGCAGCTGATCATGTGGCAGCAGGGCATTATCTCATCTTGTCATAAAAAGAGTTAAATTCACTCAGCTGCTCCAAGAGCAAGGTGAACCAGAGAAGGAGTGCAAGAATAGCCCCTAAGACATATTGTACTGGTGGTCTGTTCATGAGGACTCCTCAGCCACAGTGGCAGCATCAATATCTGTCTTCAGGAAGAAGAGTGTATTCTTTTTAAAATTCAGATAGTAGTCTTAAAGTAAAATGCAGCCCAATGGCCAGGATGAAGCACTGGTTATGAGCTCTTCCTTAAGACCATGGGATATTGACAACTTATAGTGCAGCTCTGTTGTTTCATGGTCACTTCTGCAGTCAGACATTTTTCAATGATGATTTTAATTACATCTGCGCTCATCTGTTGCCTTGAAAAGGGGTTGACAGCAGCAAATACAGGCATTGCTGGAAGACAGTAGTAGCACTGGGGAGTCTGCCAGTGGAAATTAATTCACAGCTTTGTTTAAAAGTCTTGAGTCAAGAAAGAGGTCTTTAGCAATGATAATAGTATTGGCAAACTGGAAACAGTACTAAAATCTGTTTTTTCTCTCTACTTATCATTATGAGTTTTGGTGAATTGGAAGTAGTACTAAAATCAATTTTATTTTTACTCTGCTTCATCACTGAGTAAACATATAGTGCTGAACAGGAAGGTATCCCTTTACATCCCTGTACAGATTTCAGTATCTGAAGTATCTTGAAATATCAACAGAGCTGCATCAGTTAACATTGTGTAAGGCCCCATCTGTTGATTTTTCATAGTTGCTTTTGATGCAGTCTCTTGCCTTCCTCATACTGTAGACCATTAAAAAAAGTTCCCCAAATTCTTGTTGCTATCTGCTATTCTTGATGAAGATAGATTATATCATAAATCTTGAGTATGCATGACGTTTATGTTATTTTATATCTGTATTCCATTGGCAATTTAAGTAATTACACATAGAAAAACTCAGAGGTTTTACAAAGAGCTAATCCAGCTTTCTACGTCATACTGACTGCTGCTCAGTTAGAGGTTGCATTTCTTCTTTAAAACAGAGAACAATGTGGAAGAAGTAGAACTATCCAAGAATTTTTTTTTAAAAGAACTAAAAGTTAAGCATAAGTTAGCCATAGGATTAGATATGTCGGCACCTTAATAATCCAAAAAATAATTCTCTGACAGCTTGTCTCAGAAAAATATTTAGTTCGCTAAGACAGTTAAGACAAAAGTATAGAGAAAATAAGATTTAACTTTATACTTAAAAATATATATAAAGATGCAGACAACCATTTTCACCAACAAGATTGATAGAACAGATTTAAACCAGACAGTTCCTCTTTGCGGAATTACGTTTTTTAATTATATGGCTGGTATTATGGAAGTCTTACTATTCATTGTTCGCAGATAAGTTTAGTAAATAGCTCTGTAAATCCCATTTTCTTTCCCCATTTCATGTAAACATTGAATAATATGTTACTAACATATGAAAGTGTTTGGTTACATTGTTTTCAAATTGCTCTAAGCACTGTTAATCCTAGGCAAACATACCAGTGTTTACCAGTCAGTATGCTTTCTCAAGCATTTCACATAGACCTTTCAACAGATTTTTTTTTTTTAACTATTTCTGCCTGCCTGTAACTTTTGCTCAAATTACTTGTTCTTTTGGACAAGGAGAGATTAGAAAGTCTGAGAAAGGATTTCTCTACATGTAGTTTTTCCTCCCTGAATTCCCACTGTCACCTCCCTGTATTGGACAGCACTGGCCAGTGATCTGTACCAGTGGGAAGGTCCTGTGGTTCCTTCCTCACCCTTTTTGCAAGACGTGCATGAAAGTCATGCAGTCAGTACAGTCTCAGTCCTGACTCCTCTGTGTCCTTACTTGTATTTAAGGAATTCTGACTCAGGAAAATTCCAAGGGATCCTTAGAACCAAAGTATGTGTGTCAGCACCCCAGATTACAAGGTAAAAGATATATGGGACTGGAGAAAAGGTGTAGGGCAAAACCTGGTTTATCCACAATAAAGAGTGATTAAGGATAATTGTTTTCTCTACCATCATGCTTCAAGAGCATGATCTTTGTAGCAAGCACAATAGCTACTAAGATGGACATTGTTCTTCTTCAATGATAGAAAATTGAAGATTGTAGTTTGAAAATGGATCTAGCTAACTCAATTTTCTGAAATGAAGTGTTAGCCAGCCTGCCCATTGATTTCTGGCATTGTCTAATGTAGAATGAGGAATTGAAACAGAAATCAGTCCTTTATGCTTTTGTTATTAAGCATGAAATTGGTTGCTTTCTTTCTGGGCAGATTTTCTAAGGCCACTTGAGCAAATGGTTCAAGACATCTGTGTTCAACAAGCTTCACTGAGCCATATCGTTGTTGAAGTATATTCTGTCGGCTATGATGACTTTTGGTTGTCATTAAATGTATGTCTCAAATGAAGACAATATCCTACTCTAGATCTTTATTCACAGGTTGATAAAAGCAAGTTCATCTTTAATCTCCAGCTGTTATCCTTCTGCACCACTTTATTCATTCCCACAGTAACTGTCATTAACAAAATTATTCAGCAGATTAGTTTCCTACTTGAGAAAAAGAAATAAATCAGTGAATATAAAATTGCACACAGTTTCTGTCTCAAGTTCTTGGTAGTTTTTTAGCTGTAAGAGAAATTAAAGTAAAATTTGATTTGGAGGCAGTGTTATATGGCATTAAATTCACAGAGTCTGTTGTGCTCCAAATACCTCCCAGGTAAATAACTCTGAAACAATACAGAATTGATTGGATAATTCCTTGATAGAATACTGAAGAATTTTCTCAGAAAAAACAATAATTACTATGCAATGACACTTGTGATAGCTATATATAAGCTCTTTTCCTACCTCGTTTTCACATCCTCCCTCTTCCTGTTTTACACATTTTGTGCCAGAATGACCTCTTCTGATTTTTCAGTAGAACTTTATTTGCTACCTCCCTTTTACATCCTTAGATCAGTCTGGACAAGGATAAACCAAATTTATTAATTTTGAAAATTTCTTTGCTTCTTCTATATTATCTACTTTAAAAATGGCAGCTTTTGTAGTGTTCTTCCTCAAGCCAAGATAAGAAAACTTATTCATTCACTGAGGCTAGTATTAATGTTTGAATTACCTGGAAAAGATGCATTGTTATTTAAAAGGATGAACTATTATTTACTCTGTTTATCCTTTCTTTCTTCTTTAGAGTGGCTTCGAATTCCACTTAAATGAGAACAAACCCTCTCTGTTCTTATCTGTGCAGGGTTGTTCTTTAATTCAGGTTCTCATGCTACAGAGCTTATGTTAAAGAACCCTGAAATGTACTCCTGGAAGTTATTAATATATTAAAACTGTAAAACAGTGCCACCTTCAGTTAAAATTGTTAAATATGATTTCAGTGATATTAATAAAACAATAAACAGATATTCAGAACTGATTTTGATTATCCATTGATATGTAAGGGACATCCCTTCCTCTATCTCTTGGAGCCCCAATATTGCTGCCAGTGTTGGAGATAAATTGGTGTTAACAAACATGAGGAATTTTCTGAAAGTTTCCCTAGGGTAGACAACACCTTGGTGTCTGCATACAAAGTCAGAATCACAGTGCTCTAAATGGACCTGGAATGAGTACAAGTCTTAATTGATTCAAGAGTCTCTGCTGAAGTGATATCACAAGGAAGAAGATCAGGGATTTCTTTCAGAGGACAGTAAAATTCCAAATGTGAAACTTTGTATATACTTACTGCAGGCCCCCAAATGATTATATAGTACATGAGCAATATGGTGAAATACTGCATTTAAAAAAATATTTAATAGGTATGGGCAGTTGTCAATACTAATCACAGGGTTCCTTAATGTTGAACCCTTTCAACTAAAGGAAATTGGTTTGAATGTGCTCATCCTTTGGTAGCAATGGAGTCAACCTAACAGAGTTCGTTGTCCTTTATAGAATCATAGAATGCTAGAATGGTTTGGGTTGGGAGGGACCTTCAAAGATCATCTAGTTCCAACACTCCTGCCATGGGCAAGGACATCTTTCACTAGATCAGGTTGCTCAAAGCTCCATCCGGTTTGACCTTTGAACACTTCCAGGGATGAAGCATCCACAACTTCTCTGGGCAACCTGTTCCAGTGTCTCACCACCCTCACAGTAGGGGTGCAAGACCTTACACTTGTCCTTGTTGAACTTCATGAGGTTCACATGGGCCCAGTCCTCAAGCCTGGTCAAGGTCCCTCTGGATAGCATCCCTTCCCTCAAGTGAACTAACTGCACCACTCAACTTGGTGTCATCTGCAAATTTGCTGAGGGTCCACTCAATCCCGCTGTCTATGTCATTAATAAAGATATTGAACAGTACCAGTCCCAATACAAACGCCTGAGGAACACCACTTGTTACTAATCTTCATTTGGACATTGAGCTCTTGACTGCAACTCTTTGGACATGGCCATCCAGCCAATTCCTTTTCCATCAAATAGTCCACCCATCAAACCTACCTCTCCAAATTAGAGGCAAGAATGTTGTGGGGGACCATGTCAAAGGCCTTACAGAATTCAAGATAGATGACATCACTAGCTCTTCCCTTGTCCACTGATGCAGTCACTCCATTGTAGAAGGTCACTAAGATTAGTCAGGCGTGATTTTGCCTTGGTAAAGCCACGTTGGCTGTCTCTACTCACTTCGCTGTCATCCATATGCCTTCACATAGCTTTCAGGAGGATCTGTTCCACAATCTTCACAGGCACAAAGGTGAGGCTGACTGGTCAGTAGTTCCCAAAGTCCTCCTCTTTACCCTTTTTAGAGGGTAGACAATTGAAGTCTAAATGGTAAAGAAGCTTCTTGTTGTGTGGTCAGCAAGGCCAGAGAGTACCTCCCAGTATTGTGTACTGGGAGTTTCCAAGTACATGCTGACAAGGTCTTGAGGTAAAAGCCCCCAAACAGTGTCTTCTTTTGTTTCTTTGTCAGTTGTGCACTTTGTTTCCAGTCTTGCTACTACCTGCAGGCAGGCATCATTCTTTCAGGGTGGTTACCTCTTCATCATAGCATAACTTAAGACAGAAGGCACTTCTGAAGGCCATCTTGTCCACCTCCCTGTGGTCAGAGCAATTCCAGTTACACAGGATTGTTCAAGGACCTATTCTCCAAATGAATGCTGCAATAAAGAACATTGCAACCAAGTTACTTTGGGGAAGTGTTTTTAGGGAAGTAACCATAGTGCTCCCATTTCTTTGTCCACAAGAAATGACCGTGATTCAACCTCAGAGGTTCATAGACCATTGGAAGATCTATTAGGCATGATAAAATCACCAGATAGTCTTACCATAGTCCAGGACTATCAGCTCCAGGGCCCAAGCAGCGTATTGTTCTCCATTATTCACAGTTTTACTGTGGATTGTGACTGCACAGGTTCATAGAAAAGAAAGGTTGAAATACAGAGAATTTAGAGTTAGCACAGTCTGGATGAAGGTCAGGTCCTTAGGCAGAAGCATTAATGGCATTGATGACTGATAACCATTTGGATAAAGGGAAGTCATCAAGTTTTTCTCCTGGACAGTGGTTCAATGCAGTTGACTATAAGATATTGCTCTCCATCCTGAGAAGGAGCAGAGATAGCAAGCTAAAAAGGCTCAAGGATTTCATTGAGGGGTGTAGCATAGCAATGGGGATCACTGGTTGCCACCTATGGAAGAACAGGAGTGAATTGATACTCTTTTTCATTCCCGTTAAACCGGTGTGTAGGTGTCAAGTGACCTAGTAGAGCCACATGGACTCAATTGCCAACTGATCTGCAAATGACTCAGATCCTGCTTGCCTGCACCACTGCCTGTTGTATGTCCCAGCTGTTCAACAGCAACATTCATGACTATGGAACATTGGTCAAAGCATAAACCTAAATGAGTCCATGGTGATGGTGACAGATACACACTGTTAGGAGCTTGACCATTTCCTCAGTCAGTCAGTGCTCTTTGAATGTGAGTCATTCTGGGTTCATGGAGATCTGGCATAGCAACATCTACAAATACCACTCTGCAGTACAGTCAGTTTGTTTTGTAATGGTACTGATGTGTGATACACAGCCTTTTGCCACCTCCTACTTGTGTCACCAGTGCTGTAAACTTCATGAAGCCATCATAATTTAAAGAATGTTACTGCACCCATATGCCAAGGAGACAGGCTCTTGCACACACACCAGCAATGAATTTCAGTGGTAGTTTCCTCATAAAGCTGAAGTAAAAGCTGAGTTCTTTGTTGTTTTCATTATACTCAGGACAATTTAAAGGTATTCTGATGTTCGGCATTAGATTGTAAGTATCACAGAAACTGCGTGTGGCAAGGGTAAAGTTTCATCTGTGCATGAGGTAGTCTTGATGGTTGGACGAAACTCATATAGTTACCCTATAGTTCTACAGATGCTCGTATACCAGATAAAACTCCCCTTCTCACCTCCCCATGCCCTAGATACAACGATGATGTTGAAAAAGGCTCTGTAGTCAACATATGCTTCCAACTGGAAACATGTTATCAGGATCTTTTTTAGAAAGCTCAAGGTAAATTTTGATTCCTGAAATAAAATCTGATGAAGTGATTAAATTGCAAGAGAAGTTGCTTCCTAATTGTCCCCTTTTCTAATTACTGGCCCCCAGTAGTTCTAGGACATCTATAAATCAATCAATCAATCAATCAATTAATTAATTAAAGTGAAACTATAAATAAGCCTACAGACCTCTTTACTCACATTTTGCATTTTCTCTTCCTCAAGAACAGCATAGAGCACAATATATGGTGAAGAACTACTTTTGCAAATTTGACCCTTATAGTTTTTCATCAGATACTATTTTCTTTAGTGCCAAGGAAATGCTTTGGCACCTCAGGTCTATCAGGCAGCACGACACTTCTTTACTGATGTGAATGAAGTCTCCCCAGTTTTTGCGTTCTTCTCTCTTTTAATTCAGCAATACAACAGCATCATCCAATCTCTCGTATTAGTGAATGAAAGTTAAAGAAATAATTTTGTCAACATAGTTGGAAGAGAAATTTTGTTGACACCTTTTTACATTTGAGATACTGGTGCACCGAAGAGATATGGCTTATCCAAGATTCTACTGGAATTATTTGTCAGATTCTGGAATCAAGTTAGCTGCTCCACATTCTAGTCCCCTGCCTTAAACTCAGGCCATCCTTTGCTGTTGTTTATAAAAGAATCAAACAGTATTTATTGACCCAGACTTCTGATGGCCCCTGCCTGAATTCCTAAGTATGGAGAGATGAGCAAGAGGCTTTTCCCTTGGAGCAGCTGTTGAAGACTACTGACATAACTCCTGCTATGCTGTTGCTTTGGAGGATATAGGCATCACTTGCTTTTTCTTCTTCAGGGAACAAGCATCTGAAAAGAGAATGGAGGAGATTCAAGCCATGCCCTGCTCCACTCTGGCCTATGGTTTCAGTGTTGTGTAGGGGGAAACCACGCTGTAACTGCCTAAGCAGTGATAGAGCCTGTACAGCACACAAGTAGAAAATAGCACCAAGAAGGATTGTGTCTACCAGTCTGACTTGCTTTCTTCCCTACTGCTATGTGGTTAAATGCTATATTCTAATCCTTCATTAAATGCAGTGTAAATTCATCATCAAAGATACGTGAAGAATAAGTTCATAAGTCAGTAAAAATATTGCTAACTGTTCTCGGTGTTCCAGTTTGTTTTCTGGAAAAACAGTGTCTGTAAAGAGATGTTGGGAAGAAAAACTATGAAAAAAGGGAATTACCTTACTCCGCTCTAACTATAATGAAAGAAAGGAGAAATACATGACTTTACAATGATCCAAGACAGATTTGTAACAAAGGTCATTGCTTCTTTGCAGTGTCCGATTTTACAATTTTATCATCAGCGGTTTATGTAAATGCATGTTATTAAGGTTAGAAAGTGGAGGAAGCTAAGCAACAAAATAAATACAAGCTTAGATAAAGTGACGACAAACAAAATGTTGATGCCTTTTCCTCTGTCTAGACCCCTGTGTTGAAAGCAGTGTTTTCATAAAACTCAGACAGAATTCATTTCCATACTGAGTGCTTAATAGTTCCTGTCAGAACAAAACAGCTGGGAAACATATGGTATCCATTTCCCTGTATCACTTGGAAAAAATTTCACATGTAAATAAAACCAACATAAAAGTGTAGGCCTTTGAACCTAGAATCTTATACAATACATAAATAAGTCAGTACAGTGCGTTCTTTGTATTGGCCCACTAAGTTACAGGCCTTTTGATTATTATTTTTTTTATTTCTTCTTCGGAAATATATTCTTAAGCGCTTCCAAAAGTATTAAGGTAATTTTCAGACATCCGTAACTACTAAGCTATACTAATCTTTCACTTCAGACATTAATGTTGCACTGAAAGTGTATATATATGTTTCCTTAGGAAGGTGTTCATGGCAAATTGTGTGTTTTGACCACAAATTAGATCCCACTGATACGCAGTTAGCATGTGTAATAAATCTGCTCTGTTTAAATAGCATTCTTGACTTTCGGAATGCATTAACTCTTAGTGTACATTAAAAGGGGCATAGAAACTGCCTAAAGGCTTTAGTGGTTTTAGTGCAGTCCCTGAACTGAAAATAACAAAATAAGGAAAACTCTTTGCCAGAGTTCCACTGATTATGGAGATCATAAATATCACCAGCTGGGACTGTGTGAAAGAGTTCAAGTTCAGTAGGATTGCGTTCAAGTTCAGTAGGGTTAAGAGTTCAGGTGCCTTGAGCTCCCTTTCTTCTCTGCAAGTCATATTCACTGGTCAAACTCCATATCCTGCAGTGCACTGAAATAACAGCCTGGAAGGTCCAGAGCTATATACACACGTGTGCGTGTGTGTGCATGCACGTGCACGTGTGTGTGTGTGTGTGTATATACAGGTTATATATATAAGGGATGGGATGTTTGACAGAGAAGCCCAACATACAGAGGAGGAGTGGAAAAGGAAACATCATACCCAGATAAGTAGGCTTAATTTTCAAATCAGAGAATCACAAAATCGTTTAGGTTGGCAGCAACCACTTGAGATCATCTAGTCCAACGGCCCTGCTTAAGCAGGGTCAACTACAGCAGGTTAAGCCCAGGACTGTCCAGTCAGATTTTGAGTATCTCCACAGGTGGAGCCTCCACAATGTCTCTGGGCAACCTGTGCCAGTGTTTGACCAGCCTCACAGTAAAAAAGTGTTTTCTTGTGTTCAGATGGAATTTCATGTGCAGGGAACTTTGTGCCCATTGCCTCTTGTCCTGTCAGTGGGCATCATGGAGAAGAGCCTTGCTCCCTCTTCTTCATTGCTTCCCATCATGGAATTATACACAAGGATAAGATTCCTCCTGATCCTGCCTTCTCCAGGCTGAACATAGAATCATAGAATCATTAAGGTTGGAAGAGACCTCTAAGATCATCGAGTCCAACCGTCAACCCAACACCACCATGCCCACTAAACCATGTCCCTAAGCGCCTCATCTCCCCATCTTTTAAATACCTCCAGGGATGGTGACTCAACCACTTCCCTGGGCAGCCTGGTCCAATGTTTAACCACTCTTTCAGTAAAGA
>NW_008824467.1:3526306-3566474 GCF_000699105.1 Pygoscelis adeliae | reverse complement strand
TTCCCCAAGCCTGTAGCGCTGCATGGGGTTGTTGTGGCCAAAGTGCAGGACCCGGCACTTGGCCTTGTTGAATCTCATACAGTTGGCCTCAGCCCATTGATCCAGCCTGTCCAGGTCCCTCTGCAGAGCCTTCCTACCCTCGAGCAAATCAACACTGCCGCCCAACTTGGTGTCGTCTGCAAACTGACTGAGGGTGCACTCGATCCCCTCATCCAGATCATTGATAAAGATATTAAACAGAACTGGCCCCAAAACTGAGCCCTGGGGAACACCGCTCGTGACCGGCCGCCAACTGGATTGAACTCCATTCACCACAACTCTCTGGGCCCGGCCGTCCAGCCAGTTTTTTACCCAGCGCAGAGTAACCTGGCTAAGCCGTGAGCCGCCAGCTTCTCGAGGAGAATGCTGTGGGAGACGGTGTCAAAGGCCTTACTGAAGTCCAGGTAGACCACATCCACAGCCTTTCCCTCGTCCACTAGGCGGGTCACCTGGTCATAGAAGGAGATCATGTTGGTCAAGCAGGACCTGCCTTTCATGAACCCATGCTGGCTGGGTCCCAGTCCCAGCTCTGTCACTGTTCATACGAATTTCCAGTTCTTGTATGAAAAATACATCTCCCAGAGATAACAGGCCTTAAAAATTATATTGTTGTTACTGTTCTTAAAATAAATCCACTAAAAAGTATTCACTAACCCTTTTGTTGACCTCCCAGAAAATCATTCTACTCTTGTGATGCATCTCTGTGCAATAAAAAAAAGCAGAGTGCAAACTAGCATAGTTGGGCAGGACCACTGTAAATGCCGCTAGGCTCTTATTGACGTCCATTACTTGATTAAAATTACTTTATTTCTAAGTGATTACAATGTATGTCCTGTTTGAAGAAAGTTTCTTTTCTGGAGTGTCAAATTCTTCAGCTGTTTTGATAGAGATGCCATTAAATCTGCTTAGATATGAATGTGGCATGTTACCATGAATTCTTGTTTCCGGTGTTTGGACAGGTATATCTTTAAAGCATGCTGTATTATGTCACACGTCTGGTAGTAATCACTTCTAAATCACATTCCTCTATTTCTCTAGTTTCCAGCAGCAGCTGGAACTGTGGAGTCTCAACTCTTATCGGAAATGCACAGAAACCAACAGGAATTGCAGATGTATGCAATAAATTCAGACCAGTGAAGAGGGTTTCCCCATTAAAGCACCAGCCAGAAAACTCTGAGAACAATGAAAGTGATGACCAGAAGAACCAGAAGGGAGAATATCAGAAAGGCAGCGATTCTCAATCTGCACCTCCAAATGATGACCAGAGCCCAGGAGGAGAGAGCCTTGAAAGCAAAAACATTGAGCCTGCTGTTCTGCTTGGGGAGCTGGAGCACTATGACCTGGATATGGATGAAATTTTGGATGTGCCTTATATTAAATCAAGCCAGCAGCTTGTTCCTTTTACAAAGGTAGCTCCTGAGAAAAAACTTTTGGGTGTATGTTCCACAGTGAATGGTCTTAGTGGCAAGACCTGCTCTGCAGGGAGCACAGAGAGCTCGCCTGCTGGCGGGACGCAGTTCTGTGTGCTGTCTCCTGTGAAAGCCTCTCAGCTGAGAAAAACGCAGCCCATTGTCCTTGATCAG
Organism: Pygoscelis adeliae; assembly: GCF_000699105.1. Classification (NCBI taxonomy): domain Eukaryota; kingdom Metazoa; phylum Chordata; class Aves; order Sphenisciformes; family Spheniscidae; genus Pygoscelis; species Pygoscelis adeliae. The sequence goes on along the minus strand of NW_008824467.1, from coordinate 3,564,852 downwards.
CACAAGCATTTAACAGAAGAATTAGAGCTTTCCCAGCCTTTAGTTAAGTGTAGCTCAGTCCATGAATCTGAAGCCCAGGGCAAGGGCTTCCTCAGCAGGACATTTGGTGATCCTCACTCTCACAAAACTGAGAAGACTATGCCAAACTGCCACCTGAGGACTTTCCACCTGCAGACAGCAGTGGCAGAAAGCAAGCAACTAGAAGAACTGAGTATGAACTGGAGCAGTTCAGGGGGCCCAGAAGAGAGGAGCGAAGAGGTGAAAAAAATTAAGAGCATCTTAAACATTGTGAAGGAAGGCCAAATATCTTTACTGGTAAGTATCATCTTTTTCATAAAACACATGGAATAAGGGTGATCTGTGATGTGGTTTATTAAGCCAGCAAAGCTGATGAAGTGCGTCTTTTGAACCGCTGCCCTTTTTATCTTGTACGCGCCTTAGAAATTGAGCATATGGGCTTCCAAATGGAAAGTTTTAATCTTTAAATCAAATATGTAGCAAAACCAAGACACTAGTTTTATGTAAACATGGCCAAGATTGCTAGTTTATACAGTACACCAAAATCGTATAGAAGGCAGACGTTTTAATGATGGAGATCACTTAAATATTGAATTTAAATCTTAATTGAGTTTTACCTTTCACAACATTTGTGGGTCACTTTGTTCAATTATTGCTGGTTTACCTCAGTTATTATTTAGGGGCTGATGATGGGAACAGAGGGGCTTCTGTTGTACTCCGATTATTTTTCAGGAGTCTCTTTTTATGCTGTCTTGTTGCAGCAGCATTCTCAGGCAGGAGCTTTCTCTAAAGCCTCATTGGCCTCTGACCCATGTGAAGTTTTTTAGTAAATTCTAGCACAGTGATCAGGCACTATCAATGATGGTTTCCAAAGTAAATAGATGCAAGTTAACACAATGATGCAGACCATGTGATCTCCACTCAGAATGGCTGGTGGAGGCACAGTGCATGTATAAGAACTGTTTTTGTTAGATTTTTGTTTAGCTTCTCTGTTTACCAGTCTAGCTCAAGCACAAAGGCACGCTATTAACATAGCAGCAAGAACAAAGGCAGATATTCAAAGACTAGACAGAGGCAGAAGAGAATATTAGATGGCTCAGTAAGAAATAAAAGCAAATTAAATTCACCTCGAAATAGGAATTGCGGGGAAAAAAAGAGGTCATCATAGGTACATAGATGGAAAGAAAATGCATATTTTTTCCAAACAGGTAGAAACCTCTGAATAAGTAGACATCAAACAGTACTCTGGCAAGTCCACGCAACTCTGGGAACTTACCATCGCTACTCCTTAACTCTGTCTTCCTTCTTCCGTTTTCCTTCTGGAGTTTCTCAGTCCAATTGTTTTTTCTCAAAATTAGATTTGGGCAGAAATAATGTATTAAGTCATGGTTGTGTAGTACTTGGTAAATATTCTAACCAATTTTTTCATGGAAACAAGCTACCAAATAAAAGTCTTCTGTCATGTGTTTTAACTACATTTTACACTCTGCTTAACAGAAGCTGCCACTTTTGTGATAAGCAAAATTAATCAGGAACTTTTTTTAGGAGTCATGGATGTTTTCCGCTCAATTACTCATTACTATAATGCCACCCCCCAAAAAAAAAGAAAAAGGAGAGAAACCAGCCACAAAATAGAAATTATGAAGATGTGGGTATTTTTGCAGCTACTTCATTGATCAAACTAGTACAAAGACTTAAAGCTACTCAAGATCTTGCACTGTTGTATGACAACTGCATGAGAAGGAGAGAAACTACACAGTGAATCAAGCCAGTGAGCATCTCGCCTTTATCCTTTTGCTAATAGTAGCCAGGTTCTGTATAGTGAAGTGAAAAGCTCCTGGTTTTGAGTTATAAAAGAACATGCCTATGGGGAAACATCTTTGTATTTGGCTTGTATCTTGGGCTGTGAGGCTTAATGTTCTGTGTATCTTTTTATCCTTAGTTGTAACTAACATAATGCCTTTTTTAACAGCCACATTTAGCAGCAGATAATCTGGATAAGATCCATGATGAATGTGACAACAATCTGTTGCATGTAGCAGCATCAAAGGGACATGCAGAATGCCTGCAGCATCTCACTTCTTTGATGGGTGAAGACTGTTTGAATGAACGAAACATTGAGCAGCTAACTCCAGCTGGATTAGCAATAAAGGTAGCTTAGTCTCTGTCTCTACTGTAATGTGACATAAAGGTCATTTAGTTTCTTTCTGTGATGGCAGTAAGTAATACATCCAGCAGGATGTTATTTTTCAAGCGTTTTGTTAAGTGAAAGCAAAAAGAACTGTTGGCTGGTACCACATAAGGAAATAAAAATGGATTACTATGCAGGATACAATATCAGCTGTATAACACTGACATTTTATACGTTGTTGTCAATGCATATACATTCACGACTCTAAAAAAAATTGTTATATTTTAAGGAACTTTCATTTAACTCAGGCTCAGTTGTTTCTTTAGAGAGCATAACAGTTTTTTGGGTTTTTTTACAAATACAGGTATAATCTTGTAAGACAAGTGTGAGAACATATTTACAAAGCATAACAAACCTCTGACCCACATCTGGAGGTGAAACTTCTTGGTTGCCTAGAACAATTGCATCAAAGTTAAAATGTACATGTTACAGAACAACCTGTCAGAAACTGCAAAAATTAATGGAAAACCTATTATGTAGGAAAATGTGAAAATTATTGATATTGCTGTGTTAAAATAAAACATAGTGGTGTACAGGGAGGCTGATAATTTAACCATACTGATTCTGGTTCTTTAGTAAGGGAGATTGAATGGTTGAATGCCCTTCTTTTAGCCACTAAGTACCTTAAGAAGAAACAAGGAAAGGGGTGAAATATAATACAAAAGTTTCTGTTTCTTCCGGGGTTTTATTGTTATTTGCTTCTTGGGAAAACTATAGAAACTGTCAGAGGACTGCTGGATTCCAACCTGCAGGTTTGCATCTTTGAGACGTCATTTCAATGACCCAGGGCCCTGCTGCAGGTTTCAGGGTTGGGTTTTTTTTATTTTTCTGGGACAAGGCATATGAATAGAAAATTAAATGCATTAATGAAATGCTATTATAAAAGTAAGGTATTTAGCTTCAATACCTTGGCCCATGTCCAAACTGAATAGTTACAGTCTGCCAATTTAACGTCTTACAATTTTAGTTGCAAATAATTTTCTTTCTTGTTTTTTCAACCTAGGTATATAATGTGTTTATAAGCCAATAAAACCTTTTGTCTTTTTCTCCAAAAGGTTGGCTTTTTTAATAATTGGTTCCTTTAGTTTCTATAATACTTGAGCATGCTTTGACATTCACAGAGAAGTGTGTAAATGTAATGGACTCCTTCATGTAAGTGAGGGTACTTAGGCCCAAGTGTTTCTAATGATGACCTGCATGGCTGGAGTTGTTCTGGATCATTGCAAAGTTTTGTGAGAGCCTTAAAGTAATCTGGCATAACTAAACTTTGTAGCTCTTGATCCTTACTCCCAAAGTGGTTTTGCACACTGATAGAATGGACTTTATTCTTTTTGCTCTTACTTTATACCATTGTAACTCCCATAATGTTACACCATGTGGGATGTGAACCTATGTTCCACAAGAATGGTGACTATGAGAACAGAAGAAAACATGTATGCAGGAACATAAATTTCCATGGAAGTAATTTCAACAATTTAGTGATAATGCATAACATTTCTCAGTAAGGAATGAATTAATTAAAATTAATTCTTTTGATTTAAGTCCTCTTTCTGACCTTGAGCTATGGGCTAGAGAGTGAAAATGGAGTGGTATGTTAAGGCCAGTTGCACTGTCATATTGATAGTTTGTTTTAACTAACTGTGGAGAAATCCTTTCCACATTAGCAAAATTACCTTATTTAGCAGGTACTTAATTTTATTAATTCTTTACCTTAATTTTAAAAATACAAAAATATTTTACTCTGTTGTCATACAAAGGAAAACAAAATAAAAAATTATTAGTTAGTCATGCTTACTAATATTTGAACCCAAATATGATGATGAGGATTTTTCTAGCATAATAAAAAGAATACAAGTAGTTTCATTTTTTTACTTCATTACTGAATTTGAGAGAAATGGAGGAAAGTAACTAAAGTAAAATAGTGTGCATTTTTGTTTTTATATACATACATTACATATGGAAGGAATAAGACAAATATCAAATTAATTTTATTCCAATATTTCTTTCTCCCATATAGTTTTAAATGGGTTAATATTTATTACATTCTTCTTGTTTTTATAAAAATAAAACTGAAACTTGCAATGGATATTTCTTTCCTTCTCATGATAGCTGTTTCCATTTTGTGCACACAAACAGCTCTTTATGTTATGTATGTTGACCTCTGTGAGGTTTTGACTGAGCAATTGAAATACTTGTTTCAGCTATAAAGAATATAATAGCCTTTATGAACATGACAGTTGAAAAATGAAGTAAGAGCAGTCCGGAATGTAGGTCATGCCAAACAGCATTTGCCAAGGTACCATCACTGAAAAGGGGCTGCAGCAAGAGAAGCTGTTAAAACTCTTGCCTTTACACTGGGCCGCAAGCATGCTCTGAAGAAAATGTTCATCTGTTTCCACAGCATCTACATCCCACCTCACAGTAACTTGCAAACTACTGGGAGTGTGCATAGCAGCTTGGGAATCTTGAGACCAGGCTGTAAAAGGTGTTCAGGGCAAGAACCACCTCCTTGTTTGTGTTTGAATGGTTTCTATTACAGATAGGTCCTATCTGTAATAGGATTACACACATAGGAATAATTTAGGAAGCATGCATTTAATTAGTGATCAATGAAGACTTGAGTTTGTAGGAAAACTGTTCACTCTGCTCCAGCAAATCATCTCATTCAGTCATTGAGCCTTGCTGTACAAGTGATGGAAACAAAACTGTGGTTTTGCTCTGAACAATCTGAGAGTAGGGGCCAAATTGAGTATATAATACTATTTGACTGCCATTTTCATGTTGCCTATTTCGCTATAATCAATAGCCAAACTATAATTGATCCAGGACAGCAAGATAAACAAGTGTATTACATGAGAGCAGATAAAAGAACACATTTTCAAACAAACTGGAATTTCATTACATTTTAGTAATTCTGATAAGCTTTTCCCTGTTTGTAGATGTGTTTAGCACTGAAAGAGATGGAATTTAAAATTTTTTTTTTATTTGTTTAGAATGGTCAACTGGAGTGCGTTCGGTGGATGGTGAGCGAAACAGAAGCTATTGCAGAATTAAGTTGCTCAAAAGACCACCCAAGCCTTATTCATTATGCAGGTTGCTATGGCCAGGTATGACTTTATTTACTTCTTTAACTAGATTATTTAGATGCTCATACGAGAATTCCAATTTAAAGTATCTTTATCATTTTGTGGCTTTTAGTTACAGATGTTCTTAATTAGTTAAAATATAGCAAAATCTTTTCCCACTTAATCTGTGTATTTTTTCAGTATTTTCCCTCTTAAGTCTTTTTTCTGCTTTTTTTTTAAGCTTTAAGTAATGGCTAGGAGAAGATTAGCTGGCATATTAGGCCAACGTATCAATCCCAAGAACATCTAGGGAGGTTAGCTGTCATGATCCCTAGGGGACTCCTAGGACACATCAGAAAATCATCAAAGATTTCGGGATAGTTCACATTCTCTTTCCAGGAGAGACTAATATCAAAAAATTTTGGCAAATTGTGACAATTTAGGAATTCAGTATATTGGCAGTGAAGTGTGGTGAAACTTGAACATCATCTGTCTAGCTCTAGCCAGTTTTATTGAGAATTACATATAAAAATTTGTTGTAAACCAATCCTGTTCCACACCTAACTTATCTATAAATCTAATGATGAGAAACCACAGAAGTGCAGCATTTCGGTGCTTTGCTAATGTCTGGAGAAACATATACCACTTAATCGCACCACATTCTCTTCCCACAAAGTCTGTTTTTCCAAAGTAGACCTTGCAATAACCCCTTTTGAAAGGACCTTCTCCAAGATCTACTACACAAGGAATAGTGATCAATTACTCTTCTCTAATCTCTTTGGCAGATGGACCACTTTATCACCCAGTTTCTTCAACAGACATTAAGGATAAATGCAGAAAACCCACTATTTTTGTGCTAATGCTTTTTTTCTCTTACTTGTTAAGAGAGAACAAGCAAAATGTAACCACTAGGAAATTATTTTTCTTTCCTGTACAAGTGTGGTTTTCTCATGCAATGCCATACAATTATTGTGATGCGTTTCTGCTGTTAACTGATCCTGCCCAAGCATGGATTTACTGGAGGGGGAGGGAAAGAAAGGGGGCAAGTTTGGAAGGCTGTGGAGCTGGAAGTCTACCCTTTCTCCTGCTGTTTCCGTAGACACCCTTGTTTTCATGCTGTGAAAAGACCTCCATTGTCTTTTCTCCACTCACCTACTACACAGATGTTATTGATGCAAGTTAGGACCCTGCTGGATATACCGATTGATTGTGTCCTGCTTTCCGTAGCAAGTTTGGCCTGTAAACCTAGCACTGAATATAGGGAGGCTGGGAGCCAGATCAGAACTGAATTCAAGAAAGGCATGTTTGCTACTGGGAAGAAAAAGTTTGGAAGAGAAAGTTTCATGTGAACTTACATTCGTATCTTCAATCGATTAGCCTAATTTTGTCCTCATCTCTAAAGATATTTATACAAACTAAATCCAGTGAAGCTTTGTTTTTTTTTCAGTGAGCTATGCTGTCTACTGCCAGGAGCAGATCTGGCACACTTTATCTAGATTCTTTTCAGAGCAGGACGGAAGCTCTACCAGTTAAGAAACACCAGCTACAATCAGCCACCCGTGAAATTTAAAAAGGTGATATATAAATTGCTGCCAAATTTTCTTAGTTAGCTGAATGCCAAAGAAAGTTCACATGTAATGTCAATTATTATTTTTTTTTATAATCCATAAACATCTTGCAAACATGAGGGAATGTTGAGGCTGAAGGAATGCCAGACTATCTTACCAACTGTGTTAAGAAGAAAAAAACTCTGAGAAATTCAAATGCGTAGTTGGCGCTATCCTCGAAGCTTTAATCTATTTTACCATTACTTACATGAGAGATAATCCATGTAAACACTGGTCTTGGCAGAATTACAAGAGTAATATTTTTACAAGGAAGACCTGTTATTGAATCATTTTCTAAAAGAGTCAGTCCATCCATTGTTTCCCCAGGCATTAGGCATGCGCACTATATTTTTCTTCAATAAATATCATTTAGAATGGGCAGCAAAAGGGAGTTCGTAGCAAAGCTCCTATGTTAAAAGTCATCAAGCCACAGTCATGGCCTGACTCCAAAGACATCTCAACAATATTATATTTGTCCAGAGAGAGAGGGGCCATTTAAGTTCATCTGATGGAAGAGGAGAAGAGCTTAAAGTGAAGCTGTAGCCTGGCCAGCATACCTCCTACCAAGGGCTTCTTTAAGCATGGGGTTATGCAAGAAGCAACCGTGGTTGTTGGCAGGCCTCTCCATGCCAGGCATAAGTCATGGGTACATGGCAGATTGTGTACCAGCTGTGTCTGGCGCAGACACCATGTGACAGGAAGGAGATGATGGTGCAGTCCTCCTAGGTGCACATAGTAGGTCCTGACTAAGAGCTTCACAAGGCTGTAATTTCTTTACAACATGGATGCTGTGGTAGCATGGACTGCACAGGTAAGAGGCAGAGGGTGGGGAATGCCAAGGGTCTGTTGCCTGTGAGCTCCAGAGAGTCTACGGGGACTTCAGGGAACCAGAGCTACAGCATGACTGAGGACCTAGAAGGGGTTCTGTGCACCACTTGGCAGTGGTGTAGTGCTGGAGAGTGCAGCGGGGAGGAGTGTGTGACATTCAGGTATGCAAATGCCTAACAACACACCTTTTTTGCGCCTCAAGATATTTGCCTTCTTGTCTAATGTCATTTTTGCAAGGAAAACGTGTTGTTTTCACTCACTTCTGCTCCTCTACTGTGGAGGGATACTGGGAAGGGCAGCTTATTTAATTAATATTGAGTGATGTGGCTAGGATTAGCTGTGGAGTCAGTACTCTTCACCATGCTAATCCCTCCATTTGTAGTCCATTTAATGATTTAAATGGTCTTTGTTAGTTGTTCTTTCTGCTCCAAAAGCCAGCTGATGGAGCCAAAGTCTGCACCCTGTCCCAAAACAGAAATTATGTATTGTGACATTTTCCCAGAATCTTTTTTTAGGGAGGTTTGAATTATTGTAGGTCTGGAATATGCCAGAGGGATGTTAACCACTGCTACAACATAAGACCATTGTAGGTCTTAAAATTAGCAGATATACTGAATAATTTGTCAGTATTTATCAGTTCCTGTTACATAACAAATATGTGATTATTTTCCATTATCTTAATCTCATGAATTTTCTTATTATCCTTCATTTTGTCTGAATAAATTGAGTTGATGACTATAAACCTATTCCTAAGAACACTTTTCTTCCAAATACATAATGTGAGTCTTACTAAAGTGATATATGAGATGTTTTGATTTATGATGTTTTCATTTTTCCTAGATGTAAGTGAAGAAAATTCTTGTTTTCTTTTTTTTTTCCCAAGGATACATTTGTTAAAAAACATAGCCATTTGAGAGAAACACAAACTGTTTGAGTAGGCCTCTGACTTTGTGCCTGTGATCAGTTGATGCACAGACAGTCCTGAGTACAGATGATTGCATTTAGCCATCCAGGCACTTGATTTCCGTGTTGATAAGATAAATGACTAGAAACTGTAATTTGCTCCACACTGATTGTGATTATAAAATTACAGAACATGCTTAACATTCTGGTCCCTATTATGTTCCAAAGAAATATATAATTTCAAAGCCATAGTTGTCTTCCAATTCTGCAGAGGAGTTTTGCTAAAATATTTTTCTTCTAATTATTAAAACATAAGGGCAATTCATAGGAATAGTGTAATCCTTCTTCACTGCTGGCCAACACCACAGGCATCTCGAGAAATAGCTCAAAACTATTTTAAAAGGGATATGTGATCTGAAGTCATCTCTCCATGCTGGCTGTCAGCTGTATTGGGCATTCAGCCAAGGAGAAGTAAAAATACCTATCCCTTCACCCTGTAATAAAAACAAAACTGCTGTTAAAGTGGAAATATGAAGAAGACAAGTTCCAGACAGACTAGCCCTCTGAAGTAGTACACAGAGATCAGGTGCTTGAATGGGCAGAATCATTTGGAGGAGACCTAAAAGAGTCTGAGGAACCATCTCCTTTTCTTTGACATTAAAGTTTCTGTGGTACTTTTATACAAAAAAAGAGATTTATATCCAAAGTTCCTAGCTAGAATTTCCTTTTCGCATTTTCATTCTTTCTCTTTCCTACCTGATTACTGCTCAGAGTCCTAGACATGCTTTCAGTATTGTTTTATTTAGGTACACTTCACTCTTACAGACCCACATATCTAACTGTGTGCGATTATGTACTTATGTATCACTGAAGCTACTGAAGTGCTGCAGGTTAAGTCTGTCCATTGGTGTTTGCCTCACCAACACCAGAATCTACAAAGCCCTTTTGAACTAGAGCTTCTAGCCAGTATAACACGATAGGTATCAATGGAAGATAATAAAAAATAGATGTTTAAATAAAAAAGTTTTAACCTAGAAACTAATTTATTCTTTTCAGCTATTCAGATGCAAAAACTGGGAGTACAGGTGTAGTCAGCTATCCTTTAATGGACCTCATTTTTTAATGTAATCTATGGATTTATTCTAGATTTTCAATATGTATCACATTCAACAGGGCACAATGAAATTTAATCTGGAGAGGCATGGAAGGTTCCTAGAGGGAAGAAGATTTTTCCAAATAAACCTGCTGGGGAAAATAAGAAATAAAATAAGCTTAGTGCTTAACTCTCCATTGTTAGGAAAGAATTCCCATATAGATGTGTATTACACTTGCATACACACACAAAAAGCGATGTTAAAAAGAATTAGGTTGGCACCTCAGTATTGGCTTCCAGACTTTCCCTTGCAAGTTTGTCCTTCCCAACATGCAGGCACATACAAATGGTCCATTAGTCAATACACTAAGAGCTCAGGATAGAGAGATTTCCTGGTTTTAGCTGTGTTGCTTCTCCTCTTGCACAAGAGCCCAGAGCTGGGGCATGATGGTAGATTTGAAGAATCTTAACTGCTCAGCTCTGTGATCTGCAGATACTCCTGTTTCAGTTTTCCAAAGAGACTTGTGAAGTTTCACCAAATTTCACAAGCTGATTTTCAGACTGACGCACAGGCTGTTCTGCCTCAGGTCTCCTCTCCAACATACAGACATGCATACTTTTTAATGTACAATTTCTCAGAATGTGTTACAGAACTCATATTTTTCCTATTATGTCTTTTTATAAAACAAAGTATTTCAGCTTATTTCCTTGAGGTGGGGGAGGGAGAGAGACAGACCCATGATACACTAAGTCCTACAAAGTTAAGAGAGACTGAAAACAAGGAATTATTGGACAGTATTAGTAACAGATGACAGTACCAGTATTCCTCTAGTACATTTCTCTTTTCACTATTTCTTATCTTTTGTGACATCACTTTCCCCCTCCCCTTAGGAGAAAATCCTTCTGTGGCTTCTTCAGTTTATGCAAGAACAAGGGATTTCACTGGATGAAGTTGACCAGGATGGAAATACTGCTGTTCACATAGCTGCTCAACATGGCTATCTGGGATGCATACAGGTAGAGTGATAGCTTTATCAGAAACCTCTTTACATCAAACTTGAATGACAACAACCATTCAAATGAATATAGGAGATCTTACAAGTGGGAATAATTATTGGTACATTAAAATGTACTAGAAGGAAGAACTTTAAACCAGTAGGACTCAGACTGAAATACTGAAAAGCTCTGGTTTTTGGATTCTATTCTCAATTACGCTATTGTTAGCCTAAAGTAATTGTTGTATTGCAAAAAGAAAGCATGATTATATTGTTTATACATAAGCAGCTAATGTGTGTGTTTTTATGTTACAAAAGGGCGGCCAGTGTAGATATAAGTACTCTTCTTACTGTTCTGATATTTTCCTTCTGTTTTTTTTTTTTCCAATGAGTAGTTGTAGCTCTTCGGCTTAGGGGAAGTCTAACAGATAAGTTTCTTCTATGTTGAAGGATTTCCACCTTGAGGAAACCATCCTTTCCAGACTTGTAATCTTTGAATGTATCTATGCTAAACAATGCAGCATGACGGTCATTTCTAACTAATTCTTAATGAATCAGCCTGGCCACTGAAAGCAATATAGTTCTGTTGTATAGAGCTGCTGAAAAGAGTAATTTGTCCTGCTGAGAATGCTTACAACAGCTACAGTACTTTCGGGAGCCAGATCTAAATAAACCAGTTTGGATACCTCTGTACAGTACCAGTGTTCAATGCAGACATACCAAAAAAGCTGTAGGGTTGAACTGCATGGCTAGGTGAAGCATCTCAACTTCGCGTTGAATTGCAGATGTACCCTCTGTCCATCAAAGTTACTAGAACCATTAGTCACAGGAGTACATTTCAGTAATTGGTTTTGTCGTCACTTTGAGAGAAAGCTGTTTGGAGAAGAAATAATAATAAAATTATTGCAGGAGACTGCAGAAAGGTATCTGAGAAACAGATTTTTTAGTCATTGGAGAAGAATAGATAAAAGAATAACCACATGGCAGAAAGACAAGAAATAGACATCAAAGTGATCAAGTCAAGTAGGGGAGGAAAACATGTCTAAGAAGGAGGAGTAATTCTCAGAGTCTAAGGACTCAGATATATATCAGTAAACATGTTAATCCTGTTACCACACATGAACTGAATCAGTTCACACATGAACTGATCCACAGCACCTCTTAGGCCACTGCAAATACAGAAGATTTGTATTTGTTCAACCCTAAAAGAAATACAGCTAGTCAGTTCTCGTTAGATAACCTCTTCAGAGAGCTAAATATGTTTGTGCACACTGTTATGTTGAATCTACAGATGCTTATTATTATTGTAGCAGTCTATTTATATATCTGGACTCAGAGAGGGCATAACTCCATAAAAACCAGTTTGAGAGTCTCGCACAATAAAAAAAGAAAAACGGGTGACATTTGAGCTGAATGAATAGACTTGAAAAGAACACAGTCAAATAGATTTGGAGGACATGACCAATGCATTTGAAGGAGAAATCAGAGTAGGTGATTTTGAACAGAGTGGTGACATCTGCAGGCATTTTTTCATGGATAAAACTAAACCAAAAAGAGAATAGCCCTGCTTTCCCTGTGAAGAATGAAACTTAATAAATGGCTTAGAATTTTCAAGATTATTTTATTGTAGATAAATGCACAGATCAACAAGTGTTTTGTGTTGACGTGAAGCCATGAGAAATAAATAGTGAAAATAACTAATGACAACAAAAATATACAATGTTAGTACTGTCACCTCATTAACACCTCACAGTCTTAAGTGCAGTTGATACTTTGTTGTCCTGTGAAACAAAGTAAGCCCTCTGCCCAGTAAGCTTATAGTCTAAATTAAAACAATATACAGTGAATGATCTGGTAAAAAGAAAGAAGTGATAAAGGAGGCAGGGAGATGATAAGTAGCAGTACAAAAGATGGAGGGTCACGAGCTGTCAGTGATTCCCCGGCCCGCTCATTCGCTGTGGTTAAGAGCAGGTGACACTCCTATCATGTTCCAGATGGTAAGATTGCTTTCTGCGGGGTCATAGCTCTCCCTTCTTGATTTTCTTTATTGGCAAATTATACCAAACTTATGGACATGAGACGCAGTGCAAGACTGCTTGTAAGTTTCCTTTCTGTATAGATTTAGCAAACCAGACAGACCACCGTTCCTCTTTTCTGTCAGCAGATGTAGAGGTCTCTGTGCCTGCTGTTCTGAGTCAACAAGGCCACTCCAATCCTCAGTGGCTTACCAGCACTGCTTGGATAAGTCAACCAAGAGCTCAGCTATGCAATTCATCTTCTGCATCTGTATGTGTAATGTTAACGATGCTGTAGTTTTTGGATGCATTATGGTTTCGTTCAGAATTTTTTCCAAAGTGCTATGAGCAATGTGTGTCTGAACATTTAGGTCCTATTCTAGGCTCTCCAGTAAAGCAAACAGCGCATAACACTGATTATCACAAACAGATCAGAAAGAGTGAAGGTTTGGTCTCAATTCTTGCTTCAGTTATTGGATGTCTTGCGGTCAGCCTGACAGAACTTCTTTTGCCCTTACAACACTCTGGATTCAAGTACCAGAGGTAACTCAAATGTCATGCTTACAACCTGGACAGTTCTTCAGCAACAGGCTGGGGTTCTCTGCTAGGGCTGTGAGTAACACAGGGGTATACATCAGAGTATGAGCCATTATTTTTCTTAAAGAGTAAAACTGACACATACTTGAGTATCTCTTTAAAAGAAAATAGGGGGTAACCAAGCAAGCGCAAAGCAATGGGATGTCTTTCAGCGTTAAAAAAAAACCAAAAACCAGACCCCCAAAAACCCCAACCAGATTGAAAAAGTCATTGTACAGATTTCTTTCTGCAAAAATAAATTTGTGCCTGTCTGACCTAAAGGAGTTGTTGGAAAGTATCTGCCATACCTTTCGTATCCAAACATCACTTGGCTAAGGAATCTGGACATTGTGACTGCTGCATTGAGTGTTTTAAGCTCAGGGATTCTGCTGTGGTAGGAAATTGAGAGCTAAACCACAAAAGGAGTCAGCAAATATTGTAGCAAAGACATTCCTAAAATGAGATTCTAAGGGTGTGTTGCAATGCCTTGCAGCGCGGAGATCCCAAGAACAGCAGATGCCAGACCTGGTGAGCCATTAGGGCTCATCACCACCCTCTGTAAACTGGCTAGCAATGTGTTCATGCTGCCCTGGACCCTGACGTTATCTAGCATAGATGTCCTTTGAATTGCATTTGCTTGTGTCTTCTTCTCTAGGTCTACCATGTGCAAAGTTAGCACAATGTTTAGTAATGCATAGACAGGTGCATTTGCAAAAGTTTATTACTGTGGCTCAGGAGAGAATCAATAGGTGCCTAAATGTAAGGCCTCTGCTTTCATTTGGTGGTCCCACTCACTGTATGAATGCTACAAGTCATGCTATGCTGCACAAACAAATGAACAGAAAACAAATTAATGGAGCAGAACTGCAACGGGAAAGGAAGAAAGAATACAGTCTTTTTATAGTTCTTCTGAACCACAGTTCACTATTCTGTGTTATCCTTGCATCTGAGTGTTAGATTTTAGTGGTATGTGTTTTGAGCTCAAGCTGCATACAGACTTGTCAGTGACTGATTTTTAAAAATGATTGGCATAGACCAACATTTTCAAGCATTTTATTCAGGAGTGCTTTGCGTCCAGCCATTCTTGTGGTTGAGCAGAAGTCACAGCAGAGACTTACAGGTGTCAATATTTCCTTTTGTGTTTTTACAGACATTGGTTGAATACGGAGCAAATGTCACCATGCAAAACCACGTGGGAGAGAAACCCTCACAAAGTGCTGAGCGACACGGGCACACCATGTGTTCCCGCTACTTAGTGGTGGTGGAGACATGTATGTCATTGGCCTCTCAGGTTGTCAAGCTTACTAAGCAGCTGAAGGAGTAAGTGTTTCGTTGTTAGCAGAGGGATCATTCTTAAAACAAAACCCTACCTTGTCCCCAGTTTATTAGCAGTGTCTGTTTTGTGCTTCTTATATACGGTATTTTCAAGTCATATTTCTACATTATTTATCCACTCTTTCTGCTCTGAAGCATTTGCCCCTTCACCTTTAGCAGCTCAGTTTTTCAGCTGTTCTCTTTGTGGCAGTTTGCTGTGAACATAGATGAAGGGAGTGGGAGTGGAAGAGTATGTATGAAGCGATCCGGTCCCTTTTCCTTTTGCATACCTTGGGATCACATCATTACTGATCATAATTTCTGTTTGCATAGCATGCTTTTATATACAGTGAGTGGCTCTTCCCAGTTACAGTGCTGGGAGTTGATGTTAGGAGGAATAATGGAAATAGTAGTTGGAGGAGTTTTTTTGGACTTGGAAGGTCACCAAAGCCCACAATGGCTACTCAGGAAATATCTTATGTTCTGTTTTTTCTCCATAGGAGATGGTTTTCATATTTTAGTATGGTTTTTAACAAAAGTTCTGTAAAGAGCCTGTTATTTTGAAACATGAATTTATGCAATTGCTTGCTTTTATTGTAGGTGAAGTTATTGTGACTTAGCATGTCAATAGGCTCATAAGATAAGACTCTTAGAAACCATCAGCACTGACCTAACGTTGTTCCAACTTACATACATGATCAAGAGCTTGTCAGCTACCACAAGGCATGAAAATGGCTTCTGACAATCCCATGTTTAGAGGAGACCATATAATTTTATGCAAGCAGCATGTGGGTAATTGTACTGGGTATAAATTACAAAACTCTTTTAGCAGGGGAGCTGCAGGGGTGGCCTCTGTGGGAACAGGTGAGGGGCTGCCCTTTGCCAGGCACAACTGGTTCCAGCCAGCTCCGCAACAGACCCACTGCAGGACACAGCTAAGCCCATCAACCAAGTTGGTGGCACCTCTGCGAAAACATATTTGAGAAGGGGCAGAAAATGCCAGAGAGGACGAGGGAACAGAAGAGTGACAAACAGAGGGAACAGCAAGGTCAGAGGAGCATGACGTGCACCATGGTGGAGCGGGCACACCCCCAAAGGGACTGTGGCCCATGGAGTACCCATACTAGAACAGGTACTCACCTTGAAAGGACTGCAGCGCATGGATAAGCCCACACCAGAGCTGGTGCTTCCCCAAATGGACTGCAGCCTGTAAAGGACCCACAGTAGAGCACAGGAAAAAGTGAGAAGGAACGAGCAGCAGAGAGAAACTGCTACACACAAACTCTGACCTGTGCTGCTCGTTGCCTCACTGAAAAGACTGGGTGTAACCTGCAATGATGACAAGAGGGTAAGAGAGGTGTCTGGAGCAAAGCCTGAGAATGGAGGAGAAGAGGGGCTTGGAGTGCAGATGAACCTGGGAGTGAAGTTGAGCCTGGAAAAGGGGAGGATAGGTGTTTTAAATGTCTGTCCTTTTTTGTTTCCTAATACCTGAATCAGTAATGAAATACTTACGCTAACTGGCAATGAATTAAGACCAATGAGCTTTTTGCTTCTGTCCTTCCTATTTTCTGCCCCCATCCTACGGAGGGGTAGGGGGAGTGAGAGACTGGCTGTGTGGGTGCTTGGCTGCCAGCAGGGGCCAACCAATTACAGTGATACAATTTTTAGTTTCAAACCGGATGTCTTGAAAATAAGGGTAAAAATTATCTATATTATTAATTCACTCTTTGGGTATAACCAGGTATCTATTTTGTACTGTTTTTACAGAAAAAGGAATGTGTAGTAGCAGTCATCTCTGTCATTACAGAATGTCTTCCTGCATTTGAAGTATGCTTATTTTTATGTTTGTACCGCTAAGTTTTATATTATGAAGTCATTTTCTCTTTGTGGTATCTTCACTCTTCTTTTACATTTATACTCTCATAAATACAAACAGTGAACTAAGGATTATTATAATTTTCAGTTTTCATAATTTTACAGTCTGACACTGTTCACTGGACGTTTCGAAGTACCAGGTGTTTTGTAGTCAGTTCATTTGCTGAGAAATACTAAAATATATAAATCAGCTGATATAAAGGAAAAAACAGAACATAGGCTATTGCCTGAGTAGCCTGCATTAACACCTGACTCATCTCAATATGTAATGAAATTTATTTTCCCTATAACTCAGCAGAAAAAAAATGCACACACCAGGAAGTAGAAATGGCAACCACACATTCTCCACATTTCAGTTCTCTTCAGTGCTCTCCCAGTACTTGATATGTGTTACCTCTCATATGGAAAAGAAAGACTTGTTATGTCAGTCAGCAGGCTGTTTACCCCCATAGAAATAGTCTAGTCCTGACTTTCCTGACAAAAACATTAACACTTTTCCAAGTGTCGCCCCTGTCATCTCACAGACTGCATGCATAGGAAGTAATTTAAATTATTCTTATCGGGCTCCTGATGGGTTCCTTTACTTGTCTCAGCTGGAGTTAAATCTGCTTCCCTTCAGCAGCCTGTTTTTTCAGGCTTCCGATTTCGCTCCAGTAAGTACACCAGCAGCATTTTCTTCCTCTTCTACAAAGAGGTGTGAGTCTCTTGTGCAACCCTGTTGTAGTTTATTGAGGCAGTGAAATATTCTATTTTGTGCTTGAAAGAACAGCTTCTGCATGGCTATTTGGCCTGCAAGCCTCAGGCCATGAGTGGCTCTCATAGAAGCAATGGACCATGTTCAGAGGCCCATGCTCAGGAGCCAGAGTGGATGATGGAAGGAGACTCTTGCCCTGTTTTGCAACCCTATCCTGCATAAAAATCCAAGGATGGTACGAAGTACATGCCTAGGGCAGCTTCTCAAGAGGCCTTACCTTTAGCATAGCAGGAGAATTCATTGGCTACAGCACCTCTGAAGATCCTGAAAGTATCAGGTGGCAACAGATGGAAGTCCAGTTTGCAGTCTAAGTTACTTCAAACTGCTGTTACATAGGAATAGCTCCAACTTGGGAAGCTGAGCTGGCTTTCCTGTATTTTCTCCACCTAGTTCTGCTGGTGTTAATGGACATTGTTCTAGAGACAGAGGAGTTATGATTGTATCATGATGAATTACTTGAATGGTCAATATCAACACAGAAAGCCCTTACGTGCTTCCCAGCCTTCCCTCAGCTGCTGTAAACATGAGGTGACCATAAAATCTTCTTTTATTCTGGGTGCCTTACTAGCCAGGAATAAGAGCCTCTCTCTGATAACACTGTATGTCCCCAACCACAGGAAGACTGGAATGGTTGATACTGTGCAAGAACAGCAGTGCAGAAACTGTCTTAGACTAGCACCTAGCAAGACCTATCTTCAAGTCCTAAACCAAAGGAAGTACCATCTTTCATTGTTTTTTTATGAGCTCTTCCAGTCATCAAGGCAACACAGAGCAGTTCTAGAGAGAAGTTATCCCTATCCATCACACTCGTTGGAGCCATTCCTGAAAAGAAGGCAAAAAACCAGAACAATAAAATCACATTTTGCCAGAGACTTCACATCTTTCAGCTCATTGATCCAAAGCAGCTCAGATGACAAATACAGAGGAGTATAGCAAAACCTTTTGAGTTAGGCCTAAGTCTCCATTCAGAGAGAAAAGCCTTTATATTTGAAAGAAGGAAATAAGTGGTAACTACAAATGTTCCATTCAATCTTCACAAGAGGATTAACTGAGACTTTTCCCCCAAAGAGGGAAGGAACCAAGCAATTCTTCCCATAGGTAAAAAGGAAAGTGGCCCACAAAAACTGCTGTTACTGGCTTCAAAATAAAAGCTTTGGTTTGTATCTCTTGCTAATTATAGAAGTTTGGTCAAACCAGTAGGATTTTCTGAATTAAACAAAATGTTTAGGACAGTCGCAAAAGTTTCTCACAGAGCCTATACAAAATACTGGCTTTCATTTTACTTCCCGAGGTCTCCATAGGTCTCACAATCTTAGTTATTCCCTCACTGATTTCATCTGTCTAAAACAACCTTCATTGCCAGTGTAGAAAATCCTACCTGCGCAAATACAAGGTTTCTAGCACTGATGACATTAGCAGTAATGATTTGTATTGTTTGGGCTTTCCTGGCCTGAAGAGACCAGGTCAGAACTCATGACATAAAATTAATGCTTCCCTAGACTTCTTTTACAACGGTGCTTGATGACAGACTGTTCTACCTGCATTCCCAAAGGGTTGCACTGTCCTACATTTATGGATCTGGATGTGCAAAGCAATTAATGAATGAGACACTTGTTGATCTTTTTGATACACTATCAAGCCAAAATCTCGGGCAAGGCAAAGATGAAAGCAAACCATGAGTCAAAAGATGAAGATGAGAAAGTGGTTGAATATCCTCTGTTGCCACCACTTTTCTGTGTTCTGTAAACAAAATCCATTATTTTCCTGAAACTTCATAGGAATAGCTGTAAAAATAGCTGAATAAAAAATTATTGTAGTGGTATGGTAAGGTGTGTGCAAGTTTCTGGTTTGTTTGTTTGCAGGTTTTTTTGTGGTAGTAAGTGTTATATAGACGTACAGTCTGAATCACAGTATAAACTTGACAGTGTTTATCTCTTTTTTACTTAGTTAAGCTGTTTTATCTTCTGCTTTGTAGAATGGCCATTCTTCTTTTATTTGAAACAAAATGGAGAAGTGAGGCAACACACTATGAACGATAACTTCAGTAGAGCCCAGTACCTCAGCCTGTCCCCTGTTCAGTTACTGAGCTCCCTGATTTCATTAGGAGGTAGCTGGGGTCCACAATTGTCTAAGTAGACACAGAAGGGTCCTTATATATTACTTACTGGGAACATTGCCTAAGCTAAGACCCTCAGAATCTGGGCATTAAATATCATAAAGTAGGTAGACCCTCTTTCCCCTGAAGCTACAGTGATCTTGTCTCCTAAATCAGTCTGGTTTTAATACTTAGCAATATTGCTATTCCAAGAAGTTGTGATCCCTTGTTTTCAATGTTATCTTAGAGATATATGTGTATGTTATATGTCTTTAGGGATAGTGCTGGCAAGATCTGTGGGTTTCTGTGAGCTATTTACTAACTAGTTAAACTGTGAAAATGGAGGAAACTTTAATTCTTTTAGCACAAAAAAATGTTTAAGTGGAATGAGAACATTAACTCAGCAGAAGAGGTGTCAGAGATTTCCATTAAAGCTAAAATCATAAGAAGCTGCTAGCTACATTATTTAGATATTTAGAACAGAAGTTGAAGGAAGCATAAAAGGCAAATAAAACAGATAAATTGCATCACAATCTAATCTCAGATGAAAACTTCCCTGGCTCTTAAAAGAGAATATCTGGAGAGTTGCAATATAAGCCACTGTTGGCAGATGGTAGGAGTAATTTTAAAATAGTCTAAGGAAGTGTGTAGGCAAGAGGAAGGAAGATGGAAAATTAAAGGAAGAAAGGATCTACATAAACCATGGTTGTATTGTAAAATGTGATGGCAAGGCAGTATGTCAAGATCCCACCCTTATTTCTACAGCACTTTTCAGATCCACTCTGATATGTTTAAAGTAAAACGTTTGTTTTCTGCCAGCTCTGCAAGTACAACCCCTAGTTTAAAAAGTCATCTGGATTCTTTCTGGCTTTGACATTGCCAGTTATAAAGACTGCATTTGGAACTCAGCTAGCTCCTCTGCTGATGGCATGCGAGCTAGGAAAGAGTCCAGCTCACTAGCGGAGAACTGTATTAGTTCTGCAGATCCAATAAGAATAAAAGTACTAAAAACATATTACTTCTACAGCAACAGAAGCAGAGCCTGGGAGAAGCAGATAAAAAGTCATTTTCACATGGTCATTTGATCAGGACCAGGGAATGAAACCAAATGTACCAATTGTCTTCCAGGTGAAAGATAGCATATGTACAGTAACAAAAAGTTGTAAGTCTCTTGTTTTCTAGTAGTTTCCCAATAACTCTGTGCAGTGTTTAGAGGCACTGGAACTTACAGGTCACTAAACAAGATTGAATGTTATCTGTGGTAGTTGACAAGCTAAAGGGATGTTTTGATGTTAGAATGGAAGATCTAAATTGGATGGGAGCAGGGAGAGGGAGAGGAACTTTTTGTGACAAATTGATCTATTCCTTCATTTTCATAGAACTACTTGAAGGTTTCCAGGTTATCTTGTTCAACGGAGTCCTTCTTATGGAAATAAGTATATGGCAGGACAACAGAGACTGTGATTACAGTTCTATGGTAAATGGAGTTTCTGGTGTGGATGTTACTTTCATATTACTAACGATTTATATCTACTATTACAATTTTTTAAACATCAGTCTCTAAAGTTATTTACAAAGTAGCGTAGATCACAACACCACACTGAAAGTGATAGACTGTGGTAGGTACAGCACTACTGAGTATAAGGTGGGTGCAGAGCACAGGTAGGACCTTTGGTAAGGTTGGGCAGCAAGCAGATGTGTTTTTTCCTACTCCCCTGAATACACAGAGGTCGTACTTAGCTCCATCCTGCAGCTGACGAAGATTGGACCATCCCTTCCCAGTGGGCAAAGGCTCCTCTCTGAGTTCATTTGCAGATAGAAAAGGAGAGAGCAGTTGTCTTAGCTATCATTTAGCTGAGTAAAAGCCATCCACCAAATGTAGGAAGTGACTTCTTAATCTGTACCTTTCTGCTTCTTTTACACAAACAAGTAAGAACCAAGTGGCCCTAAGTTTGCTCTGCCATATCTTTGTTTCTGGGCTGTTATTTTCTGTGAGTCACTCAGTTCCAATGAACTGCTGCCTATGATCCCACACTTGTCCTTATATGAAGTATAATAAATAACCTCTGACAAGTAAGCGTCTCTCAGTTGGTCTTGTACAGTGATCACAAAACGTCCACAGGGATTGAGACAAGAACAAACTCTCTGTTTATGCTATTATTTATAATTTCTCTTTTTATTTACTATGTAAAGTAGAGGTGAAGAGGACTTCTTTTCTGAATACAAAGTTGGAAGGTAGTATCCGTTATCCTGTAGCTTACTAATGCTGACAGTTTTACAATTCAAGGTAAACAGTCTTATATTTTCTTGCAGGCAGACAGTGGAACGTGTGACGTTACAGAACCAACTCCAGCAGCTTTTAGAAGCCCAGCGGTCAGAGGGCAAGTCACTGCCAACGTCCCCAAGGTAAGGTGACTGGAATTATGCTGCAGCCTGGATTTGCACAGTTTCATGGTACATTTGCACAGTTTCATGGTACATTGGTTATCAGGAGAAGCTGTGACCTGTCTAAATAGTAGATGTGTTCTGTGAATTAAATGTGTTTTTTTACCTCGTGTGCTTGAAGCTGAGCTCCTAGAATTTGACAGTGTGTAATGTTGTATAAATATTGGAAATTTGGAGTATGAAATGAATAGTCCCTGTTTCCCCAACAGAGTGAAAATCAGATTTACAGTGGAATAGAATATATTCTGTATTAGATGAATAGCAGAGGATCCTAGAAACCCCTAGAAAAGTTGTAAAGTTTGACCTTGTGGTGGTCCACTGTACGTTACTGCCAGCGGTAATTCATAAAGCCAGTTACCAACAAAACCTGCTTTCAGATTAATAAGACTCCGTACTCTCGTTAAATCTTTTGCCTGCAGTAGCTTGTATAAGTTAAAACTCCAGAAATTTTATGTATTGTTTACATATCCTGTCAGAAGTCCCAGAAATAGACACAAACTGAGTAACATTAAAGAGGAGGAAAGTAAAGGCAGAGGACTGGATCTGGAGTCTGCTAAAGTGTCTTCTGACTTCTATCATAGACTTCCAGTGTGATGCATGGAAGTCAAGCAAACACACGACTTCTCTCTGATAGCAATCTGAAGAAGACTTTGAAATTAACTCACATGCAAATAGGACTCGGTTTATCATTACCTTCTAATTCAGTTTCCTCTCTGTATGACATACACAGTGCTTCTCCTTGTTTCAGGGTTGTTAGGGAGCTACATATGTGTTAAAGTATAAAGCCAGCATAAAAGCTTCTGCAGGCATTGATGGTCAGAGCTTTGGGTCATCAACTATGATCTTGTAGGATCAGTGACTGCTTTTTTTCCATTCTCACAGAATCTCAAGCGCTTTTCTGGACAAGTGCTCCATTGCCCCTGAATTTCATGTGTCGGTGTTTCAGACAAGTGCAAATAGTTACAGAAGTAGATAACAAAGACATTGGGATTGGAGATGCATTTGTGTAAAGTAGAAAACAACACTGAAAAGAGTTGTTTTGTCCTTTTTTTTAGAATCATGGTTTTTGTCTTCCCTGTCTGCCAGCTCAACAGGGACAATGGGACCAAACGCTGTCTTCCAGCTCATTTGGTTTCTGTGACTTTTGCTGACTGGTCTTTCCAAGTGGTCTCGCATCTGAGTACTGGTGAGCAGCAGGACTGTTTTACTTTCAGTATCAGATAAGATCAGGTGAGAGCAGATCTCTCATCATTCATTATTCCTGTAAAAGGGTAGGTTTCAACATCTTTTTAGTTAAGTGAGCAAGTCTGAAAATGATACTCTATTATTTAGAATTTTATTTCATTGTTGGCTACTACTTTTCCTTCCAGCTAGAACTCACTTGTGGATATTATCATCATCCAAGGAGCCAGTAGCAGATCTAAGAGAACCTATCCCTTTTACTAGGAATGACTATTGTAGATACATGCATATTCTTCAATGTCTGTTTCGGTTTGCCACAGGAGAAAAAGCACAAAATGAATTGAAGATGAGGTGGCTAGTATAGGCATGTGAATTTTGTACACTGTGAGGACTATGGACTCATCAGAGTAGAAGTTCCTTGCAAAAAAATAAATGAAATTTATGAGTTCACTGCCTCACGCTAACCTTAATTTTGTCACCTTACCCTGGCTTAGAGGAAAAGTGGTTTAACATAAGAACGTGGAGTATTATGAGCTCTGGCATATGTCACGGGGAAAGAAATGGTCTCTGTAATTTACGTTCTTTGCAAATCAGACTTACTTGAGATTGCTGTTTCCACACTATATAACATTTGGTGTTCTAAATTTAATTTATTATTCTAATAGTATTGAAATAAATTCATGTCACCTTTCTCATGCTTTTCAGTATTTCATATCTGAAAAGGTTTTCAGTGCAAATGGCCCTGACTTTTTATGAGGTCTTATATGGCTATTATTAATACCAGATGAAGTTTAGATTTATGAAATCATTGCTATGCAGAGAGCTGGTACTTTCGGAGTATTTAGAATAAGCTACTTGTGTATTATGATGTGACTTGGATAGTAGGCATTTGGCCTTGTGGGTTTTTTTCGCCTTTTAAAACATGTCAACTCCCACAAATAGGAAACAGTAGTTTCTCTGAAGTTTTCCTAGAAAGTCATCTTTGGCATTGAAATAACCATTCTAAGTTTTAATTTTAAGGAGTTTTCTTTGTAAGAGAAAGTGAAGAGACTCAAATCCTAATTAGG
The DNA here is from genome assembly GCF_000699105.1 of Pygoscelis adeliae. Lineage (NCBI taxonomy): Eukaryota > Metazoa > Chordata > Aves > Sphenisciformes > Spheniscidae > Pygoscelis > Pygoscelis adeliae. The sequence continues at coordinate 3,540,829 of NW_008824467.1, read as the reverse complement.
AGTGGAAGCAGGGTTACATCCTTCTCTGTGTAATCTTCTCTGTGGCATCATAGTAATGAATTCCATGTGAGTAGCGATGAAGAGGATAAGTAACAATAAGCTGAGACAGACACGTACACTGGAAATGGCAGTTTCACATTTTATATGTGCATTAACTTGGCTGTGGTATTTCCTCCTCTTTTTTTCTTTAAGCTTGCCATCGTCTCCTGCTTCTGGCAAACCCCAGTGGAAACCATCTGAAGCAGATGAATTGTCTCCACCAAAAAGTAAATTGAACACCCAAGATGGGATTCAGATTCTTGGCAGCTTGGGAACTTCTAGTCGCACTCGAGCCAAGATAAAAGATGAGGACTCAGATAAAATCTTACGCCAGTTATTGGGGAAGGAAATCTCTGAAAATGTCTGTATGCAGGAAAAGCTGACTTTGGAATTTCAGGATGCTCATGCATCCTCCAAGAACGTGAAGAAGATTTTGCCAGAGAAAAGGGAGCTGAAGTTAGCCAGACTGAGGCAACTGATGCAGAGGTCACTCAGCGAGTCTGACACAGACTCAGCTAATTCTGAGGACCACAAGAACACCCCTGTGAAAAGAACTGACAAACCGAGGCCTCAGCCCATAGTGGAGAGTGTTGAGAGCACAGAGAGTTTACACCTGATGATTAAGAAACATACTTCCGCAGCAGGACGTCGCTTCCCTTTTGGTATCAGGGTCTCTAAGTCTGTGGACGGCCACAGTCCTTCCCCTACTTCAGAGAGCAGCGATCCGGACAGTGAAGCCCCGTATCAGTCTGGTACTGTACCTCAGAACCAGTTTTGTGGAGACAACTCTCCATCCAGCACAGACAGTGCCACTGCTCAAAAGGTTGCCACCAGCCCTAAGAGTGCTCTCAAGTCCCCATCTTCAAAGCGCAGAACCTCCCAAAATTTGAAACTCCGAGTAACTTTTGAGGAGCCTGTGGTGCAGGTGGAGTTAGCAGAGTCAGAACTAAATGAGGAAAAGGATAAAGACCGGGGCAAAGGACTCGTGCGGGCTCCACCCAGCTCTGGAGAGCCAGCGGGGGATCAGCTGAAAAGGCCTTTCGGAACCTTTCGGTCCATAATGGAGACGCTTAGTGGCAACCAAAATAACAACAACAACTGTCAAACGGCAAACCTGATCAAAACCTCATCAACGCTGCCTTTTACCTCATTAGGAAGGAAGACAGCAGACAGCAAGGGAAGTCCAGCAGCTCTCACAAAAGGAAGAAACAAGCCAGTGAGTGCTCTGAAAGGAGGAGGGGCCTTTTTTTTCTCATCTCTTTAAGTAATGAATAAGTTTGACAGCTTCTTCTTCCTGCCTTTCTATAGCAAAAGGATGCACACAAATACTTTACTGTATTTGACCTGTAGAAAGCCCATCCAACTGCTTTAATTTTGGAAGGCTTTTCCAAGGAATGGCAGATATTGCTCGTGTACAGAGTCTGCATTCTTAGTGCACATGGTTCACATGTTATGTGTTGAAAGCTTTCCAGAGAGACATGGTTCACCTGGAAATCATGTTTGATGTTGTTCTGAGTGACAAGTCATACAATGAGAATGTCACGCTTGAATCCATGGGATTTCTGAGGAGTAAATAAGTGAAGAACTAGCCCTGTCCTGTCCTATAGCCAAAACTGATGAGGCCAACAGCATAAAAATAAGTGGTAGAATATAAAGAGGAAAAATAGCAGAAATGGTCTTTCCTGCTTCTGTGGGAGCTACAGCCATCTCCTAGGTGTTGAAGCTGTCAGTACCCAGCCTTCTTTGCCCACCCCTCTCCTCCTAGCACAGAGTCTTCTCGTGGCAGAGCATATGGTTGGTCTGTAGCAAAATGTACTGGATCCAGATCATCACCTCTCTGCGGTCAACAGAGTGCCCTTTCTGGGATCCCAACAGAAAGAGGGGTGTCTCCAGTTAGGAAGCTGGCTCTCTTGTTTGAAAGAAAGGAGAAAATACTTTGAACAAATGTATCTTCCAAGAGAAAGGAATACGTATTGAATGAAAGAGACAGAGGTAGGAAATACTGTGAGTGCAGTGTGTTTGTGGAGTGGAGAAGAGAAGTGCAAGCATCTGGAGATACAATAAAGAGTTGAGTGAGAGGGAATGGTAGATGATTTAATCCTCTGTGAAAGACAGGGTGGGAGGGAAGAGGTAGATGGAAAGACATGAGGCGAAAGAATAATTTCAAGATTAAAAAAAGAACATAAAGCAGGCCAAGAGGAGGAGGAATAGTGAATTATATACTGTAAAAAGTATGACAAGGTAATGGGAGAAAAACACAGGAAAATCTTAGGCATAGAGGAGGCAAAATGAGTATGGAAAAGAAACAGTGGAAAGAGGGAACTGGAAAACAGTGAGCAGTCTGTATTAGTGGGTACTGTAGTGCTATAGCAGAATGTGAGATTAAATGAAAAATTCAAAGGAGACCTAATACGATAAATTGAAGTGGGACTGCATTTATTAAAGTTTACTCAGAATCACAGTATGAACTACTGATTTGAGCCTTTAAAGATATGCACCGTCTAGTTGAACAGCAGATTTAACATGGAAGTATTTTCATAACACAATGGCAATTTTTTTCAAAAGAATGATTCAGATTTTATAGTGACAGGGAAAGACAGTCTGTCTTCAAAGATGTCCTGATAGATTGCAAGGTCATGAGCAGTTTTCATAGTTCCCTAAGAAACTTGAAGATATGGATGAGGTAATTCTAACAGTATTGATGCTTGCAATGTAAAATGCATGTTGTTTGTGAAAAGGCCATGTTTGCATGTCATTGTTGCCAACATCAAAATTGTGGAAAGAACACATTTGCATACCAACCCAAAGGACCACAGCACACGTCTCAAAGAGGTAACAGATTCAGCCTCATTTACTAACTCAAAAAGAAATCTGTTAAAATCTTATTGTGGCTATTTGACTGCATGTTTTGGTAGAATTCTGTGTTATGCATGTGGTAAGCTCAGTGCATGTTTTTAACTGATATGATGTTGTACTTCCTTAGGGTTCTTACTTCAGCTACACCAGCCTTTCCTCTAGCATGCTGAATGAAGAACTTCTGTATAACTATGCTTGGTATGTGCTTATGCATGGTGATGTTTAGCATCTCTGTTGCTTTGTTTTCTCAAATTGCATGTGTTTGCTAGCATTATTCATAACTGAAATACTGGCGTTGATTGGTGCACAAGAAGGGAAATAGATGAACAGATGAACATCTAAATTCCTAGAAAAGCAGAAAGTTATGATGGATTTCTGCTGATGTCACCACTGAACTGGCTACAGGATTTCAGTTCCAAGCCAGTATAGAAAGTATTCATACTCGTAAATCCACTAGGGAGTATAGCGCACTTTGGCTGAGTATTCAGCCTCTGTTGAATGGAAGTCAAGTACCGAATGATAATGGAAATTAAATTTCCTCTCATGAGGAGAGAAAAAAGACCACAGTTCATCTCTAAATAGATAGTACAGAGAACATGAGGCAGAATGCTGTACCTTAAGTCTAGTGCTCTCCTGTTTTCACACATTTTTCTTACTCTTCCTCAGACTTTGAAGTTAAATCTGTTTTTTAAAAGTCTGATAACTTTGACTGTGTTTAAACTCCTTAATTTAGATGTGTTCCATCAGGACTGTTCCGGCAGATAGAGACCAGTCCCTCAAGGTCCATAAAGACATGTTGGAAAAAACAACATTTGACAAAACGTGTGTTTATTTTATAAGCAAATGCTTTGTAAAAATTACCTGTCATTTTTATTCAGCTCTTAACACTCACAAATTCTTGTGATGATTTTTTTTTTTCTGTTAAACTGAGATGTAAATCCTTTCATTAGATCTGGAAATGATTGCCATTCACACCAAAATTATACATTTGAAGATACTTCTGGGAAAATTATAAATTAGTCATTCTGCAGTTCGGGATGCTAAATTACTTTCAAGTTACTCTTTTCTAAATGTCTAATAATTTTTTTCTGTTCGCTTGTTTTCTAATGCCAGGACCTTCCCATACTTAAAAACTCAATTTCCGTAATGGAAATGGGATTCTTACTCTGAAGTCATTGGCGCAATGTATGTGAAACCAGAAACAGAACTGTAAGGTTTCCAAGAGGTTTCATTTTATCCTGAAAACAAAGAGGGAAATTCCAGTGCAGAAAACTGCCTGCACAGCAGCAGTTTGAGGGAGCATCAGTGGGCAGCCTCCAGTCAAAACACCCAGCTGCCTGTCCAGACCGTGGAGTAATACAAAACCATTAATCTCATCCTCATGTTAGAGCCATCTCCCGGATGTAGCCAGTTGTAATTCGGTATTGCCTCGTGGAAATGCTCTTGTGTGAGAAATCCCTGGCAGCATGGCATTTCTCCAGAAGCAGTGAGAGACGGAAGGTCTGGCTGCCGCTGCAGAGCTGCAGTCACCTGCTGGGGGGGTGATGGGAGGGGATAGCCTGAACTCCTGGCTGTCCCTCCAGGCACTGCTGATCTGGGCACCATGTCCTGAAGCTGCCCCCTGTGGCAGTGAGCATGTGGAAAACCAGAGAGTAGGAAACAAGGAGCAGAGTACACTAGGGGCACACCTTGAGGAGGCTGTTATTATACCCACAGATTAGGACAGAAGTGGGCAAATTGTGTGCCAGAGTCTGTGGCATGAGATTTCCAAAAATCACTTAAGAATGGAAGATGTATTGTGCTTTTCAGAAACCAGAACATAGACCTGAAGGCTCTCAGAGCTTCTAAGCCAGCCTTCGTGATGCCTTTTAGCATGTGTTGTGATTTTTGAATGACAAAATGAGTGCCTGTCATTAGTTCACTGCTTGCTGCCCTGTAGCCTGTAAAATTTAAATAATAGAACATCACCATCACGTGTACTACAAGCCCCTGGACACCGTCTGAATTTTCCCTGGGTGGTCTGGGGAGACTGTGTAATTACCATTTCAGCGCTATTTTGAAAAAGAACCTTTCTGGAAGATAGTGCGGTCTTTGGTGTTTATAAACCTTTGTAGATTGTTATATTAGGGGGTTATATTTCTGGACACAGTCCCAAACTCATTTTAACTCTAGACCCTTATATAGGGGATTTTATTAGCATCTTCTGAAATCTGAAGTCATTATACAAAATCTACCTTCAGTCAGGTGACATTCCTGTCCACCAGTTTCCAGCTTCTTTGTCTTCAGCTTCTGTTTATTTCGTTTGTTTTATTTTTTCATTCAAAATACCCAAGTACATCAAGGCTTTGTGGTTTACTTTTTCAAATTGGTCACAGCTTAATAGTAGAGGATTGTATTAAATTTTCTAGTGTCCTTTTAAAATTTGATACACCCTATTTTTCTTAAGGCCCTAGAGTAAATTTCGGATGTGCAGGATGGGTTGGGACATTTTTCCCCTTTTGGAAGGATTGGCTAGTTTCTCGCTTATTACGACTCCAAGCAAATGCTTGTAGTTTTTTCCATCTTACATGTATGCCAATGAACGGTTCTTTCCCACACTTTAAATCATCTGAGATCTGCAGTACATTAAAATAAGCACTAACTCACCATATCAATACAAAACCCTGTATTAGCTGCAGCTATCAACAGCAAAAATTTGTTCATACATCAGGGGCCATCAGCAGAATCTACCATCAGGTTTCTGTTATATAGTAAACTGGGCATGCTTCTAAAATAGTAAGTAGACCTAACCTAACAGATATCCCACTGCCAGACCTAGTGCTGGATAAATTACAACTTCAAATATATACTCTGGAAAAAGGATGTTTATCTGTATGCCTAATAAAATAGTTACGATTCAAACTAGTACAGTATAAAATAAATATGAAAGTAATTTAGGCCTTGTCCCAGACAATTTACAGTTGTTCTGTTGTGAACTGTTATGATCATGCGTCAGTGCCTGTTGCATGAGGGGGTGTTTAGTATTTCTGTGGTGACACAGGCACCAGAAGATACTAGAAATTTGGTTAGTAATTGGTAATATTGGAAATACGTTTCCTTCAGGTCAGCAGGCACAGTTGTAAAAGGCAAGTCTGTTCAGCATTGTCACCTAGAGACATCTGCATTAGCTAAAAATGATCGTATTCGCGGTCACAGTGCAACTGTAGAGCTGCAAAATGGGGACTTCGGAGTGCCTAGTGAGCGTCTACATGGGGGACTCACCCACAGGGTCTTTCAGCACTGCAAGTCTAAGCTAATGCAGTACGTAATTGATGCAAATTATCTTAGCCTTAGAAAGCATCCTTTAATAAAGTTCCAAAGTTAACACTAAACATTCCTGTTGATAACAGCAATGCACGTTAAGTGCCAAAAAGTAGTTATGGCAAAAAGTTAAGTGCTCCTCTTTTACCACCTCAAACTCAGTCCTTACAAATTCTACCTCCCCTAACTCAATTCTATGTCTTTTGCTGTTGCTTTGGGTATGTGGCAACAGTAATTTAGATGAATGAAGGGGATTTTAAAATAAAGTTATCCCTCATGCCCTCTTATTAGGACCCACAACTGTGGTCCCTGAGAAGGTCAGTTTCTGTTAAATCCTGACGTAACCACAAGGTTATCTAAGCATCCTAAGTATCAGTCTCTCGTGGATATTTGGTTCTTTGTGGGACTGTAGACTGGAATAAAGCTATTCTGGTTTACAAGAATCAGGCTCACAAATATGTGAGTTTACAACAAACTTTTTATACACACTCTTGCCTTTTGCTGTGGGTTTTTAACCTCCCGCTAGTATATGTCCTTTGCAGCAACAAACCAGCTAGTCACAACTGTATTGTAGGAGTTTCACTGTTCAGCAGTAATAACTAAAAATGAGCCTTTTAATCTGTTTGCAAGTTGCTGTGGGCTTGATGCTTAATCAAAAATCCTTCAGCTGGAAGGTTAATTGAAGAGAGAGGGAACACCCTGGGGATTCACAACAAGGACATATGAAAGGAAGTGAAGAAACTGAGTGTTACAAATATTTAGTGTTTAATTTTTCTGCTTTAATTGGTAAGCTATCATTTGAGTCTCATACACAATAGATAGATTTTTAATTTTTTTTTTTTTAATTTACCTAGTGTGGAAATGAAGACTATAGAGAAATTATACTTCTCTGTGTATCTAATAAAATCTTAATGATTTGAACTGAGATTTTACGTAAATTGCAATGTTAAAAGAGATACAGACCCTATGTCACAAAGAGAATTACTGCTTGCCATTTTTCCTATGGCCTTTGCCACCATCTTCTGCTTAAGCAGACACATAAAGTAAGTCCAATGAATCACCTTCTCAAAGTGTTTATTTCTCTCTGATGATTATTAATGGGGACTAGATGATTCCCTTACAAGTGGAGTCAGAAACAAACAGGATATGTCTAATGTTTGTTGGAGTGGATCTTTTTATCACTATGGTACTTTTCCCTAAAGGACAAGGAATTTTTGGACATTCTGTCCATTATTACCAGAACATTATGACAGTGTACTAATTAATGCCGTGAGTTAAAACGCCCCTCATCGTCTCATTGGTTTCCAGTTTTGATTTCAGAATAGGAGCTACAAGAAAGTCAGGAATCCACAGTATTAAAAGTATTTTGTGTAGTACATGTCTAGAGAAATAAGCCCAGAGAGAAAGATTAATTCAGAGTTCAATACTTGCAAATGGAATAAAACAGGGTGAACAAACACAAGGCAAATCCCTCTATATTGTTAGTGTTACCATGAGTAATTTTCTTCTTTTCCTCTCCAGGCATGATGACATCAATAGGAAAAGCTGGAAATCCGACAGTCAAAAGAGTACTGAAGAGACAGAGCTGCAGGAATTCTTCCTCTAAACCACATCTCATGATGTCTCACTTTGTTTGAAATACCTGAAATATATCCTTTTGAAACACTAATATGAGACATACCCCTCACCAGCGAAACAGCAGCTGTTAGGATGCCTTAATTTGTAGCAGTTAGACAAAACTTTTTTATGATATATGTGTATATGTAACTTGTTTGTAAGCTGTGCTGTGTAAAGGCATGGGTGAGTAAAAGTAACAATATGAAAATTGTTATGACACAGGCAACCTCCAAAATGTTTGTTGGGCCACAGAACGCATTTTGTACTTTGTGTCTTGCATGGATATATTGTCATATATCTTTATTTCCCTTTGTCAATGGCATATACTGTCAAAGTTTCAGCCAGGACTCTGCCTGCTCAGCTCCTCAGTGAGACCAAGGCAAAAGCATTGATTTTTTTGAGTATGTTTTGTCTGTTGTTATTTCTATTTTTTGTAAAAAGGAAATAAAGACAGTGTTAATAGGACAGACTGAGTGCAGATACTTCTCATACTTCACTGTTTCATCTTTTGAGCTTTAAGTGTTTTATTGGTCTTTTTGGTGTTCATTTGATAATGAGACAATGTCCAGTACCAGGATTTCAGTTCAGTCAATCAGTGAGTCAAGAATTGCTTTAATGTTTAGTGGTCCCTTTTCAGTTTTAAAATGTGTAGAAATAAAAAGAAAGCATAAATGCAATTTTAAATTACCATTTATTGCTACTTATCAAACACTGGCAATGTGCTCAGCTCTGTTCAAATTACCGAGTAATCTGCTAAGACCTAGTCCATACTCTTTCAAAGCCATCATGATGTTTTTATTGAATGTTCTTTGAATCTTTCAGAGAAAATGCAATCTCTTACTGAATTCACTTCATTTCTGGTAAACTATGAGCGCATTCTCTAAATGTGTCATACAGCACAACATCCAAAAGCAGACTACTAGGCAATCTTTACTTGACACATTTATTCATATCAAATATGTATGTATATATTTGCTTTATTTTTATTGTATTGCTCTATTTCCATTTGAAGATTGCTACAGTTTGATGAGAAAGATCCAAAACATGAGGATTTATTTTACTGACTATTCTAATAGAACATAGGGAAGTCATAGAAAGTTTGCCAAAGAAATTTTTTATCACAAAGACAATCATAGAATCAGAGTGGTTTGGGTTGGAAGGGACCTTTAAAGATCATCTAGTTCTAACACCCCTGCAATGGGCAGGGACATAAAAATTATGAGATTATGCAAATTAAATTCCTGCAATTGCAGAACTAGTAAGTAAATGATGTGGACGCTCAAGAGGATTTTGATGAAGTACAATAGAGTTGCTTTCTATGCAGTTTCTCTTGCCTGTTTTTTGCTGTGTTCCTCTTGACCATTGGGCTTGCCTTGGTCAGTGAGAAGAGAGAGGGACTTCCTGAATGTGGTTCATCCTACCTATTATAGATACCTCATTTATAGGAGTACCAGTCCCGTCCTACTTACTACAGGGGAAGTTGAGGTAGTAGAGCTCTTAGAAGACTGACTTAGTATTTGAATGCCTTTAATTAAGTGAGATAAATGTCTTTCTTTGAGTCACTCTTCACAGTGATATCACATTTGGCCATACAGCCACCATGGACTAAGATGACTGAATGTCCCAGGCACCCTGCTTATAGGCTTTGGATAAGCACAGAGTACTACTGGATAAAATGGAGCCAACTGAGGGATCAGCAAAAAAACCCACAAATAGAAATAATAAAAGCTTGCACTTACAGAAATGAAATTCTGAGTTTCTTTCCACAGTTCTTATCTGTCACTTGGCAACACTTTGATTTTTGAGCTAAAGTAATAAACCTAGCACTCTAGCTGACCTGAGCTGTGTTGTTTAAAGAAACAACCAAACCTCCAAAAATATCTGTCAGCCAGGAACAGCAATACCTCTAACTGGGCCTCCTGTCGTCTGTGTGCATATGAAAAATCTGAATGCAAAGTGAGAAGAGACACATGTGCTGCAATTGCCAGAGTGCTGAAAGAGAGCGTAAGAAGGAGATATCCTGTGTCTGGTAGATGGGCTTAAAACAAATTGGCAATTTGCATTTTTGAGAGTGTGAAGAGTGTTGACTATGGTCATGCGAATGGCAGAAGGAGCAATCCTGCTGACTGATCTTGACTGACTGGAGATGTGTAAAGTCTGCCATAGCTATCTGTAGTATCTAGCTGAAGCGGGGGATAAAACTGAACTTCTGTGAAAGGATTTGAAACAGACCAAGGTGTAAGTATTGTCAAATCCTGGAAGAAAGAAGTTGCCTATTCTGGAGACTGAGGATTTAAAAGTCACTTGCTTTCTGCAGGGTAGCAATTTCTACAGAGTATATTCTTATACAGCACATGGTGAATCAAATTACGCAAGTATCGTAGGGCAATAGAGATTACTAAATGAGATAGGATTGGGATGCCAGAAGATGTTCAGGGTCTGTGGTTAAAGATATCCGCTAGGTAATTGATGTTGTGTCGAAGACTCCCATCCCAGATAATTGGATAATTGAATACAGCTGGGGAGGGGTGGGTGTTTCGAGTGAGAGCTACATGTGCTGTTCATATGACTATCCATGGTTCCTGAGCACATTGGGGCAGAAAGCAGTTTCAGGGCTAGCTAGCGCAAAAGAGAGGCCAACTTGATGTAAGCATGAAAAGTAGTGTCTGGAGAGTTTTATCTCTGGAGATGGTGAACTCATGTTGTATAAACTGCTGATTTTATTGTTCCTAATTTGTACTTTCTTTCCTACCTAGGGCCCCAAAGCCTACACGTGGTACACTCTGATGTCATGCCTATTAGAGAAATGCTGATTCTGTGATCTGCAGCTGGCTGAAGCGTGTGCTCTGCATATTTGTATCCTTAGTAGCTATAGAATCCAGGTGCCATAACTCCTTCTGTTTGGTTTATAATCCTCCAGGCAGATCCCTCCTGGCATGAGTCTAAGTCGGGCTTCTGTCAGCAAAGCATAAGCATTTCCCAGAGGCAGAAGAGCTGATCAGAGATTTTCTAGCAAACATCTTCAGAAAATATCAGTTAGCCAAAGCTTTTGACAGAGGCACAAACCCCTTCTGATTACAACCCTTGGCAGAAAAGTTCCTCCCCTGTCCACTCAGAAATTTCTGATCAAAAGAAGGTAGTGAAGTCATTTGCTAGTGAACCAGTGTGTATCCTAGTAAAACTGTATCTGTGGACACCACAGATACAAGGAATGGCTTGTCATGTTCTGTCACCCCCAAAGATGTCAGAATAAGACCTCTCTCTGTTTGTCTTGTAGTTCTATACCAAAGGTGATAAATAGGGTATTGGAGAGAAGTAGTGAATTCCCAATTTCATGTAATCTCTGGCTCTCCTCTTTTGACAAATGAAAATCATTTGCTAGGAGCCTTGTTTTTTCATGGTTGGATGATTCATTTGTTTGTTTCAGGTATTTGAGATGGGCAGCATATGGATACATGCAGTATCAAAACTGCAAGTATGGTACTTTATTTCATCAGCAGGATGGTGTGCTATGCTTTGTCCTGCATTAGAGCAGCATTTTAGTAATATTTATTTGCCTTTCAGTCTCCATATTAGAGGGCAAATACATTGGTTTACTAGGTTGCTAATGAATAAAATAACTATAGTCATCATAGTTGGTGTATGAAGGAGATGAAGGAGACAAGTTAGCCAAACAGTTTAGACTTAATATTCATTTCACTGTAACTGTCATTCAGAAACCTTTTCATAACATCAAGCTGACATAAGATCAATGGCATAACAAAATACGATTGACAGCATAACAGTAAAAAAAATACTCCAACATTCACTTATTTATAACAAAATGGTAACTGTCTCAGAAACACGTTCTCTGAGAGGTGATTTGTTGCATGTTTCATCACCTACCATTACAGCAATGTCAGAATATGGCCATGCAATGTAGTCAAAAGTAAAGTAAAATGTCAGCACATCATATGCTAGGTATGAATTAATGGATTAGCGAATGGATCTCATAGTGAGACAACTTTTGTCTGCATGTAGACTAAGATTCAGCTCCTAGTACCCTTGAAATATTTCTTAGCCTTTTAAAAACCTACTTGATGAAAATTTGACAGAAAGATATGTGAAAAATGTAGTCCCTGCATTTGTAGTGTTGAACTGCAAGGCTTAATTGTCTGTCATGAAATGGTTTCTCAATGACATAATAGGAATAATTTCTCAAATTATATTGCATTTCCTATTGTAAGTCAGAAATGTCTTTCTAACTATACACCAACTGTACCCAAGTATAGCCTGTTACATAATTAGCTTTTGTATAACTTTGTTTCTCTGTCTATAAATGCATTTTGAGGTTGCAAGTAAGTACACAATTGTGCATGAGAAGTGTAGCACATGCCCTGTAACCAAAACGTCTGTCAAACACAGAACTGTGTTGAGTATAAATTGCCCAAGTGAAAAAGCCCGAGCACCGGATAAGCTGCAGTTCATCCTCTGCCTCTGCACAATATCACTGCCGTATCACCTTCTTGCATACACCAGACGTATTGACCTCGATTTGTACCCATCTTTCCTTTGTTATATTGACCAGTCAATATGTAACTTTGACCCAAGTGTCAGAGACTGCAGCCAGGTGAAATTGGGTAGGTTCTTAATATGCTGCACAACCTCTTCCAAATAAAGAAGGGGTGCTACGTACACAGCATCCACCATCCATCCTCCTTGCACATATTTAATAATGCATCACCAGTTTTCCAGATACTCCAGATTTTGTAACATGGAGTGCTTTTGTCTAACGTATATGGACAGCTATAAATACTAGTTTAAGCCATCTGTTTCCTGAAGAAAATATTACTCTTTGTCTTTGACGTCTGCACAGCCATTTCCTTTTCCACTCTAACTGCTAGGTGTTTTGCCAGTGTGCTTACTGGCAAGCAGTGTACAGGAGGAAGGAAAATAATTATTCTGGGTATATTTGCGAAACTGATAAGAAATCCTGAGGCTGTTAGAACACAGAGCTAGCTTTTACGTATCTCTTTTGTCAGTCAGCAATACTGCTCCAAGAAAAAACAAAATAAAATCATGTGGGTCTGGAAGGGAAGAGGCCTGAAACGAGTTTACACTCCTTCCTGTATAGATGTGAACATAAACTTACATGTAGATGGTGTACAGGTATTTGTAGAACCTTGAAAAACTGCAGAATAGGGACCAACTCAGGGGTTTTGCAATGCAAAAAGCTGTGGCCTGGCCATATACATATGCGTCTGCATATGCACGCAGATAGATATCTGTATGGATGAACATAGAATCATAGAATCATTAAGGTTGGAAGAGACCTCCAAGATCATCAAGTCCAACCGTCAACCCAACACCACCATGCCCACTAAACCATGTCCCTAAGCGAAGTAGAAGACAGTAGAAGACAATCTTTACATTTTTCCTCTCAGCTGTGGATATGGGCAGCAAACCTAGAAATATATTCAACAATGAAACACAAAAGCCCACAAGTGCAAAGCCATAAGGAAACACTGAAAAGGAGTTACTTACTGGGGAAAAAAAAAAGGCAAGTGACAAACACAAGACAACTCTCTTCCAGTACACAACTAAAAAGGAGAATGGGAATAAATGCCCCTCCTTGTTGCTCTGCGCATTGTCTACTACAGGTAGAACAAGAAGCAGTGAATATAGAAATGTAGCAAAGGGGATGGAGGTTATGTGTTAGCAAAACTTTCCATAAGTAATGATAGCACTGGAATCAATAGCCTGGGGGAAGATGTGAGAGAGTCGTAATTGGAGGATTTTAAGAACAGGTGGGAGAAACAACTGTCAGAACTGACATGCCAGCAACAACCATCAGAAATGCCACAGGGCAGGCGGTTGAACTTGGATGACCTCCTGAGATCCATGTCAGGCTGCTCTCTTTTAATGGGTATGTGATTCAATTGTGGCGGAATCAGCTTAAGAGAGAACTGTTGAGGTCTTTACAACTCGCGGCTTTTATAGCACTGTCAAGACAACCAACAATTCTGCCAGAAGTCTGTGATACGGCATTTATTATCCAAGAACATTGATCAAATAATATCGCATACAGGTTTGCTAAGGAATCAAATAGGTGATATAACTTCAGGCTTCCTTGAAAATCTCTACCCAAATTGCGGCAGCTTCTAGAGTATGTTTCTGGACCATTAAGAAACGAGATAAAATCCTTTTGCTCAGTGTAAGGCCAGTTTTCATTAGGTGCCAGGTTTCTGAGCTATAAAAAAAGGTTCTTTTACAGGATCCTCAGATTTCACTGTATATGTAGTAGTGAGATCACTCACTGAGGGTAAATGATTAGTCCAGGTTTAGTGAAAAGGAAGAGCCTCCAGTAGCAACTAAAGGTGCCCATTTTGGTGAAGAGAAGTTGCCACTGCCCAAGGAAGCTAGTAGAGCAAGTGTAGGATGAGTGAGTGGCAATCCCGGGAGTGATCCTGGTCCTGTACTTAGCCCTCAGTTCCCTTCCCTGTTGCTCAAACACAGATTCTGTCTTTCCCTTGGTGGACATATGCATAAAAAAGCATCCTAGATATCAACAAGATAAATGTGGTTTCTCCCAGCAGCACAGGAAAAAGTTACTTTCACCATTCCAGTGATAAAGGGTCGAGTTCTTGGCATGAAAAGGGTGCACTGGCAAAGGGCTCTTGAAAGCCAGACTTGCTGCTGCTGCTGCTGCTGCTGCTGCTGCTGCTGCTGCCG
>NW_008824467.1:3516080-3526294 GCF_000699105.1 Pygoscelis adeliae | reverse complement strand
TGCTGCTGCTGCTGCTAGCTTCTGGGAGGAAAAGAGGGCAGGAGAACTGCACCTTCAGCAATAGCTGCCACCGAAAGTACTCCTGTCTCTCACTTAGCAGTAGCCACTGTCGTTTCCACTGCCCTGACACCTGCAAAGTGGCAGCAGTGCTGGTGCCCTACACAAATGCCTGCTTTACCACTAATGAGAGCAAGGCCCGTGCAGAAAATAAGAGCTGCACTGAGAGAGCACATGTGTAAAACAGGCTGTTGGTGAGCCTTTTCCTGTTTTCCAGAGAGAAATGTTTGTAAGATGCCATTGGGTATAACTGTTACAGGTACTGCTAGCTCTCTCAGGTAGGTACCTTGTTTTGCAGAGCACTCCCTTGCTGCACTGCTCACTGTTTACTGCTGATGTCAGGGGCTGATTCACTGATGTTGCTCAAGAAGGTTTCACTTGGCAATACACAATAGGATGCTGGTTACATCTGTGTCACTCCAGGTCCTTTATTTACCTAGGCAGGACCAGGTAAATAAATCAGCCAAGTTCTTTTATTTCCTGGAGCATGATACCTGACAGTTCTCCTAGAGGAGACAATAAACTTTATCTTAGAGTGAAGATTTACACGCCAAAACAGTGGCTGAGACAGCTGCATTTGTATGCATTACTTTCTGAGACACTTGATAATGAGAATACTCTTTAGAGCACCCTTTACAGATGATGTTACAGTTCAAAATTGCACTTTGACTTCACAAAATCTTAACAGGAGAAAGAAATATCCTCAAAATCTATAGCCTATAATTTCTGGATCCCCTGGGAATGCATTTGCAAGAAATAATTTCAAACACATTGCTTTTAAACAAAGTACAAGCAGTGCTGTGTGCAAAGTGCTGACTGTTCTCACCTAAAAGTCACTTGGATGTCTCACTGGCTTGAAAGTGTCTGCCTGATATGTTCCTGGGCATCCTCTCCTAAGCTGCTTTTCTGAAGCTATTTTCCCCCTATAGTATGAAGTAGTTAGAAAACAGTCAACCATATTCATGGGCACCTCTAATTATATGATGGAAAATTGCCATCCAGTGACATCCAGTGTCAGCACTGGAGATAATTTTTGCCAATTTTCAGTAGAATTGTGCTGTGTCTTCACAAACCTGATGGTGCTGAAGGTAAGTGCTTTAAAGAGTACTTCAAAGCATTAAAAGACACTGTGTACAAAGAATACTTACAAAGAAATTCCAGTGTAGGTATCTACACTGAAAGCTTTTGCTGTCTTCATATGAACAAGCTAAGCAAATGCTGCAACAGAGTCCACAGTAAAAGAAACAGGGAGAAAATACTTTTTATGCTGTAGCAGTAAAAAACCCAGGCATTCTCCTCCTTTCCTTTTTATTATACTTTTACAACAAACATAAAATATGCATGTATTTCATTAGGCAGTGTTAAATAGACAAAACATCCATCTGGGGATCAAATGCTTATGTATGTTCCAATGTATTTTGAGGTTTTATTTATAAAAGTCCCCTACTGGAAAAGTAGTGACGCTTGCTCTTTTTGAATTTCTGGTTTGCTTGGGTAAAGAGATTTGCCACATGAAAAATAGTAAGCATCTTTAGGGAGCTGTTATTCATCCCTTTCCAGCCTTTTTCAATAGAAAGAGAGGAGAGATTTGTACTTCAACATAAAAAATTTAGGCCAGAATCTGGGTGTGTTTAACAGGTCTGTTACCTGCTCTGAACAGCCTTTAAAACAAGGACCAGGTCACATCCAGCAGAGACTAAGAGTAAGAGAGTTTGGTGTTGATTAAAACCAAAGAAGCTAAGCCACTTGGAGATCTCCATTGCTGTCTCTTAGAGAAGTGCTTGGCAGTCAAGAGGCCACTTCATGCTTCTCCTGTAACTGCACCTTTTGAAGATGTTGGAAGTCACCATCTCTTGGACTGTTAAGTCAGATACTGGAACAGAATTAATTTATTCTCAAAGCAAAGAGAGCACAGGGGTCCAGAAACAGGAGAAATCAATTTCTAACAGAACGATTTTTCACTTCTACCCTTGTCCTCTAGATGCATGGATGGATGGATGGATGGATGGATGGATGGATGGATGGATGGATAGATAGATATTCTTTTATATGTATATGTAAATGTGTATATATATATCAGAAGAATTTAAGATGTCACATAGGTATAAGATATTACTTGGCAGCTACCTGTTAAACTAACAGGTTTTCTCTGGCATTTTGTGCCCTTCGTATACATTTATGTAGCAGAACATATGTCAGTCAAACACTGCTTGTCCCAAGTAATGGTAACTTCAAAGCAGTGAAAGCATTCTCTGCAAGGCACCAGGGACCTGTTTAAGAAATATTTCACATAAAAGCCTTTTTAGGAGCCAAAATTTTCTTAATGACATATTTAGAACTTGATTCAACATAAGGTTGGAAAGATTTTACATACAAACTTTTTAGAAGTTAAGTTCAAACTGTGTGCACTGAAATTACATTTTAAACCCAGTAACTGCAAAATCATGTCAGTAGTATGATCACCCAATTAGCAACTATCCTTAGAGTATTAATTTCTGTATTCCAGATGCTTTTTTGTGCCACTTCAAGCGCAGCGTGCTCTGGGTTTTAGAGCGTAGCTCTTTAACATGGTCTCCAGCTTCTGGCATTAAAGTATTACAGGAACATATTTCAGCAACCTGTTGACAAAATTATTATTGTAGGGACCAAGCTGTTAAAAAATAAGGTTTGCAGGGAAGAATGCAGACATTGTTTGCATACAATCATTTGGGTTTTAAGTGGAAAATGAACGGTATCCTGCGTGTAGGACACGAGTGACAGAGAAACTACAGTGACAGACAAACCACGGCAGCATGGAGATGCTTGCTGCCGTGTGGTCTCGTTGATCACCAGAGGGAGACAGAGCGTGTAACATTTCAGGATAGCTCTGAAAGCAATGCTCAGGGTAAAGGTAGCACAAGATTATGCAAGTTTCCAAAACAGCAATAGATATGCATAATAATGAGACTTGACTGCTTTGCTCGGTTTTCCTTAGGGTGGGTGTGCATATGATGAGAGAGAGAGAAGTAACTTCGTATCAGCTGAGGACAAAATATTCCTGAATAAAGGCAGACTCACCAGTAATCTTTTTGTTTTATTCTGTGTTAATGCAGTACTTATGCAAACATGAATGGTTTGACCAAATCAATGCAGAACCACATGCGTATGTGCTTTGTTGGGGTGCAGCCTTGTTGAGAGAGAACTAAAAGGGTGTTTGAGATGCCATCTTCAAACCAGAGGAAACCTGTTGTTATTAAAAAGGGCATGTCTACATTGATATTTAATTGTTTCAAAACTTGTTAATAATAATGTAAATTTTGGTGGCCAGAATACTGTGGGGGGGGGGGGGAGGGGGGAGGATAGTGCATTCTCTTTTGTAACCACAGTGCTTGTAATTAGCCTGTGTTACAACATGGCTGAAAAGATAGTAGAGATCCTCTCTGCCCAGGTGCCAGGGCCTGACACCTGCAGAGCAGTGAGAGCAGCCTGTGGATGATGAACTAAAGCCTTCTCTGTTTCATCAGCCAAAATAATGATTTAGAAGTCTACAGCGGCTGTAGCAATGACTGCTGGAAGAAAAATCTGGCAGCCAAAAATCATGGTGCTGCTGCAGGCAATAGACCTGCAGATCTCAGAGGCATCGCAATTACCTGGATGAGATGGCTTCTCACAGCTACCACAGCTAATCAACATCCTCTGCTCTCAAGAAGTTGGATTTGCTAACTGCCTATCTGGCTAAACATCTTCATTCTGCTTTCTATTTTATCTTATTGATAGGAAAGAAAAAATTGGCAACTTAATGATCTGTAAGTAGTCGGGCTGTCAAGACACTGTTTTTTGCTGAAAGCCCATTCAGTGTCATTTCCCTGATGTGTCTCAGAGCAGAACCATTCTGTAATGGTCAAGATAATGTGCACTCTCAAGTACTCTATATTCCAAAACACATGCAGAAAACCTATAATTTCTTCTGTGTACCACCCATGATTGCAGGAGGAATAGATCACTTACAGAGCACCCATTTTAAATTACCAGGTACCCTACAACTTTAATCTATTCAAACCCAGTGACATGAAGAGTTATTTAAAGTATAGGAGAGAAAAAAGAAAGACACAGCAGCTTCCACAGCATGGGAAGGCAAAAAAATTCTGTTAATCAGATAGCTCACTGTTCTGTTCAGAATAGTGCCTTCACGTATGGCTCTGGCCTAAGTTTATTTTGGCTATTGCAACTGTTTTAAATTTAGTTTGGAAAAAGTGTCCCATATGCCAGTTTTATGAACCATTTCTTTGGTAGCACTGAAATAATGCCATTTCTGGATTGAAGTAATGCTATTTCTGGATTGGTCAGGCTGACAGAATTACCTGGTTGTTAATTGCTTGCATATGGCTTTATTGAATGTTTTTCACATTTAAGAATAAGCTTAAACAGATAAGCAGACACCTACTGTTCTTCTCTTATTCTATTTCCTCTCAGATTTGCCAAGTTTCTGCTAGTTCTCACATGAATTCTACATAGTGGGTAAAGAAAAGAAGCCGTATATATTTTTACAGGTAGTACACGCATTCATCTGAATGTTACCTGAACTGGAGGTTTCTGTGCTAGTGTAGCATGGTTCACATCAGGAAATCTGTTAGTGCAAACAGAGACTTAAACAGGACAAAAAGTTTTTCAACAAGGCAAAAACCTAACGTTATATCTATTTTGAGCATCCATATAACTTTAGAAAATATACACTATTATTGTTTTTATTTCATTTCTTTTCCTCTTCTATTTCTTCATTTACACTGTATTCATCATGATAAAATTTAGCCATCTGTACTATGTCATATGAGCCAAATATTCCTTCTAATGAAGTTCCTTGGGAATTTTGTCATTAATTTTCAGCTATACAGGGAATTTTTCCTAGTGTTTACAATTAAGTAATGTCTTTCATCTCCAGAGATCCTCAGTGTTTCTCACATGCTGTGGACCTGCCCCCAGCCATTCTTAGTTCTTTAAAGAATTTGTCTCCAATAATGGGATTTAGGTTTTAGTTCAGCACACACAGTGTTGGGTGTGTATATATGATGTTTTTATATCAAAAGCAAACACAGTTTTGTGTGAGGACTTGAGTCTGCACATGCACAAAGACAGGTTGTGTGTTTTAAAGAGCCATTGTTTCATTTACTGGCAGAACATAATACAGGAGAGGCTGATGGGAGGCAACGGAGATATTAACCGTTAACTTGGCCTGGGAGTCAGGAAGATAGCTGAGATCCAAAAAAGCAATCTGACGCTTTCTCACCATCTGCAAAAAGATTTTCTCAGCTGGTTGGTATAGGCTGCTATGGACCGTGAGTGAGCTCATGCCTGTGTCTGTCTCGCAGAGCTTCCTGCTGCAGTCGGTGGAAAGCCCATTTTCTCTCTCTGCTGTTTCAGGTAACTTTACTGAGGAAAGACCATGACAGCATGAAAGTGGAACACACAAGCCCTTCTTGTGAGAGGCCAACTTCCGAAAAGTAGTTTTATTCCTGTTATTTGGTCTTTTGATTTAAAAATAAGTTACAATTCAATAGTAATAGGAAAATGCTAATAACCCTTCTTTGATTTCCATGGTTCTTGATGGAATCTAAACCGCATTGGCCACTAATTGCTGCTCAAATTCTTCTTTACCTTTGCCTGTGTTCTTTCTCCTTTCCTCTCCTTTTGGAGGGGGGGAAGGGTTAAGTCCACGTCCTCACAGAGGAGTAATAGTTCTTCCCAAAAGACAAGTCACAAGCAAACTATTTAATTGTAAACGTCTCACTGAAGAATTGGTACACGAATGAGACATGACTTCATCCTTTAACCCACATGCTTCACTGGTCTAGGGAACCCTGGTGGGTTTGGCCCATTTTAGTCATAGTTGTCATGGGAGATCCTTAATGACTTAGTAAGGTAGCTTAAAAAATCTCCATATAGAATCCAGCATATGGTATATTTATTGGCAAATGTTAATCCTCCTAGGAACAAGTTCTGTAGTAACAAATGATGAATTATGTGGCTTCATAAGCACTCATGTCATCAAATGCACCATTGACCTTTTTACATTTTCAGGGGGTTTTGTGCTGTGTGCAGTTTCTCTGGTTTGGAAGTGAAGCAGTTCAACAACGTGTCCTGAAGGAAACAGGTAATCAATAATTTCAGTTTTGGTTACTGTAAAAGGTAAATGAAACCCGTATATTTATTGGTCAAGTAAGCAATCCAGGGTTTAGCGAAGCTTAAGCAGGGGCTAACAAAGAACATGAATACTCACAGTACAGGGACACAAAGTAAAATTCCTTGACAGGAGGAAAAAAGTGAGAGTAGGTCAAATAGATCTTACAGTGCCAGAGGGAAAAAATGTTCATTTAAAGCACGCTTTTTGGGGGCAAGAAGCAAAACTGAGAAAATACCTCACTCCAGTGAATACGTCTGTACGAATTTTAACAGAAGGTGCTTATAAGGTAGCCTGTAATTAGCAACCAAGAGGATGGATCCCCATTTAGGTTAATCTGAGAGATGATCTGAATCTGTTGCCTGGATCCTGTGATTATAATTTTGGTCTTGGGCTTGTTAGGACATGGAAACTCTATGAACCATATTGAGAACTGAAGAAGGGCTGCCTGAAATGACCAGATTGAGAAATGGAGCAGAGAAGATCAGGATACGGTCATGTCTGGCTGTCCTCATATCTTGAGACTAATCTGCCCACAAGAACAGCATCTGAACCATCAATTCAGCAAAATAAGACTGCTGCTGGAACCAGAGCACCATTTCCAGCAGAATGGTTTTCCCAAACTAACACTTTAAGATCTGATAGAAAGGATCAGCTATTACTACATGTATATAAGACACACGCCTCTGTGTGCACAGTGTACAGCCTGTGCTGCACACGGGTACCCACTGACTGCAGTATAGGCAGAGCTGGGACGAAGAATGCTTTCTTTTTCTCGTTGACCATAGTACCTGTTAAAATCAAAACTATACTCCGTGTTGAGCCAGCTGATTAATTTGAGCTCTTCTGTCCTTGCCTTAATCGCTACCACAGTCTGCTGTACCCAGAAATATTTCTGAAAGCTGGGTGCTAGAGCTGGTATCAGGTCAGGCAGCCCATGTGGGAGAAATTGAACCTATGTTTCACAAGGTGCATCTGCTGCCAAGTGAAACCAAGGAATCCATAGCTATGGTGGTAATGCAGTTATTTTTGGTCCTGGTCTCTCCCTGCGCCCTGCACAACAGCTGAGATGAACTAACATAGCATGGTGTTGCAATGCATGTATGTGCTGCCCCAGCTGTGGGCAGATAGCTGTTGGAAGCACCTTTTTTCCTTGTGGCTGAATCTGTAGAACTAAACATGTAGGTAAGTTATCTTGATTGTAATTCACTTGTGTGGTAGATGTCAGCACAATTCTGAGGAACAGCTAATATTAATTTACTATGTGTTGTACTGGCACACTACATGCCCCTAAAATCAGTGCTAGGAACTGTTCAGTGATTAGTCAGAGGGAAAGGGTGAGCTGTCAGCTGGGCTGCCACCAGTGTTTCTTTGTTTTAATATATTTCCTATGGGCCTTTTCTCTATGGCTTGACTGGGCTGGACTTCACTGTAGAAGCTGAGCAGGGTTGCAGATGAAGTTGAGCTAGAAGTGCCACCTTCATTACTTTTGTGAAGACTTACCATCACCACTGTGTGGGTACAGGAAGCTGGGCACTTCTGCAGCTCCTCTCCCATCATACGCCTCAGGCTGCCCATCCAAATCCACAGGGGCTGTTCACCAGAGACCTCTCAACCACCTCCCTTATCCCTGCTGCTCACCCTCAGGACCCAAGGTAGGTACATGCCTTGTCAGCACCACAGAAACAATTCTCAAGGTCCCACTCACCCCAGAAGTATAAGGCAAACCACACTAGAGCAGCACAGGCACACTGGAAAACAGAGTAATTTAAGCAGAATGAATAGCTTGGGGCTTGGGCTGCCAAGAGAATTTTTGGGCCCTGAGAACATTTGTACGCCCTGGGCCTGGGCTGCCTTCTCCATCCCATCGTGACTAATGGTCCTAATTGATTGGAACTGCCAAGCCTGGCTGCCAAGCAGAATATTTTACAATCCCGGTCCTATTTATGCACTGACAAATACAGAACTTGGTGTCAGAAAAGAAAGTGCGAAGCAGAACTGCAGGAAAAGAAACAAATTGGCAGAGAGGACCGTGAAATGATGAATGACAGGGCACTGAGGGGTGGTACTACATGTGAATACCTGTGCCTGGTGCAAGTGAGTGCTGAGAGCGCTTCTAGGAACAAGTCTATACAGGTCTCTGAAACAGCATTTGGCATATATTTTGAGAAATTGTTTTATTTTGAAATATCCACTGGCCTCTGCTGGAGATGCACTTTTCTGCTTTCAGTCTTTTTCAGGGACAAATGCCACCCAAATTTATCACCTTTATCAGAGCACTTTAAAACATAGAACCAAACCTGTTACAAAACAACAACCACAAAGGATCTCAGGAGGAGCAGGTTGTTTTTATTGTCTATGACGGAGAAAACCCATTCTTTGGAAAAGACCATTCCCCTCTCAGGCAGCACTGCAGCTTTTTTAGCCAGGCAGAGGCAGGTGTCTTGGTTTGATTTCTTCTGCTAGCCAGAATAATCAGTGCATGTCCACTTGTTATAGAGGAATCAGCTTGGAGGAGCATGGCATTCTTAAGGCTGTTTTTTCACTAGCACATGATAACCCAAGCATTTACTAACAGCTGATCCGATCTAAAATCTTTTTTCTTCCATTGCTACCTAAAAAAGATACAGGAATAGTAACAGCTTCTCTCACAACAGCTCCTCAGCTCTGGTACTGCTTGTGTGCTGACCGCAAGCCTTCACAAGCCTGTTTGGCTTACCATTATTCAGATGAGGCTGTCCTTCCAGTTACACTTACCGTAGTTTTACGAATGCATCAAGCTTAAATGAAACACTTGGAAAAAGCCAGAGAACATCTCAAGTAAACCCTGGGAGGCAGGAAGGTGAGGGTAATCTGTTAGGTGATGATTTTTACTTTATCAGAGTTTGGATTCTCTCTGCTTTTGCTCTTTTGCTATTTGGTATTATGGACTTCTGTTTCCTGCCAGTCTCTGAGCCGAACCCTTCATACAGCAGAGGCTGTCTGCAGCTGCCCCTCAGGCTGGTAAAATCAAAGAGTAAAAGTGAGAGGTGGATGCATTTCCAATACTTGGTAAGAGCTTATCGGAGCTCTTACATCGTTTTCTTTGCGTTTCTTGTCTGCAGCAGCAAGCAATGAGATGCCCAGGCAGAGACTGGAAGCAGATAAGCTTGTCAAAGGACAATAGTAAAGCAAGGAGGTTCAGTAAGAAGCTGTTTTACTACTCTATAAGTAAATACAGCCGCAATCACAACAGGGGAGGCAGACTGGCCCAGAATTGCCTTACTGTGGTTAGATCAGTGCTCCTTTTCATGCATGAAGCAGATGACCTTATCTTTTACGTGATCCACCAAGAGTGTTTTATAAGCAGAACTGCCACAAAGTCATTTGTCACTGTAGGGCTGGGAAGATGTCTGCTGAGTTCTGCCCTTCTGTCTGCCTCACAGATATGAAAATTGATTGTGTATTGATTGTATGGTATATTGGCTTACTGCTAACATCATAAATAAGGGCTGTAAATCTGCCCACTTTTTCACAGCACTGGCTAAGATAAGGGACTGCCTACACGGGATGAGTGCCCTACCGTGTTCTCCCGTCCAGGCATTCGTAGCAGCAGCAAGGGGGAAAAAAATGACCAGTTACCTCATGTGACATAACGTGAGATTGTTGCATGGCCAGGCGGCAACGGGCACAGGTGGAGAAAAACGCTTGTGAAGTGACCTAATCACCTTTTTCCTCCCACACGGCCTTGCTAGAAAGAAGAGATACCAAACCTTCGTTTCGGCATCCCTCCAGCAGGAGAGATGCCAGGCTTTAATGCGCACGCTAAAACAACGCCGCCGTGCCCAAGGGCGCCGGCGCAGACCGAAAAAGCGCATTTTCTCCGGAAACTCACTTCCTCGAGGAAGGCAGCAGAGGGGGCCCTTGCCCCGCAATGAGGCAGCGGGCCGCCGCCTCCTGCCGCTCCCCCCCCCCCCCCCCCGCACGGGGGGGGGGGCCCCCCCCCCACCCGCGGCGCGGCGGG
>NW_008824467.1:3490501-3515945 GCF_000699105.1 Pygoscelis adeliae | reverse complement strand
GTTTTGCCGTCTGCGAGTGGGGAGGGAGCGAGGCGGAGGGAGGAAGTAAAATTTGCCAGGCGCTGCCCCCGAGTCAAAGGGTGCGCGGAAACGTTTCTGTAAGGCGGGAGACAGTGCTCGCCGGACTCCCGTCTGTGCTGCCCTTTGCGAAAGTAAAATCGAAGTTACCAAGGCAGGAGGAGCGTTACTGTGGGCAGCTGTGTCCTTTTCCCACTCCCTGCGCCAATCCTCCTTGCCTGCAACAGGCAAGCTGAGAAAATGCTCTTCCCCATCACACCCTGGTGACTAATACAGGCACATCGGATGTTCTTGCTCCCTTTACTAAGGCGCAGTTTGGTCTTGCATGTTTTTGGAACGGGCAGGTCTCGAAGAGAAATCCAGCGAGACTGAATTGCTTCCTCTATATTCAGGAAAATCAGCCACAAAGGGTGTCATGCTCTTAATCCTGTCTGACTTTCCAGGAAAGTAATTCAGAACAGCACGTGTTTGCATCCACCCTGAGTCAAGAACATGAAATGAGAACTTTCCAGAATATTTGCCCTTTGCATATCAAGTGTATTGGATGAAACTGATAAAAACTACAGAACGAGCTTTCACTAACAAGGCAGCTTTTTTTTAATGACACATAGAAGTAAAGGATAGGTAGTGAAGAATTGATTCAGCACTCGTCACCAGAATTATTCTTATCTCTGAGCCTGATTCAACAGCACAGCATTAATGCCAACAGCATAGGGCACAGAAGTATTCAAGAGGGAACCTCGTTGTAAGACCCTGTCGTAAAGTACAATCATGATTACAGCTATCACTGCAGAAGAGTTTGTTTTAGTAATTATTATTTCCTGAGGTTTCATGTTCTCTACAGGAATAAAAGAGTGAAGAGTTGTCATGTATAATTCATATTTATTCCGTTTGTGTTTATTAAGCAAGAACTATACACCTTAGCATAAAAGGCAATCAATCCCTGATACCGCAGCCTACAGTTCAGAGACAAAACAGAAACAGAAAGGAAAGGAACAGTGAATGGCAACGAAAACTATTTTTATTTACCTGTGATGTCTATCCTTTCCCTGGGACTCTACCTTGTACAGCTGTCTCGCTTCTTGGGGTGTTCTGTCTTCAGGTGCAATGTAATACATTATGTTTGATTCCTCAAGTGGGCCAAAATTTTCATGACGACCTGGAAAAGAATTTGTGCAGAAATTGTAAAGTACTTCTTATTACTTTTTTCAAAGTGCCTGGACAACAGATAGACTGCAAGGGGAAAGAAGGGATAAAAGCATCAGGTTACATAATCCTATTTTAATATCAGTTTAGAGGTTTTATACATAAAGGAGAACATAATTTTCTTTTTCATACTTTTTAAGTAGTCATCTGATTATTTAAAAGCTATGATTAGTATGCATTTCTGAGCAATTTTTTCTCTACAGGAAAATTCACAAGAAATGTCAAAGTTACTGCACAATTGATCTTCCTGAAGTATAACTTTTTAAGTATAAGGGAAATAGCTATACATTTTTTAAAGAAAACTTTTGTGATTAATTTTGTCATCTTGCTCTTTTGGGAATCGGAAAGGTTTTGTTTCTCTGCCAAACATGTGGAAGAGAGAGAAGGATGAGCATGCAATAATGATTCAGATGGAGTCCTCAAACTGTCAGCACTGCCCATCTGTCAGGACAACCTGCTTTGGATAAACAGTGAGAAGCCAGCAGGAAGATACTAGCTTTTAATGACTGCTAGGGAGGAAAAGTGAGGAAAAAGTGTGTGAAACAGAAGACAAATTGAGAATTTGAGATGAAAGCTGCCTATCTTCTCCAGAGTTGTGCAGCACGTCCATCTGTGGGGAGGTATCACAAGGTAGCATCAAGCTGAACTTGCTTAGGACCAGCTGGAGCATCAGCCTGCTGCACCTCACAGCACAGCATGGATATACCATGTGCGTAGCCCTCCTGTGCCTCCACAACGAGGAACATAAACTCCACAGAGATTAAGAGCTGAAACTGGGTTTGCGGCCCCTTGCAGCTCAGGAACCTTTGCAGATCCCTGGGTTTTGCCTGTTTCTCATCTGCCCAGGCTACTGTCAGCTCCCTTCTTCTGTAAGCTTGTTTGTCTGCCTTCCTCTCCCTAGGCAGCAAGCATCTGGGCAGCTGGCAGAAGTGGAGTCACAAGGAGGAGGAGCAGCTCATGGGGAGGGAAGGGAGTGCTTTTGGAAGGGCCATGCAGCTGTCTGTGAACCTGGGAGCAGTGAGAAGGGCTGGAGAGAGAGAACAGGTGGGTGTAAGGAAAAGCCAGAAATCTAGATCATTTGCTTGCACCCATGTGCCTCTGTGACCTTTTGGCAACTTCATGTCACCCCATTTATCAGCCTAGAGCCTTGGAGACATTTGATGTGCCCATATGTCAGTGGGTAGCCAAAAACCACAGGGAGGCTGGGACTCGGGTTAGCAATTATCACCCAGTGATGCTGTTAACACTGAACACGTTTCTAGTGACCTTAGTGCTCAAACTTTCACTGAAACCAGTCAACGCTCCTAATGCTTCTCTGAGTTGGGTAAGGAAGCACTGCTGCTCTGAGTTTCCTGATGAAACAACAGTGGCAAAGTAGGTATGTGACTCTCATAACCTTGAAACATCACATCAGCAATGTCCCTCCTCCCAGCTCTGTGCTCAGCACTGTACCAGGGTGTCTCTTCAGTCACTTTCCCATGGGACCACATGCTAGAGATGCTATGGCTCTGTTACAGTGCGTATCTAACTGGAAAGAGCTAAATCCTCTTTGATACTTACCGAGTCACCACAAGAATTGTGCATTAGAGTTTTTGCTTTTCAGTGGATCCTGGTTTTACAATAGGTCCTGTGAAAAAAAATTTGGAATAATATATGAGAGTAAATAGTGTGCAGTAATGACCTGAGATCTGGTCTTCCACAGTATCCAGGAAAACCATCCTTTACTGGCTTGCATTATGCTGCTGAGATGCTGCTGCTAACCTGATACTAATTCTTGTCCATCTTGACTAAAAAGGTAGCGTTTGATTTGGAAACAGTACATTTTTTATTTTAAATGGAATAGAAAAAAATTGATTTTAAGCCCTAATTGCATACATGTCAAATAACATGTCACATTTAAAGGCTGTCGTGGGAGCCAACCAGTGTAATTGTATATGGACAGTGTTATCTAATTTACCCTGGTTTGTATGATTTACTGGTATGTTTTGCTGTGGGTTGCATTATTTAGTTGTTTGATAATCTCTTTTCTTTCTATTCTGATTTATGAGATGGTATTTCTGCTTGTTTTATACCAGCATGTTATTTTGTCAATCAAAATCTCTTTGTGCAACAGAGATATACAAAAAAGATAGTGGAGAACTACCCGTAGAGTGTATCTAATGTTTGCTTTAAACAGATTATTTATGGGGAAATATATTGAAGGAACCAATTTGCAAAGCAATGGTTGGTTATATGTAAAGAACAAATGCTGCAATCAGCACTCTGTAGGTTTGCTTGCATATGTTTTGTGGATCTGTACAGTTATCTAAATGATTAATGAGGACAAAATGAAAATTCTTTTTTTCCTATTGAGCCTTTGTACTTTTCCCTTCTCTCTCCTGATGGTGGAGTCATATCCTCTGTCTTTGCTGCATCACATTTCCTCCTCACCTTTCTAGCTTTATCCAGGACCAAGCACAGAAATGGTACAGGGCCTGGCTATTGCCTTTCCCTGCTATGCAGGCTACCGCTGCAGGCTGGGGAGGTTCAGAGGTTTTTGTGTGATTTGGCACCTTTGTGTCTCTGAGTCACAGCTGATGAAAGAAAAGGGGATGGAATACATTCTAAGCATTCAAGGCTGTGTGTTCCAGGGGCTATGTATACATACCAAACGCAAGATGCAGAAAACAAGTTATTTATAGTCCTTAATATCTCCTAGTGAGATGAGAACGCAGGTGCTTCATTTGATCTCTTTCTACATGGGTATCAAATTTTGCATTTCATAACACATAATTTTATAAGCTCTTTCACTGATCACTTACTGAGGTTTTTATTTATGAAAACCACCAAAAAGCAACAATTTACTGAAATGAAATAAAATACATTTTAGACCTGTGAAACACATGGTTTACTATGAACCCTCCACATAACACGGCAATCCAGTGACAGTGATGCCAATACTATTATACAAAGTAGAGAGAACAATCTTGTAAGGGTACCCGATGCTTAAAAGAAAATTTCATATCAGATGTTTTCCATTTTATTAGAACCAATTCTGCTAAGACAGGCACCCATTCAGATAATCAGCTTGAGTCCCCAGCAGCTGAATGATGATGTATAGCACATGCAGGCAGCCTTCTTAAATCACGACAGAGGGCATAAACACAGTGTTAAATTGGTGCTGTTCAGTTTTGTACCTGTATGAATTCACGGTCCTGTTTCTGGCAATAGCAAAAATCAAACTGGCTTCTGTAGGGACTCAAATTCACCCATGATATTAATTTATCAGCTAAAGCATTAAATCTCTCATTATGACCTCAGTTATTTACTATACATATGATTCAGATGTCAGCATGACATAATCGGGACTTTAGATGGTTTTAAGGAAAAGAAAGAAAACAAAAATAAAATTAACTCTATTGACAAGGAGCAAATACGTGTGTTTGAAATAACTTAGGAAGCTGGAGCCTTTCTGTTGATTTGAAAGAGCTTTGGAGGGAATGTAAAATACTTAGTACAGTATTGCATGAGGTGTGCTTATACCTTTAATACATCTCACATATTTGTCAGGGAGAAAAAGTGAACCTATTTTTAGAAACAAACTTTGCCAGAGAAAAGGGAGCATGAGAAAGTGCAGTTCCCACCCAAGCTGCAAATTGGTATTTCCGGGTTAAGCGACCAGAAGGCTTGATGGCCCTACTCAGAATTACAGGTTTACATGCTTTCTTTCTCCGTCTTTATCTCTGCGTTCACAAGCTCGATGGATGGTAGGTACTTAACCAAAAGATGACAATTTATTCCCTTGAAACAAGAAAGCTTCACAGGTCCAGGTGACTTTAAAATTTACAACGCAAACAAAAGCAAGACAGAAAAGAAACTAACATAGTTCTTTAGCATCAAAGCTGCTGCTAAGAGAAATTCAAGAGTATCCCTATTTTTATAAAATATCTAGACAATCAAAGAGCATTTTCTAAGGGAACGAGGAGACAAGCAGGGTGCTGGTTTAGATGGAGGAAATAAACAGGTATGGTATTTTGTTATCTTTCTGACAAAATGTAAAAATTCAAAAAATTAACTGTGGAGGCAGCGTTCAGAGCGTATATAAACCAAAGGCTTTCCTTTAATCCTTTACTAATCCCTTACTTATCTCTCCTACTGTACATGCATTGTTAACAAAGATACAAATGGAGCAGAGACACGCAGGCACTCTAAAGGAGTTAAATTCCAGTATTTCAAGTACAAAATGCAGAATACCCTCCACTGAAAATGTCTTTGTACTGACCATAGCATATTTAATTTTTAAGATTTGTAAAACATTTTCACAGTAGCTAGTAGCTCACATATGCGTATTTCTGGATCATTAAAATATTTCTTTTTTTATTATGATAGATATAAGAGATTTTAAAAGATAATATAATGGCCACCTTTGAATTATACGAATGTACTAAATACTCATAATAATTTATTTTTTAATTAAACTTTTATATTTTTAATGTATATTTTATGAGACAAATTGAGTTAAAATATTTATCTTTTGCTAGAAAAATACTTCTAGTAGAAGAAGAACAGAAGTTGGTCCCTAAATGATACTCCAGTCCTTTTCTGAAATTTAGTTCAAGATGAAGGTTGGTGGAAATAATATAAATTACTGATGGTGAATGGACTGCTTATGTCTGAAGAACAGACCATTTGTGGTGATAATGAATTTGGCATTTGAGTGTTCCAGAGACCTGCAAGATTTTGTTAAAGGGTACAATGCAACTGGAATTTTCAATCTGCCTTATTTCAGACAATTTGAAAGAGACATGGCTACAAAATTGAAGAACAACTTTATTTAGCTTAATCTTGGTTTTTGTTTTATTTTATAAGTTACTTCTATCATTTTGATTTTAAAATTGCAGTGAAGGGGAAAACCTTTGCAGACATGACTTGTGTAATCAAGTGTTGTTGATTCCACATCCTTCAGTGCATATTTTAATGGCTAAATGTGAAGGATTATCAAGTCATCGAGTATGGAGGTGTCTGTGACTATATTATTTAATGCTAGATATTCTTATGAAAAATCTACACTACTGTTCATTGTGTGTATGATGATGCTGAAGGAGGAGGTATGAAGCAAACTTACAAACAAAATAAACTAAAAAAAAGCCCAACTCTTTAGAGACTGGATAAATAGTAAGAAGCATGTTTAATACAACTAATTTATAGATGAATGTGGTGCCAAGCCAGAATACATTAACAAGGTAAGGCTGCAGGGTCTCTAGGTAAGATAATATATTGCTTTCATTAAAAAGCAATCTGCATGGACCATATCCACTAACACTGGAAACTCTGCAGCTGTCACCTTTATCAGGGGAACAAGAGCAAGCCACTACATTTTAATCACTGGAGTTTGTCAGGAACGAAAAACAGCCAGCTTCCCACAAATCAACAGACATGTATCCTGATAAGGAGAGTGAATTGGAAAAGGACAGCTACACCCCGCACTACACCACCTATTCTGGAGTGATCAAAGCGCTGTAATTGTAGCAGATAAATCTACTGAATTAGGCTCTGGGATGAAACACCCGTCTTTTCACAAAACAAACGTATGCTTACTTGAGTCATCCGTGACATATTTCACTTTTTAGTTTGAGTATTCCCAGTAGTTCACAAAGGCAGCAGGAGAGAAAAATAGGATACTTGTATCCAAAATCTGGTGGCATTTTTTCCAAAATCTGTTTCCTGATCATTACAATAATTAATATCTGCACTGCAGTTACTGAGCCATTCTTTTGAGTAGCTCTGCCAATAAAAGTAAACATAATTATTTGTTAATACTCCTAGTCTTTGAATTTGTCATATCTGATATACACGAGAGCAGATACTATTTTTCTATGGTAGATAATTATTCTTCAAAGAGATGGCACTAAGGAATTGAGAGGGGCAATGCTTGGGATAAGAACTTGAAGATTCTTGCAGAATACATATTATGAGAGTCAAATTTTAACCTCTAGTGCAATCATAGTTATGTGATAGCTATATGGTAGGCAATGATAGCAGATATGACCCCTGTAATGGATAATATAACAAGGATTTCCTGTAATGAAAGAAGTATTAACTATAAAATTGTCATGGAAAATTATTTTGTCCAAGGGAAATATGGAAATATTTGCTTGCTTGTGGAGGGATGACTAACTTTTTTTAAGGCAGGGAGGGACTGATAGACAAGATTCCTTTTTTTTATGAACTAGCACAGTAAAACAAAATTAGGTTTTGGGGAGAGGTATTTTCATTTGCAAGAGCTTTGGACTACTGATTAAAATCAGTATAATGTAACAGAGAGGTCTCTTAAAAAGGAGTAATTCTAACACTGTGTATACAAAGCTTGGAGGGAATGAGATATATCGGCTTCATAGGATTTACAGTTCTGAACTCCCCACTAAGGTACTAAACCAGCTAGGATTAGCCCATTTCTGTGAGCTGGTACAATCCTTCCTCGCAGTCCAGGTGAAAGCACTTAGCTAAACAGCTTATTACCATTTGGACCAGCAGTTTGGGTTCTTAATCAGCAGTGAGAGGGGAATAAAATAACTATTACCTCACAAGATAAGAGCATTAATCTTAACCTTGAGAAATACAACGCACTAAGGATCATTACTGTGATCTGTTATTTGCTGCTTATTAGAAGATCAAACTTAGATGGTGCATGTCTTATAATCTATAGTATTTCAAAACTTTCTAGCATTAGAAAATATTCCAAATATATAATAAATATATGCTATTGGAACCCTTCAGGGTAGTTTCGTGTATGAGATCCATTCTCCCATTGCTTATTTACATACAGTTAACAATCATCAAATGTCAAAGCCACAGATCTCAGAAATTAATCTGAGTTCATAACTAGAAAAGTTATTGTTAGGCTGTCCTGAGAGCTAAGCCTCAGAGAAATCATCCCGTGGTGTAGTCTCCATAAGGACATGCATCCCATCGACAGCAATTAAAAAGGCATGCGGAGGCAGGCACCAGCAGATACGGACAGGTCACCACAGAGGCTCAGGAAAGTGCCTGAGCAGATGTGCAGGACACACATCCAAGCCTCCATCAGAAGTCTCGGACATTGGCAGTCTAATTTGCACAGGCACTCTTACAGGCGTATGAGATCTGTAGCTGTGTGACTGCTTCTCCCCGTGCCCCTTTACCAGGCTTACACGATTATGCCAGTGCAATAAGCCAGAGTTCACGGGACTGTCCAACATATCTTTTTGCTGCTTGTAGGCCTGGCCGGCTATCCATGGGAATGGCACGAGGCGATTACGGCACTCACGTGCTAAGCAGGTAGCTAAGCAAACCAGCGCCTGTCACTTTCCCACTCTGTTTTGGTTAGTGCTAAAAGCTGTGATATCCAGGCATCACTGCCCCAGCGCTTATACACAGAGAGAGAGAGAGATGTGCATGAACACTGTTCCTGCATGCTCAGTCGCACTGTAGAATGAATCCACAAATACATGATTTCCCCTGGTTTCATTGAGGGGTTTTGTTTGTTTGTTTGTTTGTTTGTTTGTTTGTGATTCTTTGTGTCTTAAGTGCTACAGAGTTGGGGACATCAGGATTTATTCTGATTGGTGTAGGAACCTCGCTAGACCTCTGTTTTTAGGCTCTGTTTAATTCTACAATTGATCTCAGAGTACAAGAGAATGATGTTGGTAAACTCTTCTGGAAAAAAACAGGGAATTGTGTTTGCATTTTCTAAATTCTCCAAATGTTTATCTATGAGAGAACCCCAGGCTGGATTTCATCATATGCTTGAAACCTGTTGGTTAGCTGAAGACCAGAAAACCAAACATTAAATCAGTTTATTCTTATGTTTCACCCCTCAGAATCAATTATTTTCATCTCCTCTGCATTTCAGCTGTCCTTTTAAGGGTAAAATAATATCCAGAATGGCATGAGAATCAGAGATTTCTTTTTGGCTATCATTTTCTTCTGGAATAAAAATTTGTGTGATCCATCATCTGGAGAGTTACTGAAATAAAATCACCAATACTCTGTCAACACTACGAAGAAAGTCCCATTGTCTTTCTGTTTTCTTGTACTTTACAAAAGAAGATCTGAGTATTTCATGTTGATTGCTTGATTGGCTGCACTGGGACTCTTTAAAAATACTAAAAAAATCAACAGTCTGGTACAAATCAAACACAGGCTTCCATCAATCATGAGCCTGGGGTATTATCTGAGGTTTTTACCCAGAAAGATGTCATTAAAAGTTGCAGAAATTAATTGGTGCCATTGGGTGTAATGGCCTTTCCTGACACAGTTTCTCAAATGTAAAGAAAAATTATGGATAAGGCAAATTCCTCATGGGATTTTTATAGATGTCTGCTTTGTTCTGTTATTGTTTATTGCAAATGCTATTACTGTGATCTATTGCCCCATCATGCTTTGTCTATACTGTTTATGCCATTTCGCAGCCCGCAACAACTGAGGGCTTCCGTCACTGACCAAGATAGCATTTATTTTTAAATTCTGTGTTTTATATATTCCTATAGTGATCTCTAGATGATAATTTTGTGTGTTTAAAATTTCATACTCAAACAGATCTTGTTCTGATTGATTAAATGTTGCCAATGATCTTCCTAGAACAATTGTGAATCTTCTCTCAGTATGTGCATCTTCTACAGTTAGTTTAATTGCTGTACAAAGCTGCAGGAGCTATTAGTTTATTGCAATTGTTCTGTTTTCCTATCTATGGAACAGGTCTGTTACAAGACAGTTTTCAGTCTGTTCCTTTTTAAATTTATTACTTATAAGACTATCTTCTTAATTACAAGTTAGATTACCATGAGAGCTAACCTTCCAGAAAGGTAAATCTTTTAGGAGCAGAAAACTTAGAAATGCAGCCTATACCTTACAGCAGTGCAAATACAGTACTAAATGAATCCCCAAAAATTAGATTTGAGATTCACAAAAGGTTTCATGTCTAATACCAGCGGGTCTTCTTGATACCGTTACTGAAGTCAGATTATGCAACTATATTGCATTGCATTTTCCATTCTGGGGCTTGAAAGATCCACTTAAAGGCATGTGGGACCATAAGTATTCCTTTAAAAAACTCCTGTGAATTAAAATTTAAAGCATACTTTTCTTCATTAAACCTCTTCAGAATACACTGTGTATAATTTATTGGACCTTTAGGTTAACCTGTTCAGTGTTTTCTGTAAAATGCAATAGATTGAGTGTGATATGCTCTGACAATATAACCAAAACCCAACAAACATGGGCAAAGACGAAAACCTATTGCTGTATTATAATTTCAGCAATGTAGGGGTGTTTTCTTTTTTTTCCCCTAGGCTTCGGGCTCATCATATGCACATGTGAAGTAGCATATAAGGATCAGCATCTTTAACCATCTGCCCAGCCTTCAGTGTGTAAAACAGTGATGGCTAGCTTGTCATCTTTCAGTTTTAATCTGCTTCTGCTGTGTGCATTAGTAATCTGCCTTCTGCCCATGCACTTTAACTCTGCAATGCCACTACTCTATCTAGTTCTGGAAACTTCAGTGCTCAGCTTTCAAACACACACTTTATCTCTTTGTGACTGCCAGTTTGTTTTTGTTTGGATAGTTTCAGAGCTGTGCTTCAGTATTTGAATTGATTATGCTGTGCTAAAGTTGTAAATCCAGCAAGAGTTCACTGAAAATGGGAACAATGGGCTGCGTGGGCTCAAGGGGTCAGTAACAGAACCACAGTTTTTGTTTCATATGGGTTTTCTGTGGTGCACCTTCTCTTGCCACTGATAGTCTTATTCTAGGGTAGGTCTTTGGTGGCCTATTTTACATGGCATCCTTGTTGTAATAGTCAAACATCCCCATAGCAAAAATATGACCATTGTTATTTAGACTTTTGCTGTCACTCTCAGGAAAAAAGGTCTGCATTTTAATAACTCTAGAGGTTGAATATGGCCTTTCTCATAAAGGCAGCTCCTGCGGGGCAGCATTGTTAGACTGGAGATGTTGACAAGTCCCATCCTGTGAATCTCAGATCAATAGGAAAGGGCTTTCTCTACCTTTCATTGGTGATTTCCAAGACCACTTCTCTGCCATCTTTCTTTCTTCATGTTTATTGTTTCATCCTCATCTCTCCATTATGGGTCAGGCATTCCATATCATTTGATGGCCCTCACTGTGGGTATTAGGGAACTGCTGAGAACAGCTGTATGTTTGGTGTGACGTTGGATCTTCAGGAGACCCCATCAAAGTGACACAAATCTAAGCTGGAGCTCCGAGTGACATTGTTCCCATCTGGAACCACCGTTCATATAGCTAGGTACTTGTGGGATAACACTGTTTACCATTAAAGGAGCCAGGGTACATGTATTTCTGCAGTGCCTGGAACTTAAAGCTGTGCTTAAGGCTGGGATCTTGCCTCCTCCTGTCTGATCATCTCCCAGCTCCATATGGTCTTTCAGGTGCTCATTATGAATATGACACTGAAGCCATTCAGTGAAGGTGTGACACAGCACATCAAGGGATCCAGCATTTACAGCAAAAGCTCTTAGTAGGCAGACGCTTTTTTTTAAAATCAACTAAATCAACTATTCATCATACGATTTAGATTACCCATTATTTTGTAAAGTTGTGAACTATTCTTAAGCAGCTCACAAAAAGGCTACATTTGCCAGATTGTTTTCAACACCCAGTTCAACCCTCTGTAATTCACAACTAGAAAGCTGAAATGACATGTCTGAGGTCTCATAACCACTGTGTGTCTTTGTTTGTACTGAATATGGAGACTGGGCTGCATGTCAAGTGCCTTGCTCATATTTGTTTAATTTCATGGGAAGAGGAACCCTTGAGCAGTATTCTGTTTTTTCTTTCTCATTCAGATAAACTTGTACAAAGGTACTCAGAAGCAATGCATCAGAAAGTTCCTGGGTGCCCATGTGAAGCACCTGTACCTAGCACACTCCGTTGGCTGCCAGCTCCCAAGATGAGACCCTGAGGAGATGCGAGGAGCATGTCCAAAGAGGGTGGGCAGTTATCTGCTACAGTCATTTCTACCATGCAGTGTTATCTTCCCTGTGCCTTACGGGGTAAGGAGGCAGGCTGCCCTCATTCACCTTTAATTTCCCCCAGGGGCTGGTCAAAGGATGTATGAGATGGATGCAAGGACACCAGCTTGTGGAGCTCCAACCACTTGCTCCGCTTTCCCCCAGGTTGCAGTAGCAGCAACCAACAGGTCTCAGAGTGGTATTTCCTAGTTATACTCTTCTGACAGCCATCCTTACAAAGAAGAGCTATAAAAATCAGTCTGTCGACATGCTCTGGGAGCGGAGTTAGGTTTTCTTAGAGGATATTGTTCTGATTTATTGAACCTGCTGATCACTTGACAAAGTTAACAGAGAGAAACCTTTATTTTTATCAGGTCATCCATGTAGTCAGGCTATGAGATTCTGTGTAAAGACTCTGCAAGACACAAAAAAAAAAAAGGCCTGTTGTGCTTCCACTAGTGTTGAGGTGGTGTGAAGGGGACCTGCTTCTGATTTCTCACTGGTGTAGTTGCGCTGTTCCCAGAGGTGCAGAGACAATACATAAGAGCACAGTCAGGTCCTCTTAAAGCCCTGGAACAACAGGATGCAGACCAGACCAACTCTTTTTCAGAAATGAGCGTGGGCTTGATCCTCAGTTTGTGTAAACTGGCACAGCTGTGACTAGGTTTAGTAGGGAACTGTGGCAATTTAAAACATTTGAGAGGCTGGGTCCCCAGGCAGAGCAATGAGAAATGTAGGACAGCCAAAAAGAGACATAGACCATTAAAAATATGTTGATAATAGAGATTTTTTTATATATATACTGCAGGCTTGTCTTTAATCTTTAAAGTTTTAATCTTTTGCTGTCTACAAGACAGAACATGATGTATTTTTGATATATTTTCAAAGGTCAGGCCCAAAGTCATGCTCCTTTAGAGGTCTTATGGCTGTTTGTGCTTTTTTGATGTTTGTACCATCATGCAGACCTGATAAGTAGATGAATGACCATGATAAATGTGCATAATGAGAAAGTGATAAGAATTGCAGCATCTGACATGAGTTATGTCTCTGTTGTCCAGAAATGGAGATGCTCTACTTTTATCTTTACTCTCTAATTTCTTAATTAGAAAGAAAGCATATTTTCCACCCAGTGCATATGTATTTGGCAAGCATGCTTGTCTAATAACAAGATATCTCAGTCAATGACCTTATTATAGATACTGCTGTAATTTTTTGTTTAAAAATGTCTCTCCTCCCTGTAGAGCATAAGCCACAGAACCAAGTTTTATGCAGTGGTATATAACAAAAATTGCTACACATAAAATCTGATGGGATTCTGATGTTTTGCAAAAAATGAAGGATTAGGGCCCAATCCTGCAAGCTTTTGAAAATACATGCTCATTTTCTCACATATATGGTCTGATTCAAGTTACTGGGATTAGTTATATGAGTAATGACACACACATGTATTTTGAAAACCTAGCTATGGAGATCAGATTCTAATCTGAGATGCCCAGAAAGTCTGAATCCTGAAAGCCTTATAAGGGCAAAATTCCCTTTAATGAGATTTGTCCCATTGGTAGGACTCTTGCTTTAGAAAGGAAACAGAAGTGTAGCCATTGAAATAGTCCTCTAAAAATGAGCCACTGCATGCTGTTGGAGAATTAGAGCTGCAGATTTTTTTAGAAAATGCAGTCTGCATTCAGGGACCTTAACTTTCCAGAAATCAAATGAATGGTCTGAATTAATTTATAGCAGGGATGCTTTCAATCCCATGATCATTCATTGTCTTATGCCTCTATCTGCAAAGATTCACACACTTGCATGCTATTTCATGCCAAGCACTTCTGCTGAAAAAAGGGTATACATTTGTGGAAGCAGAGCTTAATGGATTGAACCTACTTCTCTC
Source organism: Pygoscelis adeliae (assembly GCF_000699105.1). Lineage (NCBI taxonomy): Eukaryota > Metazoa > Chordata > Aves > Sphenisciformes > Spheniscidae > Pygoscelis > Pygoscelis adeliae. Next base: position 3,501,826 of record NW_008824467.1, on the reverse strand, counting down.
AAAGTGAGTGGCAAAACTGTTCACTTGAGTGAGAGGAAGATAAGATTAACAGCAATGGAGCTACACCAAGTTAAGAAATTCTGCATGCTGTAAGCAGCAAAACTGATTGGCTTCAAAATCATTGAATGAGAAATTAAAATTAATCTATTTTGATTACATACTGCACAACTGTTGTAATATAGTGTTTTATTCTGCCATTTAATTATTTGCATTACATTTCTGTAATAATACCAAATTACTTGTGCTTAAAAGCTATCATGAACAGTTGAAAACAACTACCCCAGGTAACTGCAAAAGCATATTGTGCATATGTTTTTGTTTTGCTTGCATCAAAAGGCAAAGTTTATAAAACATCAGCAATACTATGTGTAGCAAAGAGGAGAGAAACATTTTGTGGAGCATGTTTATTTAGATTTTCTTGGTTTCCTTTCAAACTAAGATTTGTTTACTAGAGGCATTACAATTTAGTGAGACAAATTAGGCTAAACTTTTTATCTCTGGTGGTTTGCACATGCACTGATTGAACTAGTATTTCTTCTAAAGATTGCCTAGGAAGATAAATGAACAAGAGGAGCAATTAGAGTAAGGAAAAACTAAAGATTGGCTGACATGATTTAAGTTTACCTCTAAGGCAGTTTGTCATTTTGTCTCTATAATCTCTATCAGAATTGACTAAAACCGTAAACATAAATCATTATACTAATTTATTTCACCACACTGTGGTCTGGGAGAAGAAGATTTCATTTTTTTCAACAGACTTTGGGGGATTCAAGCATTTGCAGAACTTTTTCAGTATAGTAAAAAAACAAGCCAGCCTAAGGAATCATTGATTAGTATTTCAGCTTCTTTAAAATCTGATTTTTTTGGTGTTAAGCCAAGAAATGTTCCTGTTACAATTGCTAAAATAACTATCAAGAATTCAGAATAAATGGGCATAGATTTGATTTTTTAAGTGACTGTATAAAGCTTAATGCATGACAAAATGTAATGCGAGGCCATCAGTTAATACTTCACACTAGACCAGTTAATAAGCAGCCTTCTCTCCTGAGATGCATCGGAACGAAGTCTGTAGGACTGTGGAATACCTTTGTGGGAGGGAAACCAGTAGATATCTGAGGACATCCTGCAGTATAAATCTCCATGGGCTGTCACAAGGCCTGTTACAGACTCTCCAAAAATAGAGCTCTGTATATCTTCATTAGGAACTGTACTAACAACACTGGCTGCCTGCAATTTTATTCAGACGCCACGGTAAAGCAAGGATTATATTATGTTGCTCTTGTCAAGTGAAATATTCCTTATCAGTGACTTTAAGGGACGGATTTTCCAATGCCATTTAGATATCTACGTCCTGCTGACTTGCCTATTTGTGAATGGTATCATTTGGTTCAGTGGAGCTCCTTGCATACACCAATGGCAGCAGGATCGCTGCCTAAATTGTTCCCCCAAAAGAACACCATCAGAGATTTTGCCTCCCTCATGCCCGCACCCCCACAGACCCCTTACTATGCAGGCTGTGTGTTGCCTAATTTCACCACCAGCCAACCCTACCAAAACCAAAACAAATGAAGGTTAGATCTGATAGCTAGATCCAATGAAAGGAAGGAAAGGGAATGTGTCTCCAGGTCTGGGAGGGCAGCCTGCAGCTAAATCTGGTTAAGCATATTGTGAACATTCTGAGTGTATTTCTAAGCCTGGGCTAGGGGTGGCACTTTCCTACAAAACCCTTACTTAAAAATAGGTATTTTGAGGATGACCAGAACTTCAGGAGTCTGACTTCCTATGGATTTGTTTCTCCTGGTTGATTTACTTAGTAGTCCAAGAAGGAGAGTGTCTGACATTTCCCCTGTCAGATTATTTGTAGGTCTCTGTGCCCTGCGTTGGCACCTGTTTTCATGAAACCTTAAGGGCTTCAAGTCTCTTTGAGACCACTCTCCCTGCATCTCCCATAACTCTATGTAATCAAGGCTTCAAATGCTGTTATAAGGGAATACACACATAAACCTTACACATACATACAGACCCTGATTGCATAAGCCATAGGAAAATATGGTAAATCAGGATCCATCAGTATTTTTAAGCAGAAAGCTTTAGGGTTTTCAGAAGCCTAGCTTGCCTTGATAAATGTTTTTTAAGAGTCTTCTGTGTCTGTACTTCTACTTAATTTACACTAAATTCAGCATGAGGAAAATATGGCAGGAAAATGTGTAATTTCATTACTTCACTGCTGCTTAACATAATGCACACACCACAGACATGCATACCTCACTGAGAAACATGTACAGGACTTGGTGTTCCATTGATTTCACTGGCATATCCAGTGCAGGTGGCAGCTCATCCTCCTGCCCGTAATGATCCCTTGTAGTCCCTGCAAACCACAGAAGCAGCCTACAGGATGGGGCACAAGCACTGGAGTAAACTCTGCTACCTGTATTTTCCTCTCCTTCCACTGTATGCTTTTTTCCCCCCTCTTTCACTAGCAAGTATGAGCAACTGAAATCCCACCCTTTCTCAAAGTTGTATTTCTAGACCAGAGTTTTTACCAATTAAGTTGTGTGAGCAGCTTCGAACACAAACAAAAACCTGTGGCTCTGAAAAGTCAAAATCCCGCAGGATACAATAGATCCGCAGGGGCTTTTACTTTTTTTCCAACTTGATTTCCTATACTTTTTCTTAAAAAGCATGCTGCAAGAGGTTAGGCGAGTTTCTTGTCTTCTCCGCACCCCATGATAGCTGGGACTGGCTGTTAGGGCTGGAACAGTAATTCCCATAATTAATGGCAATGTGTGGGAACAAGAAACCACTGATGTCCAAGAATGCCAAAGACTTCTAAACTTCTTTGAAATAGTTCTAAAGTCAAGCTAAGCATTAATGATGTAATGAACCAATATTAGCTCCACTGCTGACTTGGCCCTAAAGCAAAGGATGCATTTGCAAGGAGCAAATATTTCAGTGCTGTCTATACAGGTAGGCCAGGCTAAGTGAAAGTCAGAAAAATTCCTGAGTATCTCTGTAAATTCACTGAATGGAGGGAATAGAGGCAAATAGTGCCAAGTCTTCTGCCTGAGCAGGAAGGACATTTTATGTTGAGAAAATGCTCATCCCAGCTTTGAACTCCAGAGGGCAATAGTCCACAGCACGACAGGTACTTTTTAGGCGTTTATTAAAAAAAGGTCATTTCCAACAGCTTTCTTGATACTACCAGCACAACTAGGGTCATGCCAATAGACACATAACAATGGTGCGTGCAGAACATACAGCCAGGGTTGTCAGAAGAGCAGCTGGTAGCAGAGTATGGGGCTAACTGGAAAAAAAGTGCTCTCTTGCCTCTGAAAACAGTCAAACAGGAGTTCAGTAGCACGCTGGAGGACAAGCAGAGTAGGACGTAAGTGAGGGGAAGATATGTTGTGGAAGCAGGTCAGAAGGGTCATGTAATTTGGATAATTCCTCATGTGCGCTAACTAATAGCTTTAAGCTGAGCGTGGCAGGTGTATAAAAACTTATGATTATTTATTCTGATTATACCTTTAAAAATCACACTTTTCACATGTTAGGAACACAGGAATTCTTGCAAGCATCATCTGAGCTGCAAACACTCTTGCACAGCTTTGTTAATGCAGCACACTATTTGATTCTAATTAATCAGGAACAAAAATGTCTTAATACCACTAAATTCTTTAATATTATAGTTCTTTTTTGAAAGGTGCACTAGATAGGGCCTATGTTTTTCAAGTAAACCACTTGCGCTCTGGCTGTGTCACTGGTAATATCTGTAAGCCCTCTCAAGCTTCTCGCAGAAGGTCACTGCTATGGTGGCTTTTGCTACTACCTGGAGTCCATGAGTTGTTTTAATCCCTCACCAAGATGTCTGCTGCCTACCTTGTCGCTGCTGGCACTGGGCCTCTTCTCCCATCATGCAGAGGAGGTTCCCTTGCCCTGCTCCAGCTCTGAGCAGAGGTAACCTCGCCTGGACACCATTATAGGTTTAATCACAGGTTCAGCAAAGCAAAAAGGGTTCCAAACAAAGCTTGACTAGACAGTAGGCAGATAGGAAAAAAAGAAAAGAAACTGAAGTTGTCTTTTTGTGTGTTATTGTTTTGTGCTTCCATGAGTCATGTTTTTCAGATAAAGAATTTGCATTGTTTGCTGTTACATGCTAGCATCACTTCTCTCCCTGAGATCAAGAAAGAGTTACGCCTGCCTGCCAAGGCATTGCTGGGGAAGAAAAGTTTGTCAGGAAGCAGAAGGAAGTAGTCAGCCACCCATCTAGGATTCAGAGAGGTGAGGAATGAAAAACTACTTCACTGTACAGAGATACTTCTGAGTATCTTTTTTTTTTCATCCCAAATGATGATGTAGCCAGATACTCCTGCTCCTGTAGCTATTTGTTTATGTTGTACAAATAACTGGCTAATTGGCTTTATTATTTTTAGGTTTTCTGGGGTTTGCTTTCCCACATCAGTTTTCAGGGTGGATCCTGTACGGCTGCATTTTTTTGTAGTTTTGCAGGGGCAGCACGGGTATAAGCTCTATTACCCACCTTTAATGTAAATAGCACCATCTCAGCTGCTCACTGAATAATTGGAAGCTGTGTCTGGTTCAGGCTGAGTACAAGTAAATTTGAGATAAATCTAGGTTTGTTTTTTTCTTCATTTAGTTGGGGGGGGGTGGGTTTGCATTCTTTTTAAAACACCTAAGTTTTAGGGTTTCTTCTCTTGAACCATTAACTGGAGCAACAGCATGGATTCTTTACAGTTCCACAAAGCTGTTGGATGATCACATACTTATAGAGGCAATACCTATGATGCCAGATCATTTCTACCTATCTTGTTAATCCCAGAAACAGGCACAGTAATCACAGATTTGTTATCCCTGGGTGTGACTCATTTTTAAAACTGGAATCACTGCATGGGGCTTAATATTGCCATGCTTGCCTGTGACAATCTAGAATCTGTTCTATCGCTGCCTTTGTACTGAAAGCACTACATTTGCCTGTTTTAGATACCTGAGGGTCATATTTCCTTCTGCAGAGATAACCTCTTTTGGCAGTTGCATTCCACTGTACCCAGGAAACTACTGCCCAGTGAAACTAAAGAGGATCTTGTTTTTTCTTCTTATTCCTCCTTATTAATAAGAACAAAATTTAAGATGGAATTATTGGCACAATACAGAGGGACAATGAGTGAGGGGATCATATCCAAGATAGAAGTAAAACTCAAATTTACATTTAACTCTTTGAGTTCAATGTGAATTTAAAATAGAGGGAGTGAATAATCTCTACCTGACAATTGTGAAAGCTCTGGCATATAAATTCACAAGTCAGGCAGTAAGGGTTTATAAGAAAACTGATACCACAATTGACTTTACAGGTTCATAAATAGCAGTTTATAGCTAAGAGAAAAGAAGTGATCCAAGCAACTTACTCTCCCAAGGTTCGATACCATTCTTCAGTAATTGATTTTGCAGAGAAGGTGAAACAAAGATACCTGGACTTCAGTAAAGCATATGATACCCTCTAACAGGGAAAATAATCAGTTAAGGTAGAGATTAACATAAAAACTGTGAAGTCAGTGGTAATTGGCTAAAAATGAGGTGGCAGCAGGTTCTTTTGAACAGGAGGGTAAACACCTGCTCTAAGGTTACAGGCAGAGTTTCTGAGAGGTCACCATGGGGAGTGATATTAGCAATCTTTGCACAAGAAGTTATGACAGTTGTTCAAGGTGCAGAGCTGAGAGGAAGTGTCAGCAGAAGGGGATCGGAGTGTCCTACATGAACAACCAAATAACCGCAAGGGTTACAGTAATAAAAACAAAAAGAAACTTTATCATAAAAACTGCTGGATTAATAACATAGGTACTGGTAAAAATCTCTGCTTTGTACTTCAAAATGAGAGAGGGAGAGAAACAGCAGTGATCACAGTTCACAATATAGTCCTCAATCATGTATGAGAAGAAAAAACAATTATGATATAGTAGACCAGAAATATTGTACAGCAGCATTGTACAAAAACTTGCCGAGACTTCATGGAGATGTATGTGGCAGGTAAAGTTTTAGTGTCTGTTAAAGACAAATGAACTCTGCAGGTGTTGAGAAAGATGCTCAGGGAAGATGAGTAGGTTACAAAGTCATTCCCCTCTACTCATGTCCCTTTAATGTGTCTTTAAGGTGAAGGGAGTTCCTACACTCTTTTGACTCACTCTGATGTTACAGGAGATGGCTCTTTATATATGTGGATTTGTAACTGTCATTGATTTTGTAACTTGCATACTACCCTTTCACTTTCACCCACAGACTCTCCTTCTCGACGTTCTGTTTTTGAGGGCGACTTTCAGAGCTCTTTTCCAACGGTGTCTTCTTTCTGAATGTGGAATGCAGTGTTCTTGGCTTTTGCCAGTGTTTCTTCTTGCCCTGTTTGTAAGCTTAGAGTCTAAAATATTTCCTATGTGCCGTGCCAATATCAATGATATAACAAACCTCAACATTAAATTAAGGTTCTAAAGTTATATGAGAGAATGGTTCCAGGTTAAGAGTAGGTGTGTTGCAAATATCTTTGGATCAAAACAGAGGCAGGCAAGTTAAGAAGGTTACACAGAAAATATATTAATCCTCATCCTACAGTGTGACCAGCACACAGTGTGTGGTTTTTTTATTTTGTGTGCAAGAAGGATCTTTTCTGTAGATTTCAAATCCTGTATTGGGTAGGATACATGAAAAAAAAAATTTTGCATTGAAGCAGCAGCTCACAGGAGAATGTCTTTGCCTCACTGAGCAGCTTGGCATCTATATTAAAAAAAATAAAAACATAAAAATAACACTTCAGTATTACTCAAATATGCAATTAAAGCTGCCCCACGTCACCAGAATTTCCATTATTACCGATGTATATTAATCTTGATATCTGTGAAAACAATAGTTTTGTTCCTAGCACAAGCTTTGTCTGTATCAAAAGCATATTGTACCTTTCAATGCCAAAAAAGTACTACTTTTCTGTAACATGAGTTTATATCCACTAATTCTGTGTTGTCTTTTCCACCCTCACTTTTCCACATCTCTCCATTCTATCCACTTGCTTTCCAGGATACACACAAATTAGATTAAGTGTATTATATATGGCAGAACAATTAGTTTTTAATCATAAATATTTTGCATGCTGTTTTTCTTGAGGCACAGTTTTGCTCCCTACATATTTTAATAATGATCTCCTAAATTTATAACCTACTTTTCTGACCTTTTGGGTCTGTGCCTGCCTGATACTTTTAGACTGCTGATGGTAAGCTACAACCCTACCGTGCACCTTGTTCTTTGAAGAAGTATCCTCTGCCAGAGCACGTCCTATGCTGGCCACAGATTTCCTGCATCTCCAACATTTAAAAAAAGCCCCAGTAAATTAGTTTCCACAGTTTCCACACAAGGTCAAAGTAAAAGGATTGCAGGAAAAGTATCAAGGGGCTGTGTTTTAAGGTGTAATCAAACCCGCCCATACTGAACCAGCACTGAGCTGTGTTTAATTCCTTTTATTGTTATTCTAGGAATTGTTTATTGAGGTACCATAGTACGCAAGTCCATACCACTCAAGTATATTTTATTCAAATGCATCTTTCAAAAGGCAAGAGAAGGCATGACAGACAAAACGTGTGATTGCTAACAAGAGCTCACACAACTTTCAAACTGCGATGTGGCAGGCATCTCTTCACACTCTGGGCAAATGGCACACGGTACCGGGAGACATTAGGTTTTTAAAAGTGAAGTTAAACTGATAAATTAGACCTCATTTATTGAACAGCAGTTACAGCCAATTGCCCAGGGAGTCATTTGACACCTTTGAAGACCCTGCTAACTTAATTGGTGATAGTTTGGGGGCTGAAGGAAACATTTAAGCCTGTAGCAGCAGGACACCGTGCAGCATGAAAATGGAGAAGACAGGCATTCTCACTGACAAGGGGAGTCATATATAGATTTTTGTGTCCATTGTTTTCGCTTATTTGTGTGTGTGCTTTACTCAGTCAATCAAATATAATTGACACCACTGGGTTCTGTTGTTTTGTGGATGACAGGAGCTAATGCAAGGGAAAAAAGCTGGAAGTAAACTTCCCCCTGAAAGGCTGTGTAAAGGTTTTTCCACTGGGCTTGTGACATTTTTTGCTCAATTGTATTAATTGATGTAGTGACAAGGCAGTTGGGAAGATGATGGATACTGATCACTACACTTTTCTTTTTTCTTTTTTTTTTTTTAAAGTATCTGAGCATTAACATAAATTCTGCTTTTGTGTAAGCAGTAGGAATGCAGCCAGTAAGAATGTAAGATGAAGGTTTAAGCACCTGCAGACTGAGTTTATGGGACTCAACAGTCACGACTGGAGATTAATACAGAATGAGCAAGGGATGTTGCCTTGGGACAGCCTTTTACTCAGGACACCGATGTCCCCACCTTCAATTTTGTGTTCCATTTTTTCCCCTTCTGTTGGAGCCCTCCAGATTTACTGGCTCCTTGTATCAGCTCAAAGGGCATATTTAATTAAAGCTAATCTGGCTCTTCCTCAGATTTAAAGTATCTCCAAATTCAAGCTGGAAACTGAATTGCATGAATGAGGTGATAGAGGAGGTCAGTAGATTTTGGTTCCCACAGTTAGTCACCACAGTTAGGTGGCTGGCTTCCAGCTCTGCAGAGTACAAGTGTGGGTGATCCCTGGATTCAAGGTACAATGTAGTACATACCCTGTAGTACCTACCCTGTGCCCTTCTGTGAGGATGCTAACAAAATCACACACACATTTATTATCCTGCCTTACTGCTTTCCACAGAGGACACTGTGGTCCCAGCACAAAGGAGATGTCCCCATGTGCACATGACCACGTGCAGAGACAGCGGGAATGTGGTAATACAAGCGTAACTTTGCCTTTGAATACTGATGCTTGATCTGGGCTAACACAGACATCAATCAGTTTCCTAAAGGACATCATCTCTGGAGTTGGCTCGGTATGTAAATTGCATAATCATAATCTTAGTTTTTCTGAAAAGACACCAATGTCAGTTTCTTGCTTCTAGACTTCATTCAAAGGAGGTGGCTAAAAGGGAGTTTGTAGGAGTCCAGACTTCTAAAGGAGAAAGTCTGAGGCCTTGACACAAAAATGTAAGTACACCTGTGAATCAACGTTAGGGGGAGCATAGGTATCATCTACAAACACACAGGTTGAGTGAATATTGAACCACTCATACTCTTCCATTTACTCATTGTCTGTGGTTGTGGTTACCAGGCTGGGATGATTACCGCATTTCATGTGTTAATCTTCTAATTAGAACCTTGGCTTTAAATGTCCCACCATCTTCTGGATCCTATTGCCTATTACTGGCTTAAGACGTACAGGTAAGAGGGGGCATTGCCCAGAGAAAGTTGTCCCCAAAGATCTCATCCAGATACAAAGTTTCATGAAGAAAACTCAGGCAAATTGAGGAAAACCAAGGCATTTTTTAAAATAAAAAAAATATTCCCATGAGTGGCTCTATCCCATAAATATTTGCTTTAGCAACTTGCAATAAAAGAATTGTGCCCATAGTTTAAGTGATCTGAATTCATTTCCTCCTTTACCACTGATATTGTGTATGATGGTAGCAATTTGGGGTGAGAGCCACAAAAGGACTTAATATCTTGCTGCTTGTGGAAATCCTCACTACAAAGTAAAGCACTATTTTCCCCCCACAATGCAGAAAGCCACATAGGAGTAGGATACCCACAAAAAGCCAAACTGGCTAGGAGAATTCCAAGTTAACCAAAAGGAAGTGTGTGGGAGAGACTCAGCTCTGCTCTTCTCTGTGGGTGAGTGAAAGGGGGGCACCTCTTTTAGCCAGAACTGTAGCCAGGTACAACCTCCTTTCTCTAGATTTCTAACCCGGTTCTTCTCACACAACATGTTTCAGTGGTACATTGGTTCACAAGAAATGGTGCCTGGACATGGGTTCACTGTCCTGCTCTCTCTGATGTGGAGCCATGTTTTGTACCTGGACTTGGGGAAGCATCATGACCCCAAGTCTGCCAGACACCAGGTGGAGGTTATCCCATTGGCTTTTGCTGGAGCTGTTTCAGGAGGTGTGGATCTGGCCAGCATGGAGCCTGGCTTTTGCTGGTGGTGGCTGTGAGAAGTCATTCTCCTCTCTGAGCAACGAACAGTTTGGTGCCAGGACTTGTCTGGTTGTGCAGCAGCAGAAGTGAGTAAAAGTTTTACTGGTGGACATGTGAGAGTCTGGAGACTGTCTCTTTTTGTATTTGCAGACTGCAAAATTATTTTATCTGTATTTCCACAAATCCCCAGGAAAAATGCAACAAAGAGAATCCATTGTTCCCCTCTGATTTCAAGCTTCACAGACTTTTCCCTTTGGATGCCTTGGCGTGCCTGATCATAGTGCATAGTGTGCAATATGTGAAACAATTGGGTCTCCTGCAAGGGCAGATATCTCTAGAAAAAAAGTGGAAACATTTGCAAATTAAGTGGTATATAATCAGAAACAGATACTAAAACACAGTAAAAAATGTCAGTGTAGAATTATCTTAATAGTACAGTCAAGGAGTAAGAAATTCTTTCTTTTTATTTCTTTGGTACCTATTGATACAGTTTGCCCATTTGGAAAGTGGAGATCCACCAACACAAACCTGCGGTCACTTCAAAGTATTTGACTCTTATCACTTCTAGTCTCAGTCAAAAACCAGTAATAAGCTGCATAGATGTTTGCTTTGTGTGCTTTTAGTGTACAAGCTGATGGGAAATGAAGAGACAGGCAGAGATGCATTCCTGTTTGAAGAATGCCAAGTAGCTATCAAAGGGAGAGCAATGAGTTTCACACTTCATTGAAGGATAGAGTTGTCTACCAGCCAGTGCAGGCTCCTGGTATAAACATTGGAATGTTTGCATACCTATGGAAAGGAAAACCTTTGTTTTTATTAGGAGGACTAAGGTCAAGTAAAAGTGTTAAAGACACCAAATTTCAGCAGTAAAGAAGGGAGGAGAAAGGGAACAGCAAGTCATCTGAAGGAGGGAAGGGGACGCTCTTTTGATGTAATCTTAGCATAAGCAGATGAATTGCTGTTCTTGTTGATTCTTCAGCTTTGCCTTTTGTATGTGTAAGCGTTCTGCCTGGTTTTAGACTTTATGGACAATTACTGTACTTAGCCTGCTTTGATTAGTGGCTTAAGGGAACTGGAAGACAACATGATGTTCCTCACCCAAGGATGTGGTGAGGCTATAAAATGGGGCCCAGGGACACCTGAAATGTTTCAGCTCCTCAGCACATCCTCCACACTCTAGCTAAAGGATATCAGACATCTCTCTGAGC
>NW_008824467.1:3479976-3490032 GCF_000699105.1 Pygoscelis adeliae | reverse complement strand
GGCATCATAGGGGTCAAAGGAGGCAGAAATTTCCCAGTGACTGTTGATGACACTGAAGGCTCTCTGCATGCAATGAAATACTGGGATATAGGCTTGAGCTTGAAGGCTTACAGAAGGAAATGTATCACATTTGTGAAGATGAGACTTTCTTGCCCATGTAGGAAATTGTAAAATTATGAGGAAGCTAAAACTCAGTATCTTGAAGGGAGACATAGAAGTTAAAATATTCACCTGATTAAACAGAAACTTCCTGACGAGACTTTCAATTTTGATGTCAAATTCATCTAAAGCATTTGAATTCTATTAATTTCAGTAAACTTCCAGTCATACACCTGTAGTGTTTAGGAATATACAATATATCCTCCGCGTTCAGATGGAGTATGACAAAAAGAGGTGATTTTCCTAAGACAACACACACAGCAAACTGCTGAATCAAATCAGGATCTCAGTTCTTCTGGAACCGGTGTAAAGCCTTGTCCTTTGAAATGCACTGTTACTTCAAGTGGCTGATCCTACCAGGAAATTAGTATATTACTGTCCTTGTAATAGCAGATAGTTTCTAAAATGTGTAAACAGAACCAGCCATTTTCTGCTGCCAGGGAAAGCACCACATGGCTGGAATTGTGGATTTCTTGCAAGGTGCCATGAAACTGGTAACACATGCTGTGAAGTCCCCTGGAGGTCCAGCAGTACAGTTCTGCCAAAGACAAGGACCTACACAGAAAAGATGATTTGGATATACAAAGGTGAAATGGGATTTAGAACAATTTTTATTATTATTATTTTTTCACCTTTAGATCCCTTTCAGATACTGCTGAAAGTATTGGTGTCACCCTGGAGTTGACCTTATAATTAATCCTTCAGAAGTTTGATCATATATGTATCGATTTATGTTTCTGTCATGTGTTGTGTCATTATACGAAGTAGGAGCATGGCCTGGCATCACTGAAAAAATCTGTCAGTGGAGGTTTTGTTCCATTTCAGTGGGAGATTTTTGTTCTATACAGCCCTTGTATGAGCGGAGAGGGAGTTATTTTCAGACATTCCTGAAACAGAGAGAACTCCACAGTGTTAGTACAAACAGTGTGAAACAGATGTACAGACACTTCCCCCTGCAGATGTTTTTAATTTTCTGGTTAATTCTCCCAATGTAATTATGGCAGTGTGGGAAACATTGGCAACAATGGGTGAGTCTGTAGTCAACATCCTTTCTGTGTTTCATTATGAAGTTGGAAATACTCCTCTGTGCTAGGAAGATAAAATCCAATACAGCTTGGGAACTGTGGCTCTAGAATCTGCTATGTCTTCATAGTGAAATGTGTTCTACTTTCAATCAAAACCCAAGAAAACGAAGGTGAATAGTGGTATTTCTTGTGAGGTGGTGAACATCCTAACTTAAACTTTATTACAACAATTTTTTCAGTTATTCTTTGCTTGTCTGCATGGTAATTAGTTAAGTCCTTAAGATAAACAAGTGGAAATCCTTATGCTAAAGATTGGAAGACTGAATTCATTCAAAGCAAAACATTTACCAAAGTATTCCATAAGCTGTCATTTGTAGGAACCGTGACGCCTTTAGGAAAGTTCACCAATGCATGGTACAGCTCATCATTAAATTCACCATCCGTCTATTGAGAAAAATCCATGCATTGTTATTTATTATTCTTCTTGAAGTATACTGATTGCTTCACAGAAGACATGGTAAAACATGACGTTTATTCAAGGAGCTCTCTGTGTATGCTTCAGCTGTATCACAATAATTGCAACAAAAATAGAGGCAGCAAGGGATGGATCCCAGTAAAAAAAATACACGTGTGATTCTTCACTGTAGTACTGAGGAATACAGTCTCATACCGCTGTCAGTCCCTTCATGCTTAGTCATATATGCTATAGCTTCTGATCAAACAACATTTTTTATTTCCAAACCATCATTTGCGTACTCCTTGTGAGTATCCTTTGGATGCATATAAGTAGGTCATGCCAACATGCAGGTGGATGATGGTGCATGTTAGATAACTGCAAATCTATCTACAATTGTATTTCAGTGTTGCTTTATCTGTGTGTAAATGCAAGTGTGTGTTTGGTGTTTGTGCAAAGCCAGATTTGTCCATTTATCCTCTAGTCGGATTTGCAGGAATGGAAAAGCTTCTCTTTTAGATGGATTTAATGAGGTTGTGCTGTGTGTGGCACATGCAGAGACCAGCCCTTCCATGCACAGAGATGTACCTAATCTATGTGCACATGCCAAATGAACTCACAATATTTTGTGCTACCCCTTTTAGGTCTTCGATAGGTAAATTTTGTCTTAAGATACACAGGAGTCCTGACTAATGCCCACTGAGATTGTGGATGTAAAACAAGCAGAGGGTTTATGTCAAGATAGAGAAGGCTGGAGCCAGATGTACCTTAGCTGCCCATCAGATCATTAATGCCTTGTGGCATATCTCCAGGTTACAGTATGAAGCCACCACTGCATCACTTCTTCAGTTTCCCATCCACAGCACAGCACAGCTGAATGCAGTCCTAGACTCAACTCTCTTGCAGTAAATGGTATGGGAGCTGGCTTTTTAAATATACCCACTGTTGAGATACCTGTGTAATTAGGCTTTTCTAGTAGACTTTATCAGTAAACACTGCCCTTTCCTACTTCATAATTAGGATCTAAATTATGCACATTAGCCCAAGATTTTAATAAGACTTCAAAGGATCTAGGTCTGGAGAGTGCATCAAGGAAGTAATAAATATTTTAAGGAGTAGCATGTATAAAACATTATGTGCATGTGGAGATTATAATGGAAGTGCATTACTTTTGATAATGTCTTGGGTTAAAAATTCTGAAATCAGCATACCTGCAGTATAAAATTCTGTATTTTGTAGAATTTAAAGACTGCAGCCCATCAGAGCACTTCACTTCTCCTTTTTCACTCATAGCCAAGGCAGGTGTTTGGATGTATATGCAAATATGTTAAAGTTAATGGGACTTATATGAATGCAAGCAGTTGCCACAATCGACTGTAAAATCAGAATGTTCTTTAGTAAATAAATGAAAGAACAGCTTTTCAGTGCAGGTCTCTTGACACTTTTTTACTAAACTTATTCTAAAAACCAAAGTCATTTAGGCAGAAAAAAGAAATTTAGTAACATCATAAAAACAGAGAAGGGTCAGGAAACATGATCAAGTTGAGCCTTTCAGTGGGTTGTCTTACCCTTCTGGTTTTGCTGAAGCTATGCCAATGTCATATAGGTCTAAACTTTGTATAATCACCGTGTTCATGTGTATGCTTGCATTTGCCAAGCAGGATGACTTTTTCAGCTGATTTAAACCAGTATATTGGATCAATGCTGTTAGCGTTTTACATCAGTGGAGAATGCTGCCTGTACTATGCAGCTGGCAAACTAAAAGAAAAAAAAGGGATTTTCTTGAACTTGCTACATTGCTTGCCACAGTAGGAGGCAGAAATGTAGGACACATCTTCCTTAACACATTTGTAGGTGACTGAAAGTGTGGTGTGCAAGAAATACTTGACACCAGATACAGTTGGATTCATGTAATAGACACAATATTTGTAGGGTTCACTCTAGCTTTTGACACCTGCTCTTCACCGATCAAGTGTGATTGTGCTTGCACATTGGAATAAAGCTGACAGCATTCTTGCAGGCCCTCCAGGGGCTTGTGTTTTTACTTTTCACAGTAATAGATGAAAAACAAGCAGAGCAAACTGTTGGTGTGGTTACCCAAAGTTCATTTTCTCTTTCCGTTTATTGTCCTGCAATTGTCTTTTTAACCCACTCTATTCATCTAGGGAGGGAAGGCTTAGTGCTGTGCCACAGTCCCCTGCTCCTTGGGGAAAGAATAAATGATCCCAGAAAAAGAAGGGGAAGAAAGGGGAAAAAAAACCAAAACCAAAACCTGAAGATTGACTGGGGGCCCTAGTGGATTCCTTCTTACACCAGAGCATCATTTAAGTCTATGTTCTTCCATCTACCTTGTTTGCAGTAAATAGCTGCCCATTATGTCAGGTCAGGCAAGCACTGTGGCGTCACAGCTCAGCAGTCGTGATCAGCTTGCCAAGCGTGCAGGGGACGACCTCCAGGGAGCAGACACATGTGTCAAGTTCTTGAGCTGTCAAGGCTCAAAGCGACAGTTTATCTGGAGGGTTTAAAACATCCTTGCAAAGTTCCCCCTTCTTCCCTTCCCCCATCCTCTTGTTGACAATCTGCTTGAAAGAAGACAGATGCTGGAGCAGTTTTCTTTAGACTTGTTTAATTCCACAAGGTGCAATGCACCGAATACAATTCTGTCCGTCTTTTAAGAGGCCAAGTTGAGGAGGCAGACACGTTGTTGGGGGGAGGGCAAGGGGTCCGTTATGCTAACACAAATATTTCCAGATGAGTGTGATGCTGTCATTGTACCTTCCTTATGTGCTTTGCCCACAATAAACAAACGACATTAAAGTTCCTAGAGCAACCAAAGAATTGTCTGGGGTGACATTTTTCAAGCCACTTTTCAACTGCATTTAGTTGAATATTTTATAGCCCTTTAACACAATGCTAAGTTATCAATATGACATATATTTTTCCCTTGCATCATTTTAGCCTTAGAACACAATAGGGTTGTCTGTGGATTTGTTTGCATGAAAATAAGATTTATCTTGTAAACAGAGCTGAATCACTTATGAGACCATATCTTACAATGCCAGTTTCATATCACCACCACCTTTGCAGGCTGATTCTGTTCATGGTACAAATCCAGAGCCATTTGTCCTAGACATTATGTCCAATAGAGTATGCTTTAAAAATATAACCTCTCAAAAAAAAAATTATTCTGTACTCTCTTTGTAGTTTGCAATACTCTGATCACAAGGAAGCACATTTTCACTCGAGGCAATCTTTTTTCTGCTCCTGAGTGCCTTTTGCCACACATGAAAGATAAATTCTGTATTTGCTTCCCAAGTTGCATCTCCATCAGGAAGAGGGGAAGCATACCCTTTCAAGACATCTCTCTTTTTACTGTGCTTCCTTTCTGTCTTCTACAAACACAACCCAGACAGCCAGTAATAGAAAACCTTCTTCTGAGACAATCCTGCCATTGCCCATCTCCATAGAACAAGAAAGGTGATAAAAGTAGTGAAGAAAAGCTGAAACAGCTCCCTCACCACCACTTTTGCCATGCTTGATCTCCTTGAATAATTGCCTTTCTCCATCAGAAGTTACAGAGTTTAGAAGAGCTCCCAGCAGGGAGAGGCATAGTTTAAAACGGGGAGTAGACAGAAAGGTGCATCAGGTTTGCTCTCTTGTTTTCTTCATTCTTCAGACAGGTTAGGCAGTGCCCTTGAGCTGTCTGCAGACACAAGTGATCAAATGCTTTGGACTTCCACATGTATATCGTCAAACTCAGGGCCAGCAAACAGGCAAAACATTCTCACTTCTCTGTATTGTTTCCCAGTGCAGATAATAATGCACACAGCACTGAACAAAAAGGCACTTGCTCATCCTTCCTTTAACAGGTAACCAGTCAGGCTTGGAGTTAGCATCACAACCCTGTGGTAGCTCTGTTTCATCTGCATCTTCCAAAAGTCTGTTTGGAAAACCTCTTCTCACGGAACCCATCTGACTAATTCTTCAGAAAGGGAATGCTCACAATAAGCATATTTGCAAAAGACATCAGCTGATGTCTGAACCTCTTCTTAGAGGCTCTTTGCTAAATGTCTTTAGGTGGCCATTGTCTTTTCAACTGATTCCTATGATTTACTTCTGATTTGCACCCAAATTCAGATAAAAGGAATCTATACTGACCCTGATAGCACTAGCAATGGCATCAAGTCTATTTCTCTGGTCTAGACAGTTTCCTCTGCCTCCCCCAATTTTCTTAAACGTGTTATGTTAGATATTGCATCCAAACCTGAATTGACAGGTTAGTTACTGACAGCAGGGCACTGTTAATCTCACTCAGATATAGCACAGAATGCCTTACAGTAGCACTAAGCTTTACATGCATGGCCTGCACCATGCTGAACTTGTAGCATGCACAGCCTGGAGCTGAAGAAAAGGAAGCTCAGTCACTGTGGTACAAGTAATCTTTCATTTCCCATACTATCAGCAGGCTGTGAAGATAATTTTTGAAGCAAAAAATAAAGTGTCATAGATCAGTTGTCACAGGTTATTTATCGCTTGATTGCTCTGCAAATCTTTTCGAGTCACCCCCTCTACTTTTGCCTGGCAGCTTACCAACCACTGGATGAGTATCTTGGGCTCTTTCAGGTCTGTAAACTGAGCCTGGATGTCATGGCACAGGGATGCCACAATATAAGGTCTCCGAGCAAGTTTCCACAATAAGAAAAGCGGGAACTAAGCTTCTCCAGCAGTAAAATTTTACTAGAAATGCAAGTACATACAATAACTTTTAGGCTCCTCAAGCCTATGCTTAGCACAGCACAGGCTCAGTGGAGTACCAAGTAATGAAGTGAAGATTTGGAGTTACATCTGGGTATGTGATCTCCAGCTGGTGCTCTGTGCTGCTTGGGCAATCTTGTTCCTCTGTGCAACTCTTTCACAAGGACAGCACAAGCTGGCCTTCCAGAACTAAACCTACATTATTTTCAGCACCAGCCATCCCCTCTCTTATCTGTCCTACTGCATAACAAAGTGTTGATGACTGGTATTCTTCCTGTTTTTTGTATCCAGCATCCTTAATCTTTTCTTCCACTAAGTGACTGCACGCTGTGTGAGAAAGACTGAAGTAAATGGAGCAAATATAACGCTCCATCTTAGAGTTTCTTTACATCCTTTGCATAAGCTGGTAAGGGGCATAGAAATGCTTATGAGGCAATTAACCTTTTTTTAATGCTATGGAAGGTGTGAAGGATGTATCCTAAGCATAGGGCTATGCTCTGAATAATGAAGAAAAAATAAAATATTGAACATGCTTTCTTTCTCTGTACTGAATAATAAAATGAATCTATGAAAATTATGTGATCATAATGCATATGACTGGTTGGACAACCTCGCAGCTGGCATAATCAGACTTTTGAGGGCATGATGCACTATGCAAACATGATGTTACTTCAACAAAGTTTTCTGTCTGCAATACAGAAACTGAGCAGATAGTTTGTAAAGATGATATTTTTTTCTTAAATGGCTTTCATATATGTCTCCATGGAGAGCAATGTTTGTTCATACCACATTGGAAAGCAGGAGTTAGATTATAGAAATTGTCAAGTAGTACAGTGATTGATGAATGCATATTTTAAAATTATTTTTTTCTATTACATAGAAATTGATAACCTTGATACATCTCATGGCTAACATGATTCCAAAATCACAATTTGTTCTGTGTCTTCTACGTCTTCCAGTAAATTGAGAAAGTGATAAGGTTAACTATTTAATGTGGCATTTAGATTTGTTTTTGACAGTGGCCTATGAACAGTGACCTTGTTCACAGCAACCCATGACCATGCCTTTTGAAGGAGCTCTTCTATGTTGTTTTGTGACAGCTTTGAAAGATGTATCACCATCGTCAGAAAGCCTTCCTGAATTTTGAAGTGTTTTTAAAATTATGTACTTGATCTTAAATAGGAGAACTGTATGGATTTGGCTTTCTGCACTAAAATTCAAGATTTCAGAGATGGTAAGAGAATCCAGGATACCGCTGTTAGGATTCTGCTAGTGTCCTACTGGTTATACGGTGGAGTGGAAACTTACTAAGCCATCCTTTAGGATATCAAGACTCTATCCATTTCAGGAATGATCAGAATTATAACAAGGGAGCACTTCAATTCGTAAAAAACAGGCTGCAATCAGGGAAAGAAGATTTATCAGAATGAAGTCTTTAAGTGCTTTTTTCCTGTTAAAATGCATCAAACTGAATAACTGAGCTGTATTATTGCTATTCGAGGAAAATTTACCTAGTGATTAGAAAATGTCATTAAAAGGAAAATGATTGGCTGTAAAAGTCTTTCCCTGATAAAATGTGTTGACCTAAAAGATATTCCTCAAAGGTAAGTCAGAGTGTTATGTGATGTTCTCTTATCGATTGTTGATTCTATGTATACCTCTGGGAACAGAAACCGCAAAGAAATGTTTTGAAAGGAAAAAGAGTGACCTTTTCTATGGAGGCATTTTAATACTATGTGATGCTGAAATACATAACTGAAAGTATAACAAAGGGGGAAAAAATCTTTGTGAAAAAGTAAGCATTTTTATATATTCAAGATGAAATCAGTGTTATAATACAGCAACTGCTATCTACACTGAAAGCTATAATTTCAAACCAGCCTTTTACATTCATGCACTCAATACTGGAGCAGTAAGGTAAAGTAGCAATCTTTTGCATAGAAAGCATGAAAGCCCCATCTGGGATGATAAAGTTTTGCGTCATTGTCATAGTTGAGAACCAGAAGTTTCTGCAGTAATTTTTTTGCAATCCTCTTGTATAAAAAAAATGTTTTCTGCGTTTTTTTTGTTTGTTCAATATTTCAGTCAAGGACAGTGGTATTGTTTATTAGCCTAGCCAGCTCTCATATCCTTAAAAGAAGAGGCTTGGTAGATGCTATAACAGTAGAAGAAAATTAAACTACTTTTATGTAACTGAAATAACTTGAAGATCATGATTACTTCTAGTGCAATATTTGAATCATGTTACTGGAAAGCTTATTTCTGGCCATCTGTCAGGCTGACTTACATATGCTAAGTTATATACAAGCCTTACAGGGAGCACCACGTGACTTATTCTTCATCAGTTTCTTTATGGTCTCAAGAGAACTAAACAATCCATCCTAAGCCTAATGTATTCCAAATCCCAAGAGGAGGAAGAAGGGTAAGTGTGGATCTATAGAGGGTTATGACCTTTAAGAGAACTCCAATTACAGGTACTGTGGGTAATTTCTCTTGGATCTTTACATGCCTCAAGACTAAGTAGTTACTATTCTCATGTTCAAGATATGGCTATATATACTAACATATATTGTGAAAGTATTCCTAAACATTTTAGCTCGAATATATTTTGGACATAGTATTAATGAATAATAGGAACAGTTTATTACTGAAAATCAGACACAGCAGTATCGAAATAACAAGGCATTTATATTAGAAGGAGTTTTTGTAACATAGTGCAAATATAAATATATTTTGTTTAGACAGAATATTCCATCTGTGTTTTGTATCTCATTATTGCTAAATTATAGTAGTCATAAAACTGAGTAAACTGAGATGAGTAGCTAGTATTAAGAACTAAATCTAACGATGGGATACCAGGTCTTGACAGGGGAATAGATTAGAGGCTTAAATCTTTGCATTTCCTTCCAACAAAAAACAAAATTCCTTTTTCTTTTTTTTTTTTTGCCTTAGGGATAAAACTGGTTAAATCATTTCCAGATGCTAAAGTTTTTCTGCATTTTTAAAATTCTAGCTGGAATTAGAAATAAAGTATAGAAAAAATGCACAATATTGCCAATCCATTCTTGGACAGGAAAACAGAGCAGGCAAGCACAGGCTTCCTAGTATTTAGCTGGAGCTTTGTAGCTTCCTTGCTGTGGTAGCAAAGGCATACACAGCTACATAGAGTTTCTCCCCTCCAAATTTGGACAACAGAATCATAGGATCATAGAATGGTTTGAGTTGGAAGGGACCTCTAAAGGTCATCCAGTCCAACCCCCCTGCCATGAGCAGGGACATCTTCAACTAGATCAGGTTGGTCAGAGCCCCGTCCAGCCTGACCTTGAATGTTTCCCGGGATGGGGCATCCACCACCTCTCTGGGCAACCTGATCCCATGCTTCACCACCCTCAGCATAAAAAATTTCTTCCTTATATCTAGCCTGAATCTACCCCCCTTTAGTTTAACGCCATTCCCCCTTGTCCTGTTGCAACAGGCCCTGCTAAAAAGTTTGCCGCCATCTTTTTTATAAGCCCCCTTTAAGTACTAGGTCTCACCGAAACCTTCTCTTCTGTAGGCTGAACAACACCAACTCTCTCAGCCTTTCCTCATAGGAGAGGTGTTCCATCCCTCTGATTATTTTCGTGGCCCTCTTCTGGACCCGCTCCAACAGGTCCATGTCTT
>NW_008824467.1:3450314-3479779 GCF_000699105.1 Pygoscelis adeliae | reverse complement strand
TCCCCCAGCCTGTATTGATACTGGGGGTTGCCCTGACCCAGGTGCAGGACCTTGCACATGGCCTTGTTGAACCTCATGACATTCACACGGGCCCTCTTCTCGAGCTTGTCCAGGTGCCTCTGGATGGCATCCCGTCCCTCTGGTATGTCAACCGCACCACTCAGCTTGGTGTCATCTGCAAACTTGCTGAGGGTGCACTCGATCCTACTGTCTATGGCACTGATGAAGATATTAAACAGTACCGGTCCCAATACAGATCCCTGCTGGAGGCCACTCATCACCAATCTCCATCTGGACATTGAGCCGTTGACCACTACCCTCTGGATGTGACCATCTAAGCAATTCCTCACCCATCGGACAGTCCACCCATCAAATCCATATCTCTCCAATTTAGAGAGAAGGATGTTGTGGGGGACTGTGTCAAAGGCCTTACAGAAGTCCAGATAGACAACTTCTGTGGCTCTTCCTTTGTCCACTGTAGTCACTCCATCACAGAATCATCGCTTCTATATTCATCATTGGTGTGAATTTACCCACTCTTTATTTTACCTCTGCTCCACACCAGCATTTGAAGCCAGGGGAAATACGTCACTCTGCCATGACCTGGAACAATGTCATTTTCTTTGGGGCAAAGTCTTCCCAAACTCAGAAGCTACATGGAAGCTATGTGGTGATAATTTATGCTATTCTACTTAATGACACAGAAATCGATCTCCCTGTGACTGAAGATGTTTAAATTTGAATGTGCAGGAGGTGGGACAATAGAAACATTGTACAATAGTACACTGTGCTTCATTTCATGTATTCCAGGCAAGAAGAGGAGGGAAGGAGCAGCAGTCCCCAGGGTAGAAGCTGGGCTGGAGGTCTGCCTGCACAGCAGATCAGCTTGGCCCACAAGTTAAGAGTAAGCCAGTGTCCACCAGAACTCAGCAAGGCAGATGCTTCAACAGAGGAGGAAGGTGGGAAAGGAGACATTCTCCTTGTCTGTTGGAGAAGGAGAATGTCTCCCTCATCTGCAAGGGAGGAGGAGGAATGAGAATGCCTGGCAAAGGAGAACACTGTAGAGCAAAGCAGTGTTTTGATACTAGTCAGGAATTTTCCCAGCATCTCCAGGGCTTTCTTGGGTTGAAGAGATGGATCAGGCCAGCAGTATCATGCCTAGCCAATTCTTCAGATTCTTTCTTTCCATGTGTGTTTTTAATAATAACTGCAAAACACGATGAATGCAGTCAGGAGCTTTGCCAACAACACCATGGTCCAGCACCCCAGCCGTATGCCAGCTCTGTCACTAGAGCGTCCCCTCCAGATGGCTATCCAGGTTAGCCCACGTTTCACTTAGGCACTCACGTAAGCTTCAGCACCCTTCCCCACAGACTGCTTGTCTGCTCCCTGCACAGCAGTAATACCAGCATGTCTCCCACGCCCTGTCACATCCCAGTGGCCAGAGCTGCCAGAGCAAGACGTCATCTGGGACTCTACCTGCTGTGGAGGCTGTAGCAGCCACCCTGAGACACGCAGCCTGCGTGTCACCCTCCAGCCCTTGCACCTTGCCCTCAGCCCTCTCTGCTCTTGCTGGAGCAGTTGTTTCCTGCAGAAGCAGTTTCAGTGGCTGCTGCCATGTTCAGCAGTGGTCGCTGTTTCAAGTGCCAACACAAGTTCGTATCATTTGCATCTTTTGGTTTATTTCTTAAGTTTTATCTTCCTTTTACGGTACCATGAATGTTACCGCCTGTGTTTTCTTAACACTACAGAATATTTGCACTGTGAGAATTTTCACTGCCTACACAATTGCTTGTTTTTTACTTTTTTTAATTGTTTTATGACTTTTTTCAATATTTTTATGCACATTTGCTGCTGTTATTTTCCTTTAATATTCTTTTTTTACTGTCATTTACTTCATTTACTTTTCCCGTTTGCTCATGCAATCTGTTTGCATTTGATTTCTGTTCTTATCTCTCTTTGCATTTGATATCATTTTTTGCACAATTCATACCAATTAAATGTTTCAGGTTCACTGTATTGTTTGCACAAGCAGCCTGCTTTCCAGGTGAGAGGCTCAGGCACGAAGGAGTAGGATAGCATTAAGATCTGTGCAGAGCCCGTTGTTTGCCATACACAGCAGTCACACTGGACAGGAGAAGGTGGAGGGCGAAGAAATGACAAAAGAATAAGACAAGAGCGAATGGGAGATGGTGTTAGGGGAAACACTTACAGAAAGAAGGAGCTACAAACTCAGAACATACGAGATGCCAAACATTTCAGGTTCCCTACAAAACAATGACTTAGGCTTTTCTTGCTCTTAGAAGTAGCAAAACAAGAAAAATGGGTCCCGACATTCCCCCTTGAGTGGGATGATCCCATCCTCCATTTGCTGTAAAATATAGCAAAAAAAAAAAAAATTTCATTGACTAATTGAGTGTTAGCCTTGAATCCAAATAGGCTTCTGCCTTCGCTTTCAGACCACCAAACGCACCTTGCAGTGTCACGCGGAAGTCACCAAGGCAGTAACTGTGGTCCCTTGGTAAGGCGTCTTGATGCTTGTGAATGACTTTGGGAAGCAGGGGGCACACAAAGGTGGTATTGCTACACATAGGTAGCAACTTCACAGCTCTGCTAATGTCCAGGGCTCCTGTGGTTGTTACTAGCAGGCCTGGTTGAGCTCAGCCCAGCTAGAGCTGTGGGACACATGGGTGTCATGCAGCTGCCCACGCTGCCTGCCACTGACAACAGTCACATACCAGTGGAGATCTACCATGGCCTGAAAACACAACAGTATGGTACCTTTTTTCGCTGATGAAGACCTGTACGGCCCACAGGAGAGCAAACAGAGACTAGCATCCAGTCCGTACCTCTGGTGCAGCCTTTAAAGCTCCTTATTTTGGTACGCATGTCAAATCAAGACAAAGTGGACTGCAAACAAGCGATGTATTCTCACAGACTGCTAGGAGGACTGATGACCTTGCTGCTCTAAACAGCTCAGGAAGAAAGTTGTGGCTGCCAGGAGCAGCTGACAAACGACTAGGACAGCTTTTTTCCTTGCAGACAAGGGAGGAGTGCATTCATTCACTGATGCAACACATAAAGGCCAAGCTCAGAAGTGGCCCTGTGAATACTGTCTCCCTGCCTGTGAACATCAACACCTTTTCATGATCCTCCCCACTTTGTAGCCTGAACTACAGTCACTACCCATCCCTCTCTCGCCTACACAGACATGGTGTGGCAGCAGAAGGTCCGGGGAGGCATGTTACCTGCTGATGGGTGTGACTGTTGCAATCTACTGGCAGCAGCATTGTGAGCAGAACACAGTCATATACTTGAGAAAAAACCTATCTAATGAAATAATTTCCCAGAGAGCAAACAGGTTACCAAGCATGCCAGAGTAGAAAGCTAAGAGCAAGAGGCTACACCAACCAGCAAGGCCACCTTCCACAGCTGCTTCCTTGGGCAATGAAGGTGTTTTGAGTGGCATGCTCAACAATAGCACAAAAACCTACCCCATGCTCCTGCTAATTTCACACTGATCACACCCAACCTGATCATGTCTTGAGCTGATCCATCAAATGACCCAATGTAATCCATCATGAAACCTCAGCCTTCTCAACAGATGTGTGCTGCTTGTAGTTCTGCTTGGCAGTTCTAGCCAATTGGAAAAAACCACCTCAGATGAAGGCCTTTCTTAGTAGCGACTGTCCCCCAGAGAAGGAACTAGGTTTTGGAACTGAATTTTCCAAAGTTTATAAAGAAGGCTATGAGATTGTCCCAAGACCAGTGAGTGTCAGCCCCTAGTACCCTCAGGTACCTTTGCTTCAGGTTAACAAAAACTAATGATGTTTCAGAAGGAGCCACTGATATTTCATGTTCCTTAAGGTAATATTAATAATGTGTTTAAAGTAGGTGCCACAAACTAAAAATTTAGAGGTAGTAAATACCTTTTTATGGACAAAGAAATGTGACTTCAAGTATAGTGAAGACTTGGCAGTCGTGATTGGGAGTACCCTCTAGTATAGGCATACATACAAGGTACTGTAACTGGAGCAATTTGACTGATACCTTTATGCAAACCAGTACAACAGGTTTGTGACTTAGCTGGATAACCACAATGAACACAGTTGTTGATGTTCAGAATTTGTATGTAAAAGGATCGGAGATCTGTCGGCAAAACATGGTTCCCTCCAACATTTTATTCAAGTTCACCTTTTACTTTGTATAAGTTCATTGCATTTGGGAATGGTCTCAACTATTTAAAGTAAAATAAAAAGTGTTAGCATGAGTTAAAAGCTTATTTACCCAGCCTTGATCTTCTCTAAGTAACACCAGGGGGAATAACCATTCCAGAGGGAATGGACTAACATATGGTGTTAATCAGATATATTGAGTCACAAGATAATTTCTAGACGAGCAGATTCTCTTTAAAAAGCTGTTTTACAAAAATAGTGATCATTCCTTTACTTTCACATTGTGTGGCCTGGATCTTTTTAAAGTTCTTTCTTCATTTATCTACCAGGGTTTCATACATTTTTAAATCTTCTGGTTTCCTATGGAACTATTGAACCTTTCTAATAATAGCTGCTCCGTTAGCTTCCTCTTCAGAGCTTTGTTCTAATCTGTTGTCCTGGTTTCGGCTGGGATAGACTTAATTTTCTTCCTAGCAGCTGGTACAGTGCTGTGTTTTGGATTTAGGATGAGAACAATATTGACAACACACTGATGTTTTAGTTGTTGCTAAGCAGTGCTTAACACTAGTCAAGGACTTTTCAGTTTCCCATGCTCGACCGACTGAGGAGGCTGGAGGTGCACAAGAAGCTGGGAGGGGGCACAGCCAGGACAGCTGACCCAAACTGGCCAAAGGGACATTCCATACCATGGGACGTCATGCTCAGTACATAAACTGGGGAAAGCTGGCCAAGGGAGCCGGGGCTCGGGGACTGGCTGGGCATCGGTCGGTGGGTGGTGAGCAATTGCACTGTGCATCACTTGCCTTGTATATTATTATTATTATTATTATTATTATTGTATTTTATTTCAATTATTAAACTATTTTTATCTCAGCCCACAAGTTTTCTCACTTTTACTCTTCCAATTCTCTCCCCCATCCCACCAGGGCAGGCAGAGAGTGAGTGAGCGGCTGTGTGATGCTCTGTTGCCGCCTGAGGTTAAACCATGACATCTGTAGAAGCAATTTGCAGAGTCACTTTACACCAAAATAAACAGAGTCTCTGTACTGAAGTCAGTGGAGTTACAGAAATGTTTAATATAGAGGAATCTGTCTGCAGGTGGCTGGAAATGTAACCTTATTTTTGAGTTCATATTAATTAGATTGTTGGGCATAAAAAGACCAGAAGGAGGGGGAGAGCAGGCCAGAGGAAACTTCATTGTGTATGATATGCTTTCAATCACAGCAGAGAGCACAATCTCATACCAGGTACTATTCTTTAAACTTAAAAGCAGTCTTTAGCAGCCAATGGCCTAGAGTCCATGCCCTGAAGAAGATAAACACAGTTTAGTGTTGCCATACAGATCTCTCTCCCTTTATATTTTTTCTTGAGTTGTAACTAATGTTTGGATACATCTTGATAACATCTTTCCCATGTAAGTTCCAGATTGCACCAGATCAGGATATTTTTCAGAGTCACATTTTTGCCTTACAGCAAAATGTTGATACAATCAAGACTGGCTAGATTACAGGCAATCACAATTTTTTAAAGTCGTGTTTCATATTAACACAATAAATCCATCACCTGAGCAGATAAAATTATACACCGGATAAGATCTTAGAGTTTATTTGTTTACAAAACTGCCAGGATGATTTTTAGGACCTTATTTCACTGTGTCCATGTACACACAACTGATATAAGCGCTGGATAAGATTACAATTTTGTTCTGCCTCCAAGAAAATGTATAGTATTCTTCCTTTGTCGGGGGAAGTTGCCGTGGCTTAATTTTTCCCTGTACATCTCCAGGTAGGCAGTTGGAGACATTTTTAGGCAACTGGGAGCAGCTATAAAACTATTTTAATGTTGTGCTTATTCTTTTTAAGGTGTAGGTACTCACCCTGCACTGCGGGGGCGGGGTGGTAAAGTGGGCCTGTGGGACAGCCAAAACTGTCACGTGAACTAGGAAGGGGGAGTGACATCCTCTTGTCTCAGGTTGTGTTTGTTTTCACAGTGGTTCACAGTGGATGGATGAGTGAGTGCTTCTCATTGTAGTCCCTCTTGGGGAGAGAATGCCATTGCACAGCACCTGGCACTGGGGACCGGGAGGCTTGTTTAGACCAAACTCTTTGGAAGTCACAGGAACAAATGCGTGCAGCAGTCAGTGCCCAGCCATGCCTTTCCCCTCGCTGGCATGACCTCTCGGTGGTCCTGTTAGCCTGGTGGGCAAAGGGCTGATGCTGTTGTTTCACAGGGCTGGTTACTGTTCCTGGCCAAGGGAGCTCAGCACCACTCCAGGTTTGTCCTGACTATGGCCCATTCTCCCCTCTCATAAAGGTAACCCATCACATGGGGGTGAGCCACAGAAACGTGTTGCTCATGGCTTTGGGAGCATCACAAGGGACAGCTGCATGTGCTGCAGAGAAATGTCCCTAAGGTGCCTGCAGCCAAAGCTGTGAGGTTAGAGCACACCAGTGGCACCTACAGAAGGAAACCCCACTGTGAGCACCTTGCTGACCTGAGAAAACCAGAGGCTGTAGCAGTGCATGCACCAGATATGGATATCTGGCCACCAGGTATGTGGTGAGTCTTGGGTATATTTTCCTCTTCGGAAAAGAAATGACAGGGCAGAATATTTTAAAAGCTTTAAAGTTAAAAAGCCCTGGATTGCTTTATTATATGTTGAATACTTACTCAGTATTACAAACCAGAACAAACATATCTACCATATAGGTGACACAAGCCTGTATCGGTAACATCAGTAGTAATCTGCACTAACAGTAGTGATATTCAGTAATTGATTATTGCAAGTAAATAGGTATTTATTTAGCATTTGCTTTCATTGTAGATCTACATGAAATATGTCTTTGGGATTTTTAATTGAAAGTGTCACCAGATGATCCATTTTGCAGTTGTTCAGTACAATAGTGAAAAGAAAAGACTTCGTGATTGAATTTGTGCTCTTCTGCCCTTAGTCTGTATACATTCCTATTGATTCAGGTAATGCATCCATCAGGGAAATAAAAATGTTAGGCCTTATTTAATTAAACCAAATTACTTCTGTGGCTTTTCCATAGTTTTGCTTCCCCCCCTTCTGGGAGTCCCGTTACCATATGTTGAGCTTTGCATTTTATTTGTAACCAAAAAAATAAGAGCAGGAGATAACTTCTGTGAATTGCAGTCATATGTGACCTGTCAGACAGCACAAATCAAAGAGCATTAAATGAACATCCTTTAAAGCAATATTTAACTTCAGAAAAGCATCAGAAAGCTGGAGGATCTAAAATTACTTGGCTTGAATCTCTGTTGCCATATTCTTTTTGGTACAAACATCTTTGTATGTTCAGAACTGCAGCTGACTGTAAAGCAAGTTGCAGATATAAAAAGGTCTTAACAGGAGACGAGGAAAAAGTAAATATCTGTAGGTAAATACCTACACAATGTAACTGTCAGTAGCAGTGTAATCTCAGTGACCACATCATATGCAATCTGCAGGGCTGGAGGAAGGGTTTCAGAATATGTATTTTGGAAGACCCAGGCTTGCCCCTTGTAAAAGTAATTCAAATCCACAAAATTCAGAGATTACTTCGTACATCTTTGATCTCCAGTTCTTGCAAATCCATTAATGATTGTGTGAAAAGTGCTTGCTTCAATATGCACGTCTTTATGCACCTATGTGATTATAAAATAGGGGAACATAAGTTGCAAACCTCCATATTCCTTGGTTATCCCCATTCTGTCATGGCCTCAGCATTTCTGTGTCTTACACTTGCCTGGAATTGCCACAAGCAGATTTAGAAGGAGCTCTAAATGAACAATAATGCTAAAGAAACCAAATTCTTCACTATATTGAACAGTTTTTATAATATTAATAATTAGAATCTCAGCCAAGATAAACTTTCATGATTCCTATCTAAAATAGAGTTTTCTTTCCTCTGCAAATCTTCCAAACTATGCAACAAAGAGTAGCCTATTTTTCCTCTGGAGTTTGTTTCAATAATCTATTCTGAAACACACTTTCCTCAGGGGGGGAAAGGAAGTCTCAAATAGACAAAGAATGCAGTATCTTATAATAGCTGACAACCCTCTCATTTCTGCTTGTTTTTATTTTCACAGCAATTTATAATGGATACATCAGTTACTCAGGAG
Organism: Pygoscelis adeliae; assembly: GCF_000699105.1. NCBI lineage: Eukaryota > Metazoa > Chordata > Aves > Sphenisciformes > Spheniscidae > Pygoscelis > Pygoscelis adeliae. The sequence continues at coordinate 3,471,479 of NW_008824467.1, read as the reverse complement.
GACAGTAATTACATTAAAGCCTTAATTTGTTTTCAGTAAGAATGTATCTGTAAATAGCTAGATGAGTACAAAGTGAAAATTTTACCAGCAGTCATTGTGCAGCAACTTCCTGAGACTCGTGAGAACATTGTAGGCTCTTTCTGATTACAGTGGGCTTTCATTTTCTTACTTGCAAATTTGGTATCACACAGAATTTCTGAACTAAATAAATAGTTTTCCACATTATTTGCTACATGATATAACACTGAAAAACATGCTGGGTCTCTGGACTTAAAAACACAGATTCATTCACCCTCTTAAGTCTTTTTTTCCCATATGCAATATATACACAGTTACAAATATATTGTTCACAGATATTACTGTGTTTCATTAACTAAGCTAAGTGAGAAAAAAATAATAACAGAGGCTTTAACAACTGAAGCATATTCTGAGAAAACTCCCCCATTAACGCTACAACAAGAAGCATCTCCCCACAGATGTTAAGAAAAAATGATAACTCTAGCTCTGTCTGTTGGAAACTTATGTGCTTCCTGCAATGATTAATGCTCCTCATGAGTGAGAGAGCTTTTTCTTTTTGTCCAGATACCTGTTAAGACTGTCTTAACCCTTGGCAATTTTAAAGAGTATCAAGGGGCTGCAAGCAAGCAGGATGGGATGGGACAGCCAGGCAAGTCACAGGAGAGTATGACAGAAAATGGAAAGTGTTTCAGCACACCACTGTTGGGAATGTGCCAGCACCACAGCTAACCCAAAGAGATTGTAGTCCTGATTAGGCATAGTGTAGTAATGGAAAACCATCACATTCATTCAGTATTCAAGCTGGGCAGCTGTATAACAATTTGTTTCACAACAAAAAGTTGACAGAACAAATCCAAAACAACTCTGTGTGCATGTTTACATGGGAATCTATTGGCATCAGCAGTGCATTTGAAGGTGTGCTTCAAGTCCCTTATGCTTTTTGTAACATTTTCAAATTCATTGCTGTCTTCAAGATGACAGGAAATTCAGGTCTGCCTTCCTCCTGGGAGATCTTTATTCACAGACAAGTCAAAAACCCTTGACAAAAGGCAACCAAGGGAACTTGCTGACCTTTTAGCTGCCTGTCTAATATCAGTGCAAGTATTGCTTCCTGATAAAATGAGAAATTCAATTTAAGGGGAAACGTAGCAGGTATTTGAGTAGGCTCTCATTTTATTTTACTTCTTGGGCTGTCTCTCAAACAGAAAACAAATGTAAATAAACAGGATTCCATCCTTCATTCCTGTGCAGTTACCAGAGTTAACAATGCTGCACACAAGGGTAACGTCATTCTTGCACCATTGTCCACCTCTCTGTCTGCTCTCTCGTTCACTCATTTGTGTTTATCTCCCCAAAATAAAACTGTCATTTAGAAATCCTACCTTTATATTATCCCATTAATTTTTGTCTTTAATTTTAGGAAGAGAGGTCCCCTTCATTGAAAACCCATCAGTACTACCTCAGTTCTTTGGAAATTAGCTGATTCCTTAACCATGGTTAATCACAGCAACTTCCATAGTTTGGAGAAGTATAATGCCAGCATGCACAAAGCTTGCTGGGTTATAAGGGTAGTCTAGATTTGTGTCCCAAAACATCCAACACCTTTTCTGTGTGAACCCTTTTTTGTCTTTCTCACTTGCCTCAAATGAACTATTTGTTTCTAATATGATCAGTCTGAAAGCCTTGAGCTTTCACATGGAAAGTCTTGACTGAAGAATGCATCAGGGACTGGAGCATCTCTGCTATGAGGAAAAGCTGAGGGAGCTGGGACTCTTCAGCCTGGAGGAGAGAAGGCTCAGGGGGATCTTATCGATGTATACCAATACCTGCAGGGAGAGTGCAAAGAAGGCAGAGCCAGGTTCTTTTCAGCGGTGCCCTGTGACAGGACCAGAGGCAATGAGCACCAGCTGAAACACAGGAGGTTCCCTCTGTACATAAGAATACTTTTTCACTGTGAGGGTGACCGAGCGCTGGCACAGGTTGCCCAGGGAGGTGGTGGAGTCTCCATCCTTGGAGATATTCAAAACCCGTCTGGGCACAGTCCTGGGCAATTGGATCTGGGTGTCCCTGCTTGAGCAGGGGAGTTGGACCAGAGGTCTCTTCCACCCTCAACTCTTCCGTGATTATGTGATGCATGCAGGACATTTGAAGCCAATAGACAAACTGGATTCTTCAAAGGAGAAGAGATATCATTTTATTTATAGGAAGAAAATGAAAAGAACATGGGTCTCCAATTTTGAGAAAGACAGAGAATGACATTAAAAATGCTTGCATTAATATATCATAATTTGGAAGTATCTCCCTGTTTTACTCTGCCAACCAATTTTTTTGTCTTTAGTGTACTAGCAATTAAAAACATTTCATACATAAAGTCACCTTCTCTGCTTTGTTGTGTACATAAGGATGTATTATTTTATTTGTATATAGGACACAAACTATAGGAAAGTTTCAAAAATAAATTCTCTGATGCTTGTAGAAACTAACACACCAGTCTGAGAGTAACTTGTGGTCTGTTATGAAAATTAACCCCAAAATGTAGAAATGTTTAAGTACAAAGTTTGATCTTAGAGATTTACACATCAGGCTTGATTTGTACATATTTATTGCGTATCTTTGGTATCATTAGTTTAAATTTGCGAAGCTGGTCAATACAGCTAGATTTGGAAGCTATTTAAGAGTTTTTTCCCACCCTAAAGCTACAACAGAAAAAATATCCATTGTGAAGAGACAAATAGAAAAGGCAAAACAGGCCTGTTACGGAACTTGTAAAATGATTCATACTGTAGTATCTTTTGGGTTTTTGCTATTTGCAGTTAACATCCCTGTTGTAGATGGTGCTTTTAGGAACAATAGCACTCTAGCTTAGCCAGGCATTGTAGTATAGATGTATCTTGGTGTTTCTTGTGGTTTCAGTTTACTGCAAGTAGCCAAAATACACTTGGTAACTAATTGCGTCCCTCCAAGTAATCTGTAAAATTTGTATCTAATGAATGGAACAAAACAGGGGTTCCTACTTCCTGCATTAGATGTCCGGGAATAAACATATGTCTTGAGAGCTATCTGCTTTCTTAAAAACTCTTGCTGGTTGTATGAACAGCACTGTATCTGAACACATGGGAAACATCCTCTAGCACTGGAGCACAATTATCTGTCATAGTAACCCACTAAAATTCCCTGTCACCATGCAGGCCTGCCAGCCAGTACCCTGCAAAGCACGCAGAGCATTGCTGGGATTGTTCCCAAAAGGCAGTTCATGTGCAGCCACCTTGTTTTGGACCTAAAGAGAGTTTATCTATATAGTTGTGGACTGTTCTATGCAATTTGGTCTTAGTTGACCCCATTTAATGTATTAGCATAGATTCAGACTCTTATCTGGGCTCAGGCCTGGCTGCTGGTTAACCATGGAAAGGGCAATTATAGAAGAACTTTTGCGTCGGCACAGCAGTTTTTGCAGCAGTTTGCTTTTCACTGTGTTCTGCTGTTCTCTCTACATCTAAGAATCTCACTGCAGTTGAACAAACCCAACAATCTAGTAATATTTCTCTTCAGGTAATTAGCAATATTTATATCTGCTGTAAAGATCTATGTGGAAAGTGAGGTGACCAGCACTGAGTGGCCAAAGCCTAAGAAAGAGCTGAAGTCTCTGGTCTTCCTTGCTTGTGTTCTCCTCTCTCAGTAAAGCTGTGGTTCTGGTGGATGTTGATGCATGAGTCCCAGAACCACTCCCCATGAGACCATCAGCAAAATTAAAACTATTAGGAGCTATTTTTGCTTCATTCATATCCATGGTAACAAACATTACCTTACATATACTGTATGTGCAGGTCTGCAATGCTGATTTCCAGTCCTTCTGACTGAGCTGTGAAGATATTTTCTCATTAGTATTTTCGCTATATATTACTGCCCTCCCTGCTTGGGCAGTAGGAAAGAAAAGGGTTTATTTGAAGGGACATTATGAGAGGCAGGAAAAGGACAAAGAATTTTGAAGAATGAACTGGAAATGTAGAACTGCCTCATTTCTCCTGAGGTTTCAAAAGATCCAGGTAAACGCTGCAGAGGTACCACAGAAATAGCATTTCAGATTGACACCATAGACCTCTGTATTATCCCTCCTAATTATTACATATAACTCCGTAGGACCGACATTTTTCAGTATGTCATTATCATGAATCTTGGATTGCTGATGACTTTGACAGCTAGAATTTGATGATTGAAATGCTGTCTGCATGCTCCATCAAAATACAAAAAGGCTTCTCACTGGAAACTAAAACCTGCTTCCATATGTAATACTGTCTGTTCTGCATTGCTTCAGTGATGATGCATGTATTCTTTTTTTTTAAGTGACTGTTTCAGTATACTGAAGGTACACTAAGGACATACAACAATGAGATCTTACCAGCTGTTTCATATTCAGTTCACACATCCTGCTAGGAGTGGAAACTGCACTTTCAGAATGGCCTTAGCTTCTGTGTGGACAAAGAAAAGGCAAAACAAATTGTCATAACTGACAAAAATGAGCCAGCTGCCTTTCCAGGGCAAGCTGCCTCTTCAGATTTACACTTGCTGAAACAGTCCACTTTGTGCACTGCAGGGCATTCTCCTCCACGTACATGTATCGTCTGGTACTGCCCATTAGTACGCTTAAACTTTACTGCAGTTAAGTGTACAGAGAACAGGGACTTTACTGGTGGGATGGTGGATCAGTTTGTCAAACTCACACACCTGCTAGCCCTACTGCCATGGATCACCACTCAATCCCAGAAGCCAGGTTTCTGAAACATTCAGAAAAATCAGTTTCTTCAAATGTCAAGCTGAAAACAGAAATGCAGAACTAATGAGGTTTTTTGATACCTCTCTGAGATTTTTGCCCTTCTGCTCTCTGTTCTGGATAAAATTTTGCTGCTATGGGAAACCCTGGTAGTTCAGGTTACATGAACCACAGATAAACACTTGAACTAAATTGTGGAGCTTCTGACATCTGTCTACCTATTATTTTTCTAACACATATAGCCTTCCTGGGAGAGCACCAGTCAAGATTAGCAGCACAGAATCCCACACCAAGTTTTAGGAAAGTTAGATGATCACTTTCTTGATTCTCACTGGTGTTTCACTTCAGCTAAAAAATGGGGTCATATTTACAAAAACAATTATATTTGAATTCAAGTATTACGCACTACCATAGTGCTGCAACACACTAGGGTTTCATGAGTACCAAAGTAGGGATTTGCAGGAATGCAAATAGGATTTTTATGCAGAGGTGCATATCATCTTTTGATAAATTGATATGGGCAGATTAACCTTTTAGGTACTCAGTACCGAAATTTTAGCTAAGCAGCATAAATTCCCACATAAAGTTGCCTTCGGCTGGCTGTGATTATGCTGTTTATGGTAGCTCTAAAGGAAAATCTGAAGGAAACCCTTCCACAAAGGTGAGCTGAAGGACCCTCCTTGAAGCTGTAATGGCTGCTATCACTACAGTGTTCCTAAGTTCTGAATCACTGGCATGGGGGCAGTTTAGTGGCCATCAAAAAGAGAGTATCTTGTACTCTCTGGGGGTGCCACAGGTCATAGCAGTGCCTGTGGTTCTGTGAAGAAGAATAATTGTTGCTCTACCCCCAAAAAACGCAGACATTTCCATGTGGACTAAAGATGTACTGTATAGTAAAGTTCCCTTGATGTTTTTCCATCATACAAGAAAAGGAAGGCAGTCAGTCACACTGTAAATCTTATTCCTGCCATGTCCCAGTCTGCAAATGTTTCAACTTTTAAGATACGGTAACAGTGTCATTACACAATTTGAATTATAACAAGCTAAGTTGTTTCCTAAACCTGGCTGCAGCATTCACCAGCTGGAAGAGTTCAGAGGTACTATGTAAAATGTGGCCTCTGAAGAGAAGGTGTCACACAGCAGCCTCTTGGTGATGTTAACCGCCAAGGATGAAAGACATGGATGTGTAAGCTGGAATAAGGAGAGTATAGGAAGGACTGAGAAAAGAGGGCAAATGCCAGTGATCACACAACACACTCCACATTTACTGGAGTGGCTGAGATGCACTCAATCGCAGCCCATGGTGGCAAAGCTGGCATTCACCTACTTCTTACAGCTTTGTTGCTGGACCAAGGAGATGCTGGCCTATTCTGCATTTTAAAACAAGGCTCCTTTTGGGCCACTCTATCTTCTTTCTTAACCACAGGTGTGACAATGCCACTTCGGTCCCTGCCTGACTGTCAGGCACCCAACAACTGTAACCGCTCCAAAGCCATTTTCTCTTTTTTCCACAGCAGCTTCATCTGCCTTGCAGGCACTGCAAAGCCGCTGAGCAGCTGAAGCATGTAACACTGGGAGGATATTTTTTAAGTAACCCTGCAAAAAGATTTATTCAGCACAACCTATCTGAAGTGAGTTGCCAGGTCCAGCAAAGGTGACATCTTTGTCTAGGAGGTGACCTCCATAAGCTATGAAACATCTAAGCATGGCAGTATATTTCTTAAATGAGAAGGAGCTTATGTGAATGTACCTGTTTGTACTGGCTTTAGAAAGGAAATTTCTCCCATGTCTTATTACAGTTACGGAGTAGTGAGTAATAGGTAAGGAGAGATGCAGGGCTTGCCTCTTTAAAACAAAAGAGCACTGCTCTACGGCATAAAAAGAAAATGAAGAAAATGCACATCCCAGGCTCCCTGTCCCACACAGTTCCCATGCCCTCGTAGCAGGGGCAGGACCTGTCATGGTGTTGCCACAGAGAATGTCTAGCTTTGGAGAGAAAAAGGTAATTTTCAACAGATCTAAAGCCAGCAGATGCAATGCATCTGACAGCTCTCCTGCTGTAAAGGATGTGTTAGGTTGGGGGTAGACTGAAATGAAAGTCTGTTCAGGAAACTTTTGGCTGGCAGCTGATCCCAGCGACCACTCTATTTTCAGTCTGGGCCAAGGCTGAGGATGCTGTGGCTTGAGACAAGGGAAGCAAAGCAGATCCCTCAGGCTTCATTTCTTCCCCCAACCCTCCCTTTCTCTGCTGTGTGCAAAAAGGATGAGGGAATACCCTGGAGACAATTTACAGTCCAGTCATCTATGCAACTTACAGGATTCAAACTGAATTTAGGGATAAATCAACAGTAATCCAGTGGGTTTTTCACAGTTAATCCCCGCAAAGCTTGTCATTCCCTCAGTATATTTATTGCTCCTGAGTCTGGTTCTGACAAGGGATATCGATAAAGTGGACAGATTTATTATTTAAGTTTAAATCACATTTGATAGAATTTACTGGTTAATATTTTATTATGTACTAACAGTTCATCAAGAAATAATATTTTGTCCTAATTTTTCCAGACACTTTGAAGATCTCTGCACCCGGCATGAAGAAAATGAACAGTCTGTGTGCCTGCATGAAATCCGCTTTCTGGCAGTTCCCCCAGCTGAAGCGTAGGTTCTCAGGAGACCATGGAGGAGACCCAGACTGCTACACAGTATTGATCACAGATGAATGGGCTGCAGTAACAAATCCTAGAGATAGCTCACCACTTTTTTTCTGAAGACCTTTTCAAACCTTCCTCTAATCACTGGGTAGAAAGCAGTAAATTAAAGCAGCAAGTTCAGGCTTTGGAAATGCTTAGCAGGCAGGGTGCAGCAGGAGAACGTATAAGAGTTTGAATTATTGTATGCTGCAACCTTCCATGTTTACATTTGAGTCATAAGTTATGGAAGTGAGCATAAATAAGAATTAAATATCTGCAAAGTCTTTTTTCTTCTGTCCTTTGATTACAGCTCTATTTTATTTACGACTCCCAAAAGAGAGCCAAACTTCTATTATGTGACATTTCTTCTGTACATTGTTAAAGAATCACAAAAATAAAATACTTCACAGCAGGTTTTTCCTCTATTGCTGCCTGCCTGTGGTATTAGCTTGGTCCCTATCCCAACCCCTTTTTTAGTAGGTTTTTTTTTTTTTTCTAGTAGGGAAGCATCTTATTACAGTTTGTCTGCTTCTTTCTGTGACTTTCTCTAAAGCCAGATGATATAGCTGTATAAGGTATTTGATGCTTCTGCCACTTTCTAGGTTGTTTTAATATTTTCATTGTTAGTACCTGAAATATATTAAAATAAAATAAATAAGAAAAAAAAAAGAAAAAGAAAACAAAATCCTTGCATGAACATATGGCAAGTTGTGTATTGAACAAAGTTAGAGGCTACATGGGTTTTCATGTTGCTGGTCAAAGCAGCATTTTCTTGCCTCCATTGCATCTCTGGGCCGTTTTTCTGGAACTCCCTGCTCTGACAGAAATGCTCCTCTGGATTTCAGCCTCAGTTTATCTATTGCCAGGTCATATTTATTTTTCCTTGTATCAACACTCTCCTTAGATAGCTCTTCTCCCTCACAGGTATTCATACCTAGCTCTATTTATAGAATAGTCTTTTCTACCCTTGGCTTTCATTTTGCTAGACTAAACAAGTCCTGAAGATATAAGAAATGGTGCCATGGAGGGCATTAATCTGAGAGTATCATTTCTAAAACTTTATAGGCTACTGCCTCCTCTAGCTTTTATCATTATTTATTTCATTCTTCCCCAAGCAGAGCACCCCCTTAAGTATTGCAAGCATGATTACTAGTCGAGCCCATTTCTATTATTTCTATAATACTTGGTTTCACCTCTTGCGCTGGTAATGGTTGCACTTGCAGCATGCTGTCCGAGCTTCTTGCACCAGTATAAAAACATTTTGGTTATTTCTCTCTGGCCACACTCAAATTCTTTGATGAATTATATCCAGCCCTTTTGTTGATGCTTTTATCTGCAAGACTTCTGCTGTTATCCACATTAGTCTTCATTTTTCTTATTACACTTCTTTCTCTGCTCCTTTTTCATCTGCTGTTTTGCTCTTCGATACCTGAGTTTTTTGAATTAAAACTAGATTTGGAGGATATATAATTGCTTCCCCTTGATTTAAAGTTCCTATCACTCATGGCAGCATTCCTTCCCAAAAGATTCCTTCCCCAGGGCCCAAGGAGAGTCCGTCTGCCGAATAGGGGCACTTCTCAAGAAAGCATCTGTGCAGTTGACTTCCTCATCATGTCATCCTTTCCTCTAGGACAAGATGCCATTTTGAGCATCTTCCCTTTTGATCCCTGATCTTTTCCCAGGGGTTCTCATACTGTCATTTGTCCTGGTAGGAAAGCTAGCATTAGATCAGGATTATCTCCTTACCTTATGTGTGCTCCTACATCCCATCCTTGCTCCTGGCGGTCAGTGACTCTCCTGGGGCTGCTCAGGTGCCAGCCCGACCTGTCCTTCTGCTCAAGGAGTCCTTGAACTGCAGGTCAGGCGCTGCCTGCCAGTGCCAGCACAGCATTTCTGCTCCATCCTTGCAACGCTTGTCGCTGGTCAGAGACCAGTGCTCCTTACTGTCAGAGCATTAAACCCTGGGCCATTGGCCATCTTTGTTATCCTGCATTTCCCAGGGATTACAAAGGGTTATTCACTCTCCTCTTTTCTTTTTCTGAGAAGCAGGAGCTCAGAAGTGCAGGCACCAAGCGGCCGCCTGGAGCGGGTAACAGGATGCTGCCTGCAATCCCCACAGCATTGCAGTTTCCACACAGCGGTGCTGGCTGCCTGTGGGCATGAGCTGGGTACTTGTCAGAGGTTTCCTGCAAAGCTAAAATGAACATAGCAAAATCTATACAGGGAGATCATGTGTTTCATCCCCAGAGCAAGCCTCAGATTTGCAGCATAGCAATAAGGCTGACTTGGGTTTTATTTTTTAAGAATTGCTAGCAAGAAGTCTCTGCTTAAGACACTATTCACTCTTCTGACAGCGAGGACCCCATTGAGTACCTGAGTAGAAGCATCTGCGTTTTCATAATTCTATCCAGGCAGTTCAGTCAACCAAGTACAGTGACTCAATGACCAGCTTTAGTAATTTTATTTTTGTATACCTTTTTTAGTAGTTTTAGTTTCACTCATTTACATGCTTATTGTTTCATTATTCTTTTGAGAAGAGACTTATCCAATAAGTAAAGAAAAACCATGCTTAGGCAATGTTCCCAAAACCGAAACAAAAAGCAACTGCTTTGTTTAATCCTGCAAATAAAATAAAAATTTAAAAAATACAGAATGGAATTTTATAAAGCCTCTGCTTTACTATTTCCTACTTTCTGCCTGCTTCTGACATAATTTCCTTCTGACCTGTGTTATGACCGAGGTCTGATCCTGCAAATCATTAATACCTGGAATGAGGTTAACTTTTACACAGGCTTATTTTGAGGATCTGGCCAGGCTGCAATGGTCAAAAGGCAAATTGCTGTTTGAGCCTTTAATTGCTTTTATTCATTGCTCTCTCTTTTGTGGTAAATCATGTGTATAGTGTTATGTAAGAAACCATTACTTAATAATAGATGCCTATGCAGACCATATGTTTTGTTAAGCACTGCTGTCTTCAGCATACAGCATTGACAGGAGATGACAGAGGAGATAACTTGCCCTCTGACACCTTATATCCTCATTCTCAGTCCATTATCCTAAATGCTGGAAGAGTTTGGACTGAGACCTCTTTGCCATCTGGCTGTCTTTCAATGTTTTCTCCTATGACACCTATCTCCATTCTATTTATGGACTGAAGGGCATATATGGAGCTGGCTCATCACCCCACAAACCTTTCTTGTATCTGTGACAGCATGTGTAAATAGCAGTGTCTGACCACAGACTGTGTACGCAAGACAACAGTAATCCTAGCAATACTTTTAATACATATTTGCAAAGAAAAGTGAAATCCAGAGAGATCCCTTCAATCTAGAGTCCCTGGTGTTCCCGAATGCAGAAAACAACCTGCAGCAGAGAATAATTCACACCATGAGCCCAAAGAGTAAAGGCAAAAAAATCCCAATATACAGACACAGTTTGAGTTAAGCTGCACACAATGGAATTATTTCTACTTTTTTTTCATTAGTAGTATGTTATCAGTAAACTCACAAATAAAAGTATATCACACTGTCATCAGCCTTTTCTTAATGTACTTTGAAAATATTCATCATCTAAATCTGTTTCTCTCTCAAGCCCAGCTCTGGAAGTGAATCAAAAAGATTAAACAGAGTTCTCCCAGCTCCAGCTTTATCGTACCAGACTGACAGCGACGCTCCCTATTCTTCCTGTCTCTTGCTCTTAAATGTTTTCATAAGTGAATTTATTGTTATTAGTTCTCATTAGCACTGCCAATTTGGGGAAACACATTGCTCATATTAAGATGCAGGCTGTCCACATGTTCCTTTCTGGGACTGGTGTAACAGGTTTTCATAAGGATTGTGTCAGCGAAAGGAAGAGAGTATCAACATTCCTCTTTTCTTAGCCAAGAAATTTCCCCAAGATTTCTTCACTGTGCAAGTAGCAAAAAATGGTTGTAATGCAGCTGTTGCATCGGACAAATGTCTTCTCACAATGGATATTCTGTGTCTGGATATTCTGTGCTTCCATCTTAGACCAGCCTAATCCTACATCATACAAATCTCAGCAGCCTTCCAAGTGTCAAAAATCTACAGGTTCTCTCTACATTTGCCTTTTTGTTTGCATTAAATTGTTCAGTACTGACATGTATTGTCTACACAAAATATTTATTTGACTGTTCAGCATACAGCAATGTGTTGAGGTCAAATAATTATGACCTGCAAATTACTAGCATTATGCTGCTTTCATACATTTTCTGTCTTCTCCTCAGAAAAATGATTTTTAAGCAATTTTACTCCATAATGAGTTTTACTATCCTCAACGTCTGTGTTTTTCAGCATTGTGCCATGTAAACTATTCAATAATACTACATAATACTGTCCTCTGACAGAATCATCATATTTTCTCTCACTTAAAAAGTAAGTCAATAATTAAAAGCTGCACTTTTCCCTTAGCTCATAGTGAGCTTTTTCTGTTTATTTTTAAAAAATGCAATTCATATGATAGCACTCAGAAATTAAACTCTGTTTCTTAAATGGAAAAAAAGTTATAGCTTGGAGCACTGATTTGCTAATTCAACTTTTCTGTCATTATTAGACAAGTGGGTCATTGAATATAACAAAGAGAAAGAAATTCCATATTTTCAAAGGAATATTCTGAACAAGGATTTAAGAAAATTAACTGAGGGCTATGCATCCTTTGGGGAAAACACAGGGATTTTCAAAGCACTAAAAGAAGGAAAATATTCCATTTCTAATGGCATGTCAGATACTTTAAACAATAATCAGACTAAGTTAGGTGACAAGGTAAATTATTGTTTTACTACTTTTTAGTGTTTAACACTTAGGTACTGTTTTACATCAGAGGATTTTTGCTGTACTCACAGGAAAGAGTATCTCATACCAGATAAAAATCCTGTCTTTGTAAACCAGAAAATTCAGACTTGGGATGGGGACCCACAAAACCTTACCTCTGGTCCCTGGTATTGACACTGGACAATTTTCCACACGCACACCAGCATTGGCCAGTGAATAGCTGTGTTACAGAGAGGGGAGTGTAAGCTGGAGCAGTTTGGCACAGCAGTGGTATACAGCTAGTGTAGCCTGGGCAGGAAGAGGGTACCACGATCTGCCCAGGAGACTGCCAGCAGTAGGGTAAGCATGTGTGTCCTGTGTTAATGGCAAATAAATGAATTAGAGGGTAAGCCAGCAGCATCCAACACTACTGCCTTGTAAAATGCAGGGGATATGCTGTTCTTGCCCGTGGATTAAAGAGGCAAGGAGCTCTGACACAGTCAGGGACCTCTCAAATCCCCCCTTACTGGGTTGGCATTTCCTAGCAAAGCTTAGCACTTCCTTCAACAAACACGTAATGGACGTGATGAACTAGCAGTGGCAAATATTAAATGACTGAGATCCCCTGGGAAAATCTTGTTGCTGTGATTTAATTCCCTGGGTGTGTCCAATGCTAGTAGCATCTCTTGACCTTAAAAATGTTTTCTTTAGGAGCTGTGTTCGAGGAAGCTCTGGCTCAAATGGTTTCAGTTTGCCTTACTGACTATATCAGGAGTCTCATCAGGGAGTCTAAGGAAGTATCAGAAGAATGAGCTTTTACACTGAAAATGAAAGTCAATTATAATTTAGCAGTCATGAAAAATGGTGTACCTTCTTAAGGGCCTAATTCCCCATTGCTCTGTACCTATTTCACCCATTTTTGACCAGAACTCAGAAAGTGTAAAATGCTACCTGATTTGTTTGCACTGCACTTGGATAAACACAGATATATTGAAAACCAAGTGATTCACACTCTGTGTACACATGTTTGAGACCTGACACTCAACTTGTTCCCTTACGGTCATACCTGGCAGCTGAAAAGTCTTGTTCCCAGCCAGGGGGAGTAAAAGCCCCCTTTTCCACTGTTCACTGCTTTGTGATTACCCCTGGCTGTTGTTTTGGCTGTCCTTCCCTCTCCTTTTTCCTCTCCTGGAAATCAAACTGGATATTTAGTCATGAAATCTTCTTCCTGCTTTCATGTAATCTAAGAGCTGCCTCTCTAAGGATTTAAACCACACTCATGTAGCTATTGACTTGAGCAGAGGGTTTCAGAGTTGAGTCTGAAATCTGAAAGGCGCAGTCTCTTTCCAGGTTTTTCTCCCTGTTTGAGCAATACCAAGAATTTTTCACTCTATGTCTCTGATGAGTGGTATGATCTGAATGTCTGAAGAGCAAACTGCTCCATCCCTGGTGCTGCAACGAAGCTCTTACAAACAGATACTGTAATATCAGCCCGTGAAGACACTGAGAAGGCTGGCATCCTTAGTGCTTTTAACATCTCTACTCTGACACAAGATCCTGTTCTAGTCTGCAAGCATCTGGCTGCTGGGGGAAAAAGTGCAGACGTCCTAAGAGATTAGATATGCCCATCTGAGCTTCAAAGAAATGGAAACTAAATGTGATTGAAACATGTCAAAGTTTTCAGCTTCTATGCCTTCTCAGGGGGCTCGTCCCATACCTGGGCACTAGCATTTCAGCTGGCTCAAGCCGTGGGGAGAGTACCACGAGGAGCAGTCCCCCATCGACCTTCCCCCACCGCCCCGCACGGCGCTGCCAACCCAGAGCCCTGGCTTCCCCACACAGCAGCACCGTCCAGGGCGTGAGGCAGTGCTGGGCCCACAGAGAGATAAGGGCTGATGGATGGCGTGGATGGCCTGGGGGACGAGATAACGGCCTGGGACCTACCCAGCAAGTATGCGGTGGGAGGAGATGCTCCCTGCTACCACCACGGCCCTATCTCCCATGGCTGTTTGGGAAGGAGATGAGGGTCTGACCCTGTGTTTATTGTTATGAGGGCGTTTCCACCTTCTGAATGGAAAATCTTACCTGAGAAAAAGGTTGGAAAGTGAGCTCATACCTTCAAAAGCCTTTACCGGGCTTCCCGACCCACACATGTACTCCACCATCACACCCCTCTGGTTCCTTGTCTTCCTGCTTGCTCAAGTACAAGGTCCCCGATGACCACAGGTGTGTTTGTTAGGTTATTGCCCTGCCTTGCTGCCACTTCCCACATGTCTAATTTCACCTCTTCTTGGTATTGTGATGCAGAAAAGTCTTCCGTCCTTTGTTTGATATTTTAACATCTTCAAGAGCAGCCATTGGCTCTCAGTGTTTTATAATATCTATGTCATTCTTGCAACTGGCAAAATTCAGGATGACCCAGCAGGAGAAAAAATGTTCTGTAACTCTTTTGAAAAAACAGTGCAAAAGGAGATTTCCACAGTTGTGCTTTCACCTTTTTTAATTACATAATTCTATCTGCTACATTTGAAAAAAAAAACCAAACCACACCTTCCCAAACTTGGGAGTAATCCTTTGGATCTTACTAATAGGTTGTTAATATTGCTGCTGTCACAAAGATATCTGAAAGATGAGGTTATTTTTTTTTAAATGAAGTTGAAAAAACAGGTGTTTTTAAAAATGTGAGGGTGTGGAATGTGGGAAATAAGAGTGGACCAAATTTATTGTTCTTTGAAGAGACTTTTAACATTATCAACTAAAGCCAGTTGATGGTCTCTTTTCAGGAGTGAAGTCTCTTCAGCAAATGAGTGTTTAATAATCCTCATGCTCTTGTTTTTGTAATCATTTCAGTCTGATATTAAATACAACTTGTTCAGATGTCTCTCTGATACAAGGTATGTGTGTCAGTGTTTGGACAGAGAATAATTGGATTCATATCTCTGTTATGCTTTCAAATTGCTAGGTCAGATTTGGGTCTCCGGCTGTAAATTCTTCAATTCTATTCTAAGTCAAAGGAATGTGACAGATTTAATACCTAGAATAAGTTATTAACTGCAATGATGCATAAACCAGTGGCACTTTCAGAAATTGTAGTCTATACTGCTTCTGTTTTCTAAAGAAAAAATTAAAGTATAATCTTATTTCTTTGTTTCTTGAAGTTCTTGTAAACATTCTTCTTGATTAATCCATGAAGAACTTGAAACTGATGTGCCCATAAATACAATCTTCCGTTACTTTTTTATTGCAGTAATAATTTTTGTTGGGATTACTTTTCCTTTCAAAATTATAAAAGCAAGAAGAATTTATACACACACATGGCATTAAAGCGTCACTAGCTATAAACAGAAAGTGCCTGTTCCTACCATGAACTGTTTATGAAAGACTAATATAGAATAACGGGCTGTGTGGAAAGAAATCAAGAAAGATTGGGCGAGTAGGGAACTTGGCCAGCCTGTGCATGTGCTCAGCTGAAAAATAGAGTGACCTGTTGACTTTGTAAGACTGAAAATACTTGATTTTGCTTCTCCTACAAGCTGGTTAGTTATGGTGTGCTCCATGCTTGCCATGTCAGTCTGTTTTACCCCTGCTGTTGCAGGGACCCTGGTATGGACCTTTGAGATGGAACCTGTGGTTCCTACACGCAATTTTGCCACAAGTCTCTTGGGCTTGTGGCTTGAGGGATATCTTTTTCTAACCCTCCTAACTAGCATTGTTTATGGGGACAGGTTGTTACACTTCCCTCTTCAGATAATGGATGATCGTTGTTAGTGATTACTGAGGGCTTAGGAGAAGGCAACCTACTATGGTTGCCAATAAATATGTTTTGTTTTTCAGGTATTGTCTTAGGGAATTTGTCCCTGTGTAACAGTCTAAAGGATCACTGGGCTACTCTGAATGTCTGTATTTGGAGGAAGGTCTGTGGGAAAGCATAGCAACTTTTTACTACACAAACTGATACAACCAGAAAAAAAGAATAGAGTAGCACTCCAGCACACAAACCATATCTGTGAATTTTGATACAGGACAGGTGGCCGTATCTCTCCACAGTTGGTATTTGCTTAATATAAGCTAAAACACAATGACCATACATCACATTTCGCATCATGATATCCTCAGAAATTGGCTAGAGCACTGTACATATCATTATTGCCAGATATCTGTGTTCTCTTTGCAGCTATTTGCATGAATAACTTCAGAAACAATCCAATTTTTCATTTTTTGAACAAATCATAGATTTTTTCAACCAGGATAATATTATCTGCCTTTGTTGTCAGAATGGTGGAACTGGTCTCCTAAGTTACTACAAGAGAAATGGACTTGAACTTAGGGCCCCTATGTCCCAGAAGAACAGCATAATTTCAGAATTATAGCTCTCATTTTGACTGTAAAATTCATCCTAGATCTGAAAAAAATTGTGGTTTTGTAAAAAGTTCACATCTCAGTATCTGCTTTCAGAAAAAGCTTTTAATGAAATGTTGCCAATTAGCCCTAACTAGAATATAGACTATAGTATATAGCATAGAGCAACTCTAGAAGAAATCAGCTTTAATGAGTGTTATATCCCTTCTACTACAACTGTGGTGTTTTGGGAAAACTCCCTACTAGGCTAGAGCCAAGAGAATTTATAAAGCTGTCTTGAAAGCCTAGAAGAACTAGCCCAGTTTACCTGAAAAGGACACTTTTGCTTACTAAGTAGCATAATAATCACAAGACATGATGACAATGTATTGTTCTTTTAGGAGTGCTCTCATGACAGTCTTCATCCTTCCCATTGAGAAGCCATGTTTAATAAGTATTAAATATTTTCCCTGAGGCAGTCAGTACTGGAAGGTCTAACAGCTCTTAGCTACTAGCCAGCTAAGCACTAGTGATGAGGGCAAATGATTGAGAGATGCTACTTTATGATACTACTTTGTATTTTTATGATCATGGTAATATCTTTATAACCTTTTAATCTTGCTTTTCATTTTTTTGCAATATTATGCAAAGTAATTTAATATATATATGACATCATCATGGCTAAGTGCTTTGGATAAAGTGATAAATTATAGGAAATCTTGAAGCTGAGACTGCTGTGCTATCTTTAATTCACCATGTTGTGTCTAGTTACAGCTGGGATCCCGAAGCAGTGGGGAACATTCTGTACCTATAAATCACATCCAGTCATGTGCACAGTTATGTCCTCACTCTTATTTTGTTATGAGAATCACTTTCTCCTGTTTTAGGTACCCTTGGCATTTCTGAAGGTTTATGAATAGTTACTTTTATACCAAATGATATATTCTGCCATGACAGTGCAATCAGAGACATTTTGTCTTTCACACATTATGCCAGGTCGTTGCACAAGACACCATTTATTAGTGCTGTCAACAGCATCCTACCACCGACAGTCAGTATGAAAGTAGCAAGTACACAGGATGGTGGAAACAACTGCAAAGGGGTTTATTAGAACTGCTTTAATATTTTGCATAACCAAAAACCGTAGCTGCTATAGGGAGGCAATAAGTGGACTGGAGTCCATAAAGAATGATAGAAATCTGTCAGTGAGTTGATTTTGATGTAAAGGTCCACAAAATGCAGGAATGAGAAACATCAGCATGAAAGAAAAGGGAGCGCACAGTTCAGAAAATTGCTGCTAGGATCCTTCAGTTGCTACTTCATACTACCTACAAAGCTACTGTGGTGAAATTGATGATCTGAAAGTTGTTGTGGTTTTTTTTAAAGATTGGGAAAAAATCCAGTCATTTGGAAGGTATGGCCAACTGAATTGAAATTAATTCAGTAAGTATTGAGGTTCCAAATTTTGTTTTTTAGAAAAAAGTAGCAAAAACCAAGTCATATCTTGGAAAAAATGTTGAAACAGGCTTTCATTTCATACTTTTTTTGATGTATTGAAGGTAGTTTTCATGATGTCATCCAGATAGTTTAAATAAACTGTTTGCATATAAGGTTAACAAGCTGCAGTGGTAGCAGGGTCTGTGTGGGATTATATTAGAATTAATTTGATCAATTACTTTTAGTTCCAGAGGTCTCCAGATGAGACAGAAGCCAGCATATGCAGTTTGGCAGATGAAGAATCAGTGCAGTCAACACATGCCGTGAAGGTAATGAACATTCTTTCAAACTTCATTTTTCATCCTGAGCAAAGAAGACAACTAAGCCAAGACACTGCTGCTCAGAGCAGCCAAAATGATAACCATAAATAATCATAATAGAAAGCCCATGGCTTAAATGCAATTGAGAAGGATAAAATAAGTATATTGCCATTAAAATGATGTTGTTAAACCTGGAATTTTCATTATGATTTGCCCTGGAGCACATGGAGGTTCCTCTACCTTAAGATGCAGCTTCTGAATTAAAAGATTGCTGAGCATTTTCTTTTGATAAACTGCTTGCAAGAAGAAGCTGGGATAAACAACATTTAGTCAAATCAGGGGAAATCTCTATGACAATGTATTTCATTTCCACAGCTGAACTGAAACTCAGGAGGATCGATTCTGCTGGCCAGCTCTCATGGAAGACAGTGGGAGGCACACCTGTGAAAGGATGACGTGGGCTCAGTGCTGTCCGGCACTCATACTCTGATATACACAAAACTCCTGATGATTCATTAGGAGTTTTTAACTGGGTTAGAACTATAAAATAGGATTACAGATTTGCAATATTCAACAACAGCAGCAAGCTGCCTGCAGTCCATATCCTGAATCTGTTTCATGCTAATGAGTGAAATTTGTTATTGGCTTGAAATTTGTTAGAATCTGAGCATAACTAAAACAATACCTTAGTGGAAATTG
Source organism: Pygoscelis adeliae (assembly GCF_000699105.1). Lineage (NCBI taxonomy): Eukaryota > Metazoa > Chordata > Aves > Sphenisciformes > Spheniscidae > Pygoscelis > Pygoscelis adeliae. The sequence goes on along the minus strand of NW_008824467.1, from coordinate 3,452,443 downwards.
AAAATTTTGACAACAAATGCAAGAATGTAATCTGTCATGTATTGCATTATACATATACGTTCTATTTTCTATCAGCTGTATTTTCTTTCTTTTCCTGGCTCTTACTAATAACTTCTCTGTATGAGCAAGCTTAATGTACTTATAAGAAGTCATCCATAGGCCCTTGAATACCAAACAGTTTGATTTTTTTAAAAACAAACATAATAATGTTGCTCTTCTGAAAGAAGGACGTTATATATTTAAATGTCTAAGTGTAGATTTAGTATGTTATACTTTATTTATATGGGAACCTGCTATAAATTTTCATTTTACTGTAGGTGCTCAGTTTCACTTTAAGTTGAAATTGTCATGTGGCTTGTATGTGTTAAGAATGTGAAAGTTCAGGATTTGTGTTTCATCTTATGTAAGATTAAGACAGAAGTTAATACAATTTAAAAAATCTGTCTTCATTATAAATCTGATGTATCTGGTAGAAAAGAGAAATAGTCTGGCTATTTCAATGCAACTTTTTAAAATGACCACATTTAAAAGTAAGATGATGCAGAAATGAAGCACATTGGCTCTGCTCAAAATTTTGTTGATCAGAATTGCTTACACCTTCAACTTCTTTCCAAAACATCTGTGATAGAAGTGTTTGCAACCTGATAATTTTTTATTTAAAGGTATTTAGATAACTTTATCTTTTATTGAAATATCACAGATAGTTAAATTCACTGCAAGCCACCCTGTTCTGATTTTTAAATTCTGAGATTTACAGTCTCGCAGTATTTTCACTTTACCTGCACAAAAGCAAATTTCAGTCAACCAAGTTCTGATGGCCAGACATCCTGTTTCTCTCACTTCTCAGTACAGTCTGCTCATCCGTATGCAGCTGTTACCAAGTGATTCACTTCATATTCATACCTTGGCATTTCTCGGCCACACAGCCAGTGCGCTTTGTTACCTTTGAACAGAGATGCTGGGCAGAAATCTTGCAGTTCACCTGGCACATTGATTATTGTCATGTAAGTTTTAATCTGCACTGTAAGAGTAAAGATGGCCTTATTAGAGATTGTGTTATCCCTGTCTTCTTCCTTCACATCTCCCACTGTTTTTTCAATAGCTCAAATAAATGCTCTTTCAGCCTCTTCCATTTGCAGGTCCTTGAAGAAGCGGAAAGCCGTACATAGCACAAGCATACCCGTCAGTGGGTGGCCATCACGTATACAGCAAACCAGGTCATTAAGATTTGCAGTTTGCAGGGAGAGCAGGGAACTTGGTGTGTATAATCAACACCCACGGTTCACTAAATGCCTCTCGGTTGTCATAGGTGATGTTGCCTGTCAAGTGGTAGCAACCCACTGCAGTCAATTTTGATAACATTATTTCCCTATCAAAAATTTGGCTATCACAGATATAATGAAATGTTGACAGTAGGTGGTTTTAAATGTTTTCAGTGTTCAGGTACTGGATGATACCACGCACGAGAGACAGTTGCTTTCACCATAGCTTTTACTAGATAGGAAACTCTACCTTCACCCGGCGTCCGCAGCATTATTGGCTGACGGGACATGCTCCTTTAGGCTGTCTTGCCTGCTGTTTCATCTGGATATGTAAGAATGCACATCTGAAGAAATGTTTATGGACTTCAGTGAGATTTAGAGTTTATATTTAGAGTTTATATAACACCCAAGAAAACTAATCCAAATTAACTAAAGGTGTGAATTTAAAGTTGTGATTACTTTAACTGCATTATGTGCACATTCTCATTCAAAATTAAAGTGGCCCTAATTTGATTTAACTACATTTACTTCCAAAGTAAGTTAATACATTCTAAATGAGAGTTGGCTACACAGAAATTTAATGTGGTTTAGCCAATCCATTTTAAAAGTTAATTCAGATTGATTTTTCTGCATGTTCTAGACAAAACCATCAGCTCTTAAATCAGCTCTGAAATGGAATGTGAAATCCTATTTCATTTAGGTGTGTAGTCTAAAATGTTACTCGCTAGCTCCTCTAAGGTTTATTCTGCATGTCTGCAGCCTATGCATTATACCTAGAGATATTTTTTAAGAATGAATATACTACTTTTGCCACTTGAAAATTTTCTACATTACAATTCCTTTGGAATAGAGGATTCCTACAGGAAT
>NW_008824467.1:3447141-3450297 GCF_000699105.1 Pygoscelis adeliae | reverse complement strand
TCTGGACCTTACATCAGTAATTACTGAGTGTTTTTAAAAGATATGTTTTCATGTCAGGCTTTGAGAGCTGTTGTAAGTCTTCAGAAGGAGGAGAAATTAACAAATAATAATAGTAAAAATAATAATAATTATTATTATTATTATATCATGAACCAGTGCAGAACAGAACTCAGGGCCATAAAGAGTATGTACGTAAGAGAAGGCATACTGGGCTGACTTAGAGAAGTTATTCTAAAGTTAATATAGCATACCTACATACAAATCCAAGCTTTCCATAAATTAAAAAATAATGGCTATGGACTATAATGTGTCACACCAAAGATCCACATTAACTGATGGGCCACTTACTTGCTGGCTCTTGTAACTGCAGAATGAAAGGTAGCAAGAAAGATGATTTCAGATGATTCTTTATAACAACCACCCCTACTAATACAGAGGTAGTTAATTGTATTTTCTTAGAGCATGGTATCGTGTAGTATGTTTTAGCTAGTTATCAAATTCAGAGCAGGAGAGGAACTATTATTTTTTACAAAGCTGAAGCATGCTTTATTCTTCCGGAGAGAACCATTAGTATACCATTAGTTCACCATTAGCTCAAACAACCCCATTTGTTGATTGATTGATTGATAGATGGACAGAATAACAATATTTATTACATGTATAACCTGTAAAGATAAGTTAGAGGAAGACTTATGAAGTGCCTCAATGAGTTAGTATAACAAATTTTACTGGCAGTCAATAAAGATTTGCGCTCCTAACCTTCTCGGTGATTTTGATGAGAAACTAAAGATATGTCTGCCTAGGAAAGTGCAGTTGTACCACATCCCAGTTACCATTTCTAATTTAATTAAGGGTCCCTGGACAGTTTCTTTTATGATAGCACACACTAAGACTGTGCTGCTGCAATGACTGTTATTGTTATCAGTGCTTGTCCTGTGAGGTTGGTGTGGATAAACTATCACGTTACACTCATACCTTCATTTTGTTGTGTAGATGAACCTGAAAAGGACAAAGTCTCTTTGAAAAATAGATTACTATCTAAATTAGGTAAAAAAATATTTGGGGGCTGTGAAAGTTAGGGGTTTTAAAGTTTGAGTTATGAAATGTGGGATAGATTTTTCTTCTGGTGTTTAGCTCATATGAATACTTGATTTCACTTGCAACTGGAATAATTTAAATACCTAGATTCAGTTTACAAGTATGAATTTATTCATGCTTAATACTTTCATAATTTTAACATCTGGTCTTAAAATCTTATCTTTTTCTTTCAGATCGGTCGGTATTTCAAAGATCTAAAGGTACCAAATCTTCCAAAATCAAATACATAAATGCCCAGGAAAGTGCCATACGTTTAGATCTAAAGCAATCTAAATCTTATGTTTCAGCACAGGCTTGTCTAGAAACCATACAAAAATTTAAGCTCTCAGTGGGTGCACAAGCCACATTCAGAAACTAAAGCCAGTTCTTGTGGTTTCAGCACTGCATTTTCATACTTACTTGTGGCTATTTATGGCAGGGATGTTCAATATTTAAGGAACTTCCTACCACTCCTTCCAAAGTCTCGTGGGAATAGGAAAAATGAAATTATCTATGAAAAAGAATGTACAGATGATAAACCTGTTATTCACATTCATGTCATATTTTGTGTGCTATCCCAAAGCACTGCATGGTATATATGCCTTCTCCAGAATTCATTCTTATGTTGATAAGATGAGGATAATTTGTTATACAATAAAACACACTGAACAAATGAAAAAGCTTTAATTAACTATGGAGTAAATTGATTCAATTTTCTATTTGGTAAAGGGTATTTAATATTCCTCCCTGAACATACAAAGATTTCTCTGGGACCACTGAAGCAAAATAGTAATAAGTAGGGCAAATTCAGTGAAATGTCTAAACAGCACTACCAACTCCGTGACATAGAAAGTTTATTTAAAGTACTGTTGGTTACTTGATTTGCTAAGGGTATGGCCGTATGAGCAGTCAGCATGGTCTGGTACAAATACATTTGCAAGCCTTATATCTCTATGTGTGTAAGCTGTAGTTAAGCTGCAATAAAGTTGCACAAAAAAATGTTAAAATTAAAGCTCCGTTTGTGAAACCGAGCCTTCAGTTCTGACTGTGAGAGTGCAAAGAGGTCAGGGCCGGCAGACCTCCTGTGGGCTGCAGTCCCTTGCACAGGCAGCTGGCAGCTCAGCAGTGGCAAAAAGGGCTCCCTGAGCTCTCTCTGAACAGTGTCTTACTGTCTTAGTGTTTAGACCCTGCTTCAGTGCAAGGGTGTTAGTTTAAACCACTGCCAAATGCAGTGATTTATCAGATTAGCATATATCATAGGACTGAGCTCAAGCTTACGTTGCAGCTGCACAGCTAGTCCTGTCCCCGAGTGACAGGAACGAACGGTACCTCTACTGCAGTGATGGCATGGAGTAAAACTATCTTATGTGACATGTGAAGTCTAACTACAGAGTAAGTCATTAGCAATGACAAAATTAAGAATGGGGAACCCGTTCCCATTAGGATCAGTGGAAAAAATGTACAGATACTGAACTTTGGACTTCTAGATTTTGCTACTTGACCTATATAACAAAGGAAATGAAGATGTATTAACTCCTCCTATCTCTGACACCTGTGATTAAAATTTAGGCCAAATTACCATTCTTCTTCAAAGAGAATTAATCAGTGGGATAAAGCTTGTTTACATCCAGTCGTATTGCAAGAAATCACTTGCTCCATTTGTGGCATCTTAAACACTAAACTCAACAACTTCCTACTTGAGTGAGTTTTGCAATTTTTGAATCAGAAATTGATTTGGGGGAAAGTCCATGAAACAAGCAATTCTTTTAAGGTCACTGCTCCCTTAGTCGTCTGGGAGGCATGCATATACGTTGGAGCACCAAGGAGCACTCCTTAATAGCAGCTGTAGGTGCCCTGTCTTGCAGCTCACTGGCTCTTGGTCCCGTGTAGAGTCTGGCCCTTCCTGGCAGGCTCTCACCACATTTCTCTGCTGCTGCTGCAGCTGCTCTCAGCTCCTGGCCCACTGACAGAAAAGGGTTGGGGATCTTCCCCTCTAAACTTCAAAAGCACATTTTATCTTGTAGCTCCCAGGGGATGCAGCAAGTAACTTCTGATGTGTCCACTTGCTCCTCAGCATGC
>NW_008824467.1:3433455-3447064 GCF_000699105.1 Pygoscelis adeliae | reverse complement strand
TCCTGCTGACCCTCCTTTCTCTATGTCATGCGTGTACATCCCTACGGTTCTTCTCCAGTATAGCCAAAATTTTCAAAAAGGTTCAAGAAGGTATTTCTAGATTGGTCTACAATGCCCAGCCTCCCTAAGAACCTTTTATTAAGGGGTCTCTCTCCAGGCAGATACCTTAATCTGTGCCAGAGGATTTCATTCCAGTACTAAACAACAGAAATGCAAATATAGCATGGTAAGTTCTATTCCTCCAGTAGAAATCACAGCATCTGTAAAAGTTTTCTTGCTGCGTTTCAAGCTCATTTTTCAAATCCTAAAGTTGGCAGCAGATTAGTTTTGATTATCCTTTTACTATTTTGCAGGATGGAAGGGGTCATTACCATAATGTAGTACACCATTCCCTCTGATAACAGGTTCTGTAACAAGCAGGTATCTTCTATCTGAGACACAGCAAATCTTCCGCAAAGGTATCTTATAGTACTTTGGGTGCCCAGTCACAGATAACAAGTCACAGCTCTTTTGGCACAGGATAAGTACATACAGCACAGAAAGACATCCACTGCCCTTAGTCATTTATAGTTTAAGACAAGAAACAACAGGTAGTTTAAACAAATGGAAAAGGCTAATGAAATGGTAGAGTAAACCTGGTAGACATGAAACACTAAAACAGAAATAAAAACATTAAACCCCTGTTTTTCTGAAGGACTTTGTGACACCAAAAAACCTCTGGATGGTGTCAAGGAGCTAGTCTTGCAGTATACATATTTCCTGGCTAAAGAAATGGTAAAGGGTCAGCTCTGAGGAAGTGCAGACTTTATTAAACCTGAGGCTTTGTTTAAGGTACTGTAGCTGCACTCTCCAGCTTCCCTTCTGTTAGGAAGCCCGATTTGTTCTCTACATCCCTTCAATCATTCACACACAGACACAAATTCTTACAAATTGAGAACCAAAACTTCCCTGTATTGATTTTTAGTATGATTCAAAACTTATTCAATGTATCTATACAAACAAGCACCATTAGGAAATCAGAATGAAATAATAGTCCCTAACAGTTGTGTTTCACATACACACAGAATTTTTTTAATGATAGCTCTACTGATCAAACCAGAATTTTATCTGAGCATTGAAAGAGATTGTTGGAGTTTTAAAGATGCCAGACGTACATCTTCTGACTTCTTAAGCTTCAGTGTTAAAGTGTTAAAACACTCAAGTGTTTTCTTTACAGTAGCAGCAGAAATACAATTTTATTCTTCTTAAAAGTTCATACATTGATTTTGTTCAAATTTCCAAGAAAAACTATTCATAAGAGAACAACATATTTCAGCCTAACAGGTAAGAATTTGATATTGTTACAGGGGAAAATACCCCTCCAATTAAATGCCGCTAAGGAGTTTATTTGTCTTAGAAGAATTCCTGCTCCAAGATTTTTGCAGACAGGGGAATACATATTTGCATCTGTTATATACAGCACAGGCTTGGAAGGTTACCTAAGTCGTTTCAAGGACTAGACAGTCAGGTCTAAATCCTTAACTGTGGCTGAAGAACATACCCACCGGTTCAAAGGAGCTGGTGGTCTCATTAAGGTGGCCTCTACGCTTTCATGTTTTGGACCAGGCACCTAACAGTCTTCTCTCCTGGTATTTTTTGAAGCTGAATTAGCTCTTAGCAGACCTTACGGATGAAGACAGTAGCCAAAGATTGTGGGCACAAACAGTGGCCATCCTTGTGTGCCATCAGCCAGCCAGAGGTTGACACCAGAGCTTCCCAACTGGCTCTGTGCTGCTAGATAGTGCTTACGCTGGGGCACTCCACTCGTGACAGACAAATCTGCCTTTAGGAAGCCATCTGCACTGGGAGTGGAGCAATAAAGACATCTGCTGTAAAGGAGAAATGAGACTTCTTGTTGTCTCAAATGCTGCTTACATTCTGGGCCAGAGTCATGCAGCAAGTCCCAGAAGGTGTGGAGCTATGTGGGAAGTTGACAGCCACAAAAAAAGCCCTCTCTGGCTCAGTCTTGCTCACTTAGACTCTAAGACCTTTTGGACTTAGACTGTAACACCAAAACATACAGTATTTGTACAGGACCTAACCCAGTGGGCTCCCAGTTGATGACGTGGGCTCATATATGCTATTGCATTGCATAATACTAAGAAGCTATTTGGTGGTATTAGTATTATTATTATTCAGTGGGTGCCAGAAAGTGCAAATGGTGCTTTTGAAAAGCCTCAAAAAAAGTTAATCTAGCTCTGTAGTGTTGCAGTGTAATGAATAGTCACTTTCCAGCTAGTCAGAAGTCTAATTACAGCTCACTGCAAGCAGACAAATGAATTTATCTGTGGTCTCAGTTTGCAGTGCAGGCACACACATGCACATTGAAGTGCATGATGAATGCTGATGAATCTATGATCCCCTTCTATATTCCTTTCTCAAAGCATGGGATTTGATATCTGTTCAAAGCACAAAAGAGAGGATAAACAAGCATCAGTCATTTTTAACAAGAGAAGTTCAGTAAAGGGAAGCAAACAAAATCTGCCTTCAGTTTATGCTACCCATAAAAGAAACAAATTCATATGTTGAGCTTTTGAGGGAAAGCAATGAGAAAAAAACAACCCTTAAGTAAAAAACAAAACAAAAAAACCAAAGAAAAAAAAAACAAAACACCACATCTTGACAGAGTCATTTTGGAGAGGGAAAAAGGGAAAAATAGATGAAGGAGACAATCATTTTGCTGTATCCTCCACAAACAGACCAAGACAAAATAGCCTGTTAGCTCCTAAAATCACCTCTCTCTGGTCTGGAGAGGGAAGTCCTGTTGATATCAGAATGACCTTTGTGGGTATGGGGGGAGGAACCTCTCTGCCCAGCGACTTCGCGCCGGTGAGACGCATTCCAGAGGCGGCTGCCTAACGCCAGGCTTACTCCTCACTCGGTAGCAGTCAGTGCATTCAGACTGAAGTATTTTGACAGGTAGGAGGATACCATGGCACAAAGCCATAGTACCAGTGCTGAAGAAAGAGGGGAGAGGCCTTGCCAAAATATACTCCCTCAAAGCTAGCTGCTTACTGTAATCGCACATCATTTATTGAATATGAAAGACAGTCTGATACAGGCAGGGTGCAATGACCTTGCAATTTATTTCACTTTTCTTTGTCACAGGCAAGACACAGCTGGGTCAGACTGAGGTTCTTATCCACTCTCTGACCAATATATGCTTTTTTCCCTGCCTAACATTAGTTTTCTTTACACAGACCAATTAGGAGAAATTCCTCTTCAGAAGTTAGCAGCTCAGATACAGTGCAGGTGTTTACACTGACCTTGCTCAACGGCTCTCTGCCAAATCTGTCCAGAGCACTATCCAGTATCTCAGTGGTCTCCAGATACCGTAGGGGCCCTGCCTTGCTGACCTTGCCTGTGCTCGCCCAGAGCGGGAGGGCAGACCACCAGGACTCCTCCCACAGCCATTGCAAATAGCACTTGTCCTTGCATGGTGCATCCTGACACTTACCAGCTTGGACTGCCAGAAAAACAGCGTTGAGTTTTTTTTCAGATACCATTTTGGGAACATCTTAGTGTATTACTCTGAGTTTCTCACTACTGGAATGTACAGCCCTTATTAAATATGTCTGTGCAATTCCAGGCATCGGATGGTTTTCTTGAGTTTTAACAGGTTCATTTCTTTTGTGGCAAACAACATTACCACATATAGGATATTTATACAGAGTAAGATGGAACACGTATAAAAATACTAATCTTGTTAGGCAGCCCCATGTTTGAGATGCTGCCCAGTGTCTGATCTCTCCTCTTATCTGCAGGTCCTTTTGTTTAAATAATTAGTGTGTTTTATTGACGTTATTAGACTTGAAGGCTTGAATGACTTAGAAAGTTTAAAAGTGTACATTCACTTCCTTTCACTGCACCCAAATTCCCTTTCAGTATTTTCACAGCATACAAACAGTGCTATACTCCCTGGAAACTTGACTGACTTCATTTAACTGTAGACAACCAGGATAAGCATATTATTGACACATAAGCAGATAACAGGATGTGGGCAACTTTTGGCAGGTGACCATCTAGTGACATGACAAATGTGCTGTTTTCATGCCAACTGCCATAAACAACCATGTATGCACTGCCTTTATACAATCCACAGGGCAGGTTACATAGATAGGACAGTTCGGAGGTCTGTTATGAAATATATATGCTGTAGGTAGTAAACATAGATTCATTTACTTAATGGGCTTACTTGCAGAAAGTCACTAACTCTTAACACACATAGCAGCTTAGGATCAGAAAGTACTGTCGTGTATTCATTCAGCAGGCCCTGCAGTACTCCTGTGGCAAATATCCCTTTGTTCCAGCTATACTGTAATTTTTTTTGCTTTAGTTCTGTTAATTAATATTCAGACAGTGCTTACTATTATTCTCCCAGGGAAGCACTGCATTATTTCCTTTTGCCTGAGCAGATCTTCCCTATTTGTTAATGTACTCTTTTCTCTTTGTGTTTTACAGGGCATTAATATGGTTTGCATGTGCTTGCCTGATCTCTTGATCTGAGGTCACAAAATTTCATAGTGCAAAATGCAGTCCAAGTCTTTTTCCTCATAAATGAAATGAAAGCAAAATACTCGGCTCTTTAGTGCTTTCACAAATCAAAAAGTGAAGGATTTAGGATTCTTTCTGATAAAAAAAAGCTTATAGAGCGTACTAAGAGTCAGGGATAAAGCCACATAAGGCAAAAGCAAATAAGGTAAGAAAAAAGTTGTGTATGCCCCCAGTCTTCACAACCTTTACTCCCAGGCACTTGGGATGATGTTAAACAATAACAAGAAGTGGCTGATTATTTCACCTTATGATGGTCTTGCAAGAATGAAAGGAGACTAACTTCTAGAGACTACTAGAGTCATCCAGGCACTTCTGAATTGTTTAGTGAGTTGGGATCCAACCAGTTTAAGAAAGGGGTCTCCCAGATATCACATGGTGGATGTGGCAGAACACAGCCTATAGGTCCCTCCTGAGTCCCTTCTGTGTTTCGTAACTCTTAAAGCCACACAAAGAGATGTCATGCTCAAAGAGTTGGAAAAATAAACCCAAACTGATGTGAGAATGTGGCTGGGGAAAATCAGCGCATGAAAGCCAAATCTGACATTAGTTTTGGACTTCATTGAATTTATTTTTTGCACAATCATAACCTCAGCTGTTGCTCTGGGAATTATAATATAATGTTTTTCTTCATAGCCTTTAGGTCATCAATTAATGAATTCTTGGAGATTGTTACTATTTGTATAACATAAAATATATCAAGTTTATCTACTTTCCCATGGTGTCCAATGAGAGGATGATGGAGCCATTCTCCTAACTGAACTTTAATTCTAACATCAGTGAACTAAATCCTGATTCATAGGCACTGCTGGTCTAAATGTCCTGGGTACACTCCATTTCAACTCACAGTGCTTCTTAGAGAAAAGCTCACTAAAAAATATATTTCTAGCTGCTGTCTGATGAATTAGCTCATTGCTTTCATCAGTGGAGCCTTAGACTCCTCTCCTCATGTTCATCTCTGTTTTAGCACATACATTAATAGACCTTTTTGGATGGATGTTGTGGAGACAGTATAAGATTGGTGAGAATCCTTTCCTAGCATCAAAGCTGGCTAACAGCTCTGAAACAGATCCACCTCCTAGGAATGATGGGAGACCCTGCATATAAAGAGAATTTCTGTGAATTTTTTAAATCAGGGTAATACAAAACATTTTCATTTTTTTTCAATTTGTCTTCTTCAAGGACCTACATGCTTGCTTTCTTGTAACTATTGGAGTTCCCTGTTACTGCAGCTCACTTCTCTTGCCTACAGAAAAGAAAGGTACCTTTCATAAGTCCCAATATTTTGGGAGCATTTCCCAGGATCCTCATTGAAATGCATGGGTGTCACCCAGACAACTGCTCAGAGCAGATCAACATAGGTCTTCCATTTATACAAGCACATATCACATTGCAAGTTACTATATGTGCCCTAAGCTCTCTCTTGTTCCCTATTTTTAGAGCAAATGAAACTTTGCTATCAGACATTCAGAAATACAAAATGCTTCTCAACTATTTTAATTCTTTTTCTTGCAAAGAGAGTATAAAATTAAACATAAAGGTCCAACCCTAATGAGTTATGTTATAAATAACCCAGTGCTTGACATTTCTTCTTTGTGCATAGACTTTTTTGTCTTCTTTTCCATTTTAAATCATGATTTATAAACTAGAGTTTCACAATCCAGCTGCTAGCCTTGGGGATCCATTCCAGAACAGCACTGGAAAGGACAGCAGGTCATTCAGAGCAGAGGCTGTCATCAGTTCTTCCAGCTGGTCCCTAACCTGACAATGGTACTAGCTGCAGAACAATGCAGATGTAGCAACAGTTACTGAAAGAGAGTAAGAGAGAAAAAAAATATCACAAAGGAGGTTGAAAATTGATTACAAAAAACTCTGCAAGAATTTACATTATTGAAAACCAACTTTCACATATCTAAACAGTTTTTGTAACACATGGGTAGCCTGTACTGCATCATCATGGGAGTTTAGAAAAATGGGATTCTATTCTCCAGGCAGTTTTCATTAATTTTAAAAATCATTCTGTTTTACAGAGTTATTTCCTGCCTTCAGGTTTTTACATTGGGTGTGTGAGCACCTTCCAAGAAACAGGGTGAATTTTTCACTGGGAGGTTTTTTCCAACAGATCAGATTCCCATAAGAAGTACCCAGGTGGGAGGTCAGCCGTCACTTTTGGCCTGGCTTTCAGTCATGCTGCTGGCATCAGGTCCATGCTGAAAAAGCAGAGAAGGGAATCTGATGTCTGGGGGGAACAACAAACAGCTGCCAGAGGACAGAGGGCAGAAAAGAGCTGCTTGGATGCAACACAGAGTAATCATTGTGTCCTTATGTGGCATGTCCAGACCACAACATAAATGCAATCAGAGTAGGGAAAAATGGACTGGGAAAGTCTTGAGATGATTATCAACAATTACCAGCATCATTTCTGTGCTTATTGCATTTCCATTTTCTTCAGTGGAAAGATACCGTGCTGCTGATGGCTCTTCTACAGCAAGTTGTTTCATTCAGTTCTCTTTGCACCATCATCTGTGAAAATAACAGAGGAAATAAGGGCAAAGGAACGACAGAAGCTAGAAAGCAACAATTCCAGAAAAATAAGCTGTAAAATAGCATAAGGAGGAAAAGGAAAACAAAACACATAGTTAACAGAGCAAAATGTTGGAAGGCAGGCAGGGAGGATCACCATATTGTTCCAGCTTCTGTTTAGGCATGCAGTATTTTTCCCTCTACCTTGAAATTTTCATCTCAGTTTGTTCCAAAAATTAGAACAAAAAACAGAAGATTGTATCTTCTAAAAATGGATCTGTGTATTTTGTCAGATAGGAGACAGATGAGCATAAGGCAGTGGGATGAACCAGAAATTTCTTGAGATCCATTCCAACTCCATCTCCTACGATCCCACGATAAGGCAGAAAGTTATCACGGACAGATAGGTAACTGACAAAAATAACAGATTGGGTTGAACAAATGTGAGAGACAAGATCATTTTTTTTTTAAAATTCTTAAGAAAATACTGTATACAGGATTTATATTGTGACAGAATGATCTAAGTGATATTGGTTTATGTTTCAGGATTACTATCTTACTTCACATGAATTGGAACACTTGTTTGTGTTGGATGCTTCCCGTTTAAAGAATCCCCTGCGGCTTCTTTTTCAGATATAAATAAAGCTGAAAAAAATATGTGAAGTGTGGATGAAGGAGAAAAAACAACAGATCCAGACTCCCTGGTACCATTCAGTGGCAGCAGATGCCAAACAAAACAAGTAAGTTTTACAACAAGCTTTACGCACTAGTCACCTTCTTCAAGAAAACTCTGAGGCAAGAAAAAATGAGAGTTTAATTCTGCGCTTCTTCATAAGCCCTGTTCAACAATCCATAAAGCATGGGTATCTCCAATGCAATGAGAGAATCCAGTGCTTGTTCTTGCATTTATGGCTACAGTCTAAAAACTGAGCAAAAGGAATCAGTCTGCAGAAGCTCTGTAGGTCCAGAGGTAACAGATGCCACCCTGCAACCTGTAATAAAGAAAGTGACCCAATCTGCTCCCTATTCTGACTAAGATCACACATACACAGACTACTCTTGAAAGACGTTGCTCAGAGCAAGGTGTAGTGTTTCATGAAAGAGTTGATCCATACATGATCAACTCCGCACGTATTAGAAAGTTTTCTTATCATCTGCCCAAAACTTTCCCATATGCAAATAAGCCTTTACTTCTTGCCATATTATGAGAGAAACGCAGAATGGTTCACCATCACTTTTCTTTACACCATTCTTCACAACTTCTCATATATTACATTAGTATCATGTCCCTCATTGTTTTCTGAGCTTTTCCTCACAGATCATGTTATCTAACCTTTTAGTCTTCTTGTTGCTGTCCCTTGAAGTCCTTTTAGTTTGCCTACATCGTTCTTACTGTGCTCTGCAGACACAATATTCTTGACCTGGGGCCTGAACATTGAGCTGAGTGAAAAAAAAAACAACCTGTCTCTCATGCCTTATATAAAATGCTTCCACTAATATTCCCGGAATGAAAATTGCCTGTTTTTCAGGTGATGCCCTCAGGACGAGCTTGTGGTCTGCTCTACACTCTCAATTTCCTGATGCAGTTTTGTTTCCTCACCAGTTAGTCCTTGTTTTGTATTTGTGCATTTCATATTTGCTTCCTAAATGTGATACGTATTTTTTTTAAATTCTAACAAACAATTCTCAAGTTCTTTAATTTCAGAATTTAATCACCTTTCAGCTCTTCTCACTTCTCTGTAAAGCATCTACAAACTTTTTAAGTCTGAATCTGTTTCATCAACTAAATCACGATTGAAGGACTGACCCAGACTAGATACCTGTGGTATCAGCTTACAATGTCTTTGCATTTTGGCTGTGAAGCATTGACTATTCCTTTTTGATATGGCTTGTTGACTGCCTGTTGTGGCAGATGGATGAGACAACAGCTTGCTGCCACTTCCCATCAGTTTCAGATAGCTTCTCTGGGAAGCAGATGTGTCTTTGAAAATGCATATTACGGTAATTACTCAAAGCTATCAAGTGAAATGTTTTTTCTAAAGACAACAAACTACTCAGGGTTGCCAGTCAGTGATGTGCAATGGTTTTGATTCAGTAGATTAGCAATTTTCAATATTGCAAGCCATTTCTTATTCCTTTGTTCATTCATATATTCCTCATCTTGGATGGACAATATGTGAAGCATCTTTTATCCAGCTAACTGGTGCACAGGTCTTATGATGCTTTTCTGGTGTACATCTCTGTGACTTTTGTGACTGAATTTGGTATCCACTCTGTAAAGAAGCATGAAGACAGGCTCCAGTCACATTACGTTCGCAGTAAGTTTTGATGCACATATTTCTCTACCAATGTAGCTACTTAACCTAGAGAAATGGTAGTCCCTTGACAGACAAGGTTTGAAGTTAGCCACCAGAGGGAGTCTACTTAGCTCCAAATATAACACAAAATACTCTGCGATCTCACAAGAAAAGGACTATTTTAGACCATAAATTTTAAAAGAAAGTCTGAGAATACAGAAGTGAGGACATGAGTGGCAACCTTGAAGTATGTTCTGGGTATAAACTGTGTTTCCAAGTGTAGCTTAAACACTTGTGTTCAAAAAGGAAGTCTCTTAATTTACTGAGTTCATGAAGTAACATGCTGCTTATGCCAGCTTTGACATAAATGTCTGGGAAAAATGAAATCCAATGCATTGTTTTTCTTTGAGGAAGAAAAAATACAAAATACTTTGACTGAGACCAATGAATTTTTCCAGGAGTAACATGCTCATCTGAAATAATAAGTTCCATGTCAACATACTGACTTAGCAAAGAGAAATATATTCTTGGCAATAGCTTAGAGCTGTTATAGGAGAACAAAAAGCTCACTAGTGCAAAATAGCATTTGCTTCATTTTTTTTATACTTCTGGTTAAATAACAGCATGGGAATTTCCTAAGGCTGATGGTTTATGTTCATGACTTTTTAAGATAAGTGGCTTCTAAATAACATTTGCTCTCTAAACCAGAAAACCCACAATGCATTCCCATCATACTGGACTCATAATTACAAATCCACTAATGTTTTCCATTTGATTTAATTTGGATATTCTAACGCTTGGCTCTAATAAGCAGTACAATGTCAGCATTTAAGTTTTTCATCCATCAGAGCCTCCGAGAAGACTTTCATTTCCTTCATGTTTTAAAAGGCTTAAGTAAAAATGTATAAGCCCCTGAAAAAAATTTAAAGGAATTTATCCCATGTAATATTCAAATGGGTTACACTAATCATGATGTTGACTCAGTATGTATAAATTGCTTAGATCATACTGAAAGATGAAAATATATTAAATACTTTTAATTCTACCCTGAATCCCACATTGTCTCAGGGCATATGGATAAACTAAGCAAATGGCCATATCTTTATATACCTGCTTATGTTCCCATTGCCAGCTTTCAAGGTACCTCCTGAATGCTCCAGCTGTATCCTCAGTACACCACAAATATGGGGGAGAGGATACACAGTGCCTCAAGCTACGCCACCCCCCCCCCGCTCCCCCCCCCCCCCCCCTGATCCCCACCCACTCCTATGTACCCAGTGAAAGGATGTAAGGACCACTGCTAGACCGTTTCTTGGAGCCTTGAGGGAGGAGAGTGCTGAGCAGGGGTTGGATCCGGTTCTTTGAGAGATGCTCAGCCTTCCTCATCCTTTCTCCATGACCAGAAGGTGCCTGGACCTGGCAACCTGTATTGGACAGCACAGCAAACATCTGTCTTCACAGATCACATGCACAAAAGCATTGGCACCAGTGCTGCACTTGCATTTCTCCCAGTCCTCCCAGTCTTCACCATTTCTTCAGATAATGTTGCCTCTGGGACAAGCCCTGCTACACAAGGAGCCTGCTCCACAAAAAGAATGTGCCAGCATAATTTCTTCAGCCCTTCCTTGATGAATAGGTACACAGAACTCAGCCTGGCACACAGACTGGCTTGATGGCAGTAAATGCTGGGGCACATACCAGGGTCACAAAATGAATAAACAGTAGATGCCAGATGTATACTCCTGTTAACATGCTGTCAGGGACAAGCAGTGATGGTAAGGACAATGCAGACTGCCCTGAAGTCTGTTTCTGGACCACACACATGCAGGCATCAGCACCCCTTCCCAGGGGGGCAGACTGTCCTTTCACTGCATGGGCTGTGCTCCATCCTTTCCTGCTCCATGTTACCAGCCCTGTCATCTGGGAAGGAGATGGGATATCTCTGCTCTGGACAGCATAGGTGAGGCAGCTGCTTACTCTGGCCGTGGCTTCTACTGCACTGAGAACCCCAAGTGGATTTTTTCCTTGGTGGAGGCAGGCACCTTCCCAGCAGATGCCTATTGCTAGCACGGCAGTGTGCACTTTTAGGAAGTCTCTGGAGTGTTTAGTTAAAAGCCAAAGAATAACTAAAGCTCGATCCACACACGGTCCAACCCTTTTGATCTCATTAGGAAACAGGTACCTGAATGATCTTGGGGATGTGAGGTAAATTTTTAGATAACTAAAAGCATGCAGACAGTTGCCGGTCTCACTGCACACCTGTGCAAATCAGAGTTGTATGCATTGCCTTTCTATCTATGCTGCTGACAAAACTTAGCCAAATGTAGGAACAGAGGAATCACCACAACAAAGCAGAACTAGGGTCCTATCCCAACCACTGAAAAAAATCTCCTCCCACATAATAAAATGAATATACAGTAAATCTTCCAAATGTCAAGAAGCAGATCATTTCTATTTTAAAACATGAAGACTAATTAACCTTATAAATATTTAACTTAGTTTAACTATGGGTGACACTACACCATATGAATGTCTAAGTTCTTCTCAAGGTTTCAGCTATCATGTCTACATTCAGATTTTTGTACTGAACCAGATTTATTTAATTTTTATAGATCAAAAAAGTACTGCAACTGAATAATATTTCAATCATTGGGTATGACAAAATAAATATTCTCTAAATATGAAACTTAATTCCTAACTATTGTTCCAAAACCATCATGTTTTCTTCACCACTTCTCACATATGCTATTCATTACTTATGTGCCATGCAAGACCTATTTAATATTTTTAGTCCTGTGTTTCTGTCACCAAGTACATGGGAGTGGTTTCCAGGCCACCTGGGACAAAGTCAGCCAAGCTCATTCAGACTGCAAACCCAGATGGATCCTGCCTGGGCTGGCAAAATCACTTGTGACTGCTCATCTCAGCTGGTCAGTTGGAGGATCAATAACCTCCCGTAGGACAGGGCAACAAAAAACAGAGCACAATTGCATCTTCTGCTAACACAGAGGGAACCGGGCCGGACTTTTGGGCAGAGCCAGGTGACCAATCTGCACAGAGCAGGTACTGCTCCCAACCCTTGCCTTGAGGTGCCCGTTGCCACCACGTGGTTCCCAGCATGTTGATCTTACTGGTTTGGCCATTCATCTGATGGCTTCCAACAGCAATCACTCCCACCAGCACTGCAGGCAGGTCCGCTGCGGCAAGTGGTCAACGACTGTGGACAGCCAGGTGAGCAGCTGGGAAAATGTAGCTTTGAAACACCACAAATCTGAACATCTCTTGAAAATGAACACTTCAAAATAGCACATATATTGTAGAAACTGAATTGGTCCATGAAGAGGAAGGTGGGTATGTTTGTTGGAGGAAATTATTCAAAATAATTCAAAGAGCTCAAATATCTTGAAATAATTTATCCCATGGACTGACTGTGTTTGTTGTTCTGGATAAATCAGCTTGTCAGCTGTTTATGATCTATATTCCTAGCATCAGGCAGGGAGTGGGAAGCTGCTCTTCCTTCTTCCATTTTAATCTGTAGAACTGCAAACAAGAAGGAGGAACTAAGATATGAGTCCACTATCCATATATTAACATGCCAGTATACTAGCAGCCACAGGAAGAGAACTTCGTGATCTCCAGGACAAACAAACTTTTTTTGTTATACACTAAAAAATTTGCTTCCCAAACTTTTGACTGATATATATATATATATACCCCCTGATATTTATATACAGTGATAGAGAGATATGTATAGTCTATATATACAGTATTGGTAGGTATTTTACCACTTGTGGAAGAAGGGGCAGGCAACTCAAGAAGAGTACAGGGATCTTGTTAGGTCATGCAGAGAGGAAATGAGAAAGGCAAAAGCCCAGCTAGAATGCAACCTGGCCACTGCTGTTAGAGACAACAGAAAATGTTTTTACAAATAGATTAGTAACAAAAGAGAGCCAAGGAGAACCTCCATCCTTTATTGGATGTGGGGGGGAACATTGTCACCGAGGATGAGGAAAAGGCTGAGGTACTTAATGCCTTCTTTGCCTCAGTCTTTAACAGGCAGACCGGTTATCCTCAGGGTACTCGGCCCCCTGAGCTGGAAGACAGGGATGGTGAGCAGGATGAACCCCCCATGATCCAAGAGGAAGCAGTCAACGACCTGCTACGCCACCTGGATGCTCACAAGTCTATGGGGCCAGATG
>NW_008824467.1:3421314-3432063 GCF_000699105.1 Pygoscelis adeliae | reverse complement strand
GGAAGTGGTTGAGTCACCATCCCTGGAGGTATTTAAAAGACGTGTAGATGAGGCGCTTAGGGATATGGTTTAGTGGGCATGGTGATGTTGGGTTGACGGCTGGATTCGATGATCTTAGAGGTCTTTTCCAACCTTAATGATTCTATGATTCTATGATTCTATATATAGAGAGTATTTAGAGAGAGAGTATATATATTCTAGATATATAGACTATATATAGTCTATATATACTATATACTATTGATATGCACACTATATATCTATATATATAAATTATCTATATACACTGATCTATATATATATTCTATCTCCCCACCCTTCCACCCTCTATGTATTGTTTTATAGTGACTTTTTCCATGTGGTTCTACATATTTTGTATCTAAAAGATCAAAGCTAAAAAAGCTAAAAGATAGCTTGTGTTGAAGAGGACATCCACCTGAGTTGTCCAAGGTAAGGACCAAAGGTAAGGTAAGACTTGCTATAGGTTTCCTGTATGGTCAAAAGAAAGAGATAAGGGAGATAAGTGGGGGTGACCTAGAGTAAATTGGAATTGCTCTCTGAAGTTGTGTATCTCCTGCCAACTAAATAGCAAGCATAGAAATGAGGATGCTTACATTATAGGCAATTTAATATCATGCTTAAAATTAGGTAAGACAAAGGTTTTACAGTCTGTCTTTATCTGAAAGGGAGAACGTGCCTCGGATAGAAAGTCCCTTCTTATGGCAGTGCTAGGTTTTTTAAGGAGGACTGGGTAGGTGAAGTTAAGACAATCCCACCATATGCCACTCTGGAATGCTCATGCAGAATTTCATTAGTATCACTTTAACTTCATACTAAATTCATCCTGAACAGGTTCAGTGATTTAACTAATTAACTCACTGTCGGAATCATACTTGTAACCTATAGTATTGAAATGAGATGCTTGATGCCCTGTTTTTTTACATACACAACACTAGGTGAATCAAAGCAAAGAAAATATATTGTAGGATACAACATAAACTAAATAAATAGAAGATTAGAAACCACATGCACTTTTCTGTAGCTAAATTTCTAGTTTATGCAGGTCAAGCACTTAAAACTTATGACTGCATGCTTCTCTAAGGACTTCCCTGAGCTCTTGAAGCTGTTTTCTTACGAAGAAATTTGAAAATGTGATTATTAAGTTATTTGGACAATATGTTGATTGCTTTATCAATGCTTTTGAGAGATTAATCTTTTTTTCTTACTCTGTGTTTAGCATCTGTTATCACTTGAAGCACAAACTTGAAAGAAATAGATTTTCCAAGCCCAAACTTACGCCTCCACAGGATAAATTTAGCTGGAGCACAGTGGAATAAATATTTTCAGAGAAGGACAATGTTGTAAAGCCAAATTTTGGCTTAACATATCTGAAAATACCTTAAAGAAAAACAAATACATGTATTAGATACTGCATTAGCTCTAGTGGCAACAGTGCCAGACTCTTCTTTTGCACTGCTGTTCAGTGGATGTTTGCAAGCTTTCCTGTTACTTATTGGGAAAGTCATAATCAACATTAAATTGATAAACTAATTGTTATAACAGCCAGAGACAGTGCTATTTGGTAGAAATCAATTATGTTAGAAGTTTTTCATTTTTCCTACTTATCTTTTGCCTGGTCTGGCTATAATGTAGACAGATGCCCCAAGTCAGTTTACAGCAAAATTGTAAATGATGCAAATTACAGCTGCATTTGGGCTGTGGAACTTTGAAATAAAGCAAATACTGGTTCATGCATACTCACTATGCAATATTCAATGAAAAATTGCTTTCACATGCCCTTATCTCATATGTTCACAAAGTGGGAAAAAAATCTCAGTGGATTGTAGATTATGCTCTGAAAAAAATGACCGGAGACATTTGAAACAACTTTTTCTGGCGCCTAGCTCTCTTAATCCATGTAAACGCAAACATTTTGAGAGATATTTTTAAGCTTGAGTGTGGTTTTTGTTTTATTTAATTTTAGGGCTCTGGTTTTTTTAAAGCAGCAGCAGTACCTGTGCCAGTGCATCTGGAGGGGAGGGAAGTAATTTTTTCTCAGACTAATTTTGGATTGAGTATTATTAATAGTATTTTGAGTCAGGTTAATTCTACAGCCACTTTATAATTTTTATGATGATAAATACCATAATCAGCCAACAAGCCACATTTAAGATTAAGGCTCAATAACTTAGAGAGTTTATAATTTAGGATATATACACATGCTTTGCTGAATGAGATTTTCTCACCTAACTGCAGTTGTCCTAAAGCCAAGCATCTATGCATTTGTATAAGCATCCTCTCTAGGCAATGGAAATAGGCACGTATCAGGCAATCCACCCTAGCCTAAGAGTTAAAGACAGGTAGGATTCTAGAGAAATCATCTTTTCCTTTGACTGTCTCCTTCTGTAGTCTACAAATTGAGCTGAATAGCTTAGACTAGATTGCTGCCTTTTAGCCAGCTAAAGTTATGAGGGGTAAACTGTACCCAAAATGCATATGAAAATGTTAAGGGAGAACTGAAGTGCAGGGTTTTGGAGCTATGTGTTGGATATGCATATTCTTAAAATTCCAACAGTGGTCTCAGAAAGCAGATTTCTGTTCTCTTGCTTTCTGCTTTAAAAACAAAGTGAATTACCTCAAATCAACCACACACAGCAAGCTGAGAGGAGCAAACTATTTTAAAGCACCGAACACCTAATAAGAGCAGATGTAACACCTCCCTCCTTTTGCACATGCATAATTGCAACAGAGGAACAGCCGGAACCTGAACCCTGACCCTCCACAAGCTCTTTGGACACCCTCTTGGCAAGTCCCTAGCAATGGCTTGAAAGTCATGAGAACACACAAAATACATTGTCTCCAGTGTCTGGAATACAAATAACAAATATTGTTCCTTATCTACCCCAAAGAACTAGTTGCAATGTCACCCTTGCCTTTTATGTACATTTTATAAATGGTTGAATTAGCTAGCACTATAGTTTAATGTTTTAAGAATGCAGATCTTCTTTCAGAAAAATCTTGTGATTAGTAAAATCTGCTTTTGTTCCTGTGTTAACAATTGAAAATTCTCAGCCACCTTAGGATATAGCAAGGCCCCCATCGCTGGAATCCCACAGCATGGGAGTAGGCTGCTGTATGTGAGTATCACAGCCTCTGCTTTGTGCCAAGCAAGCTTCCTTCACACAGGCTCAAGACTTGGCACAAAAATACAGTGCTCCCAAGGTTTATCTTTATGGTGGTGAACTGGAGAGGCGATTACACCGATTTTTGCTGCATGTCACTTCCATTTTCTTCCATGCTGCCATCTTCTCTACCTTCAGGCTTTTGCCATGGTTCTCCATAAGATTCTCACACATGCAAAAAGCTTCCTCTTCATCCACATTCTCACCTGCTCCCTCCTCAAATCTTCTATACTAAGATTAGTTCCAGAATTGTAACTCTGAAGGACAAAGACAATGTAAACTTTCTTCACCCAGCAAGTGATAACACAAAACTATTTTGAGCTCTCATTAAGTCCTGCACTAGATGGAGATAGTACTGCTGGCTGAAAGACGTACACTGAGATGCAGCTCTGGTTACAGGATTTTTTTAAAAAAGTGTGTGCTTTCAGCAGGTGATTTTTTTTTCTTCTAAAAACAAACACTTGGAAATGGATTGTTGGTTTTTTTTCCCATGAAACTGTTTTCGTTATGGTTCTGACCCTAATGTTCTCACTAGATTAAATTTTCCCTGGAGAAGTTAGATAAAAATAAATGGTAATGTTAAATTCTCCCCTGGTGAAGCAGTGATGGTAAGACTTAGGAGGCATTTCGGAGTGGTTCCTAATGCAGTACCAGAAACCAGGTGCAGAAAAAGAGGATCACCTCTGACCCTGTCTCCCAGCTGAGGAGAGGAAAATGGTCCACAGTTGAAGAAACTCGGAATCCATTAAAGAAAAATTGCATAATAGCTACATGAAACTTTTTCTCTGACTGGAGGGAATTTCAAATGGTAACCCTTGATGTGCGACACAGGGATCACACCAACAGAGACTGTGCATTTATTTGTCTCTGACACTGTGCCGAAGGTCCAGCCTCCATCCCGCACTGTTCTGTTTTTCTAGGTATCCTTGTATCATCCAGTTTTGGATGAAAGAATGAAGACAACTCAAAACTTCAATATAAACAGCTCTAAAAAAGGAGTCAAAAAATATGCACTGAAATGAATTGCTACAAATATCACTCAGACAGCAGCTAAGATCGCATATGAATCTTTAAGCTTCTAATGCTCCTACCTCTAACTAAAAGTCCTAGCAAGTTAGGGAATAGTAAAAAATGGATGTTGACTTTAATGATTTGTTGTCAAAAATCTTGTAACAATTTATGCCTCATAAAATGAGTTAAAATTGATTAATAAAATGCTGTAAATGTTCATGCCTTACATGGGACCAGCTGCAGACCTTACATGACTTCCTTACATTCTCTGACAGTAAGAAAGCAGGTCAAGACAGCTTTATATTTACAGAAATGTATGAAAATGACTTAGTCATGGACCATGGGCTTGCAGTTACATGACCCAAAAATTTTACTGGGCTGTAGTTGAACAAATAATTACTCAGCGTTTAGGAGCCCTTAGCTCTCTTTAATGTGATTAAGACTGTGCTTCTGTCTGTGGCCATAAGCAGATGCTTGGAGAAGGGTTAGCTTCAAGCAAGTGTATATGATACTTCTTCCAAGTATTGTCCCACCGCCAACCATTCTGGGGCTTTTTAGATGCATGGCTTCTACTTTGGCAAGGGATGCCTCAGGTCTACCACCTGCTAACAACATCCTTATATTTGTTTTCAGTGTGACTCCTGTATTGGGACACAACTGCTTACGAGCTTTGAGAGACAGCCATCAGTGAACAGCTGACTGAAGCCCAAAGCAAATCAGGATATCTCAGAGGTTGCTGTGTGTCTCTCATCAAGTTGCAATGGCCCAGTTTAGATTTAAGGCTAATAATGCCAAAATAAAAACAAAGCTTTGCTGGAAGGCATTCTCTCTCTTGTAAAGCACAAGCAGTGGAGGACAATCCCGATAGCAGATAAATGCACATCACAGTAACAAATGCTTAGTTCTCACCTGCCATTAGTGCTTATGAAGATGGAAAAATTACTATTCTTCTACATTATCTTACTATTGTAACAGGGTAAACATACCCAGCTAATGCTACCAGAGCATTGTGTTTTAATATACTGCAACATTAGATGAACTGGGAAACAGAAATTCCCATTCCATTAATTGGTTTAGGGCAGTACCTGTCACCACTCCAAAGGCGAATGAAGTATCTAAGTGGTAAAAGAACCAGTCTCTTTCACATATATAAAAATTATTTTTCTCTAATAACTGAAAACACTGACCACTCACTGGCAAAGAATAAAACAAAGGTCACAGAACAAATTAATTTTTTGTAAATTATGCAATTAAATACCCAGATGGAAAGATGGCATATGTTTCACAGAAGAACAGTCATGATCTGAAGTATAATGTTCATTTGGCTGACTGGATGAGTGGGCACATGTGTCAAATGCACAGATTTTGTAAATATTTGTGTTTTGTAATTTTTCTTAGGAAAGCTGACTCACTGCAAAGCTTTACTGCTGTGTGCAAGTGCAGGCACTACACAATAGCACATTATTCTTTTTTTAATATTTTATAAATGGGAAAAATCAAATCTCCAAAATTCATCTAAGCACTCTGGTGGTTGTTGTTCCCTCACTGCACTTAGCCATTTTCTTACAATATCTCTTAGTGAGGAAATACTCCTTTAGTATTTCTTGAACATATATCTTTTATGACATTTTCATAAGGAAGCTAATGAAACATTATATGTTAATCTAATATAAAGTAGATACAAAACCAGTTAGAAAACAAAGTCAAAGACTTTTTCAGTGATTACCATTTTTATGGAAGGATGCATTGAATGAAAGATGACAGTGATCTACCATAGGCCTGATATGATTTAATATTCTCATCAGTGATGGAACAGGGAGAATGCATATTTGCAAGTGATACCAAACAGCTGTAGGATAGCAAGAGAATTCAAAATGGGCAAAACAGATTGGAGTAAATGTCAGTAAAAAGAAAGACAAAATTCAGCGGGGAATGTGACATTTTACTCCAAAGTCTGACTAAACCACTTCACAGATACAAAATTAGGACAATATCAGTTCTGAATATGATCACAAACTGAATGAGCCCCAACAGCGCCATGCTGCTACAAAGTCATACTCCATATGAGGATATATAACCGGCAGGATAGCAATAGAGCTTTACGTTAGGCATGAGGAGTATCTTTTCTGGTGCTAGACAGCAAAGCACTAAAGCAGCTTGCCTGCAGATGTTTTGGGGTCTTCATCATTGGAGATGTTTAAGAAAAGGTTTGACAAACATTTTCCAGCAAATGGACTAGATAACCTCCTGTGGCTCCCTGCAGACCCAAACCACAGGCTGACCTTGGGCTTGTATAACTCGCTATCACTCTCTCCTCCAAAATAGCTTTTTCTTAGTCCTGAGATTCTTTCAGTTTCACTGATATTTCAGTTTTTAAAACGACATGATATTGCAGTGGTTATTACGTTATTACAATAATAAGATAAAGTCGGTAAAGTCTGACACATGTAAGAAGTTACAAAAATCTGACATATTTGACTACAAAAACTGGATTCACATTGCTTAGAACTTCATCATCTTTAATTTGCATCTCATTTAATTGTTTTTGGACAGATGGACAGAAGTATATCCAAGCAAAGTAATAAACAGTGTATTGCCCATAGCCAGATAACTTCTTGTAACTATTTCAACGCTTCAGCACATCTGTGGCCTGAACTAGGGAAATGACACAAAGCCCTAAACCTGTTGTATAGTTCCTTTTGAAAGCCATTTAAAATTGACAAGATTATACTCCTCAGGGAAACCTGTTTCTGCACGATAAAAGGAAGGTTTTTATTGCATAACAACTCCCAAGAGTGTTTATGCAGAAGAAGTTTTTGATTTCCATATCTCCTCTGAAGGGCTGGACTGCAAAGGCTCACAGAGCCCACAGATGCTGTGGGCAGAAGCAGGAGATGTACAGTGAAAGTTTTGTGCAGCAGATGCATTCGCTTGGCACAAACTGCTGTCCGGTGGGCCAAAACCAGAAATGACCATTTTCGGAGGGTTCTCAACTTCTCCCAAGGCTAATCAAGAAAGTATGGGACCTGACAAGGGCTGACAAAAGGAAAGGAAGGGACAGAATAGAGAATGAAACAAATAAAAGTCCACCCCTAAAAATGGGTGTGAGTGGGGCTAGTGCTGTGATATTGGGGCTTGCTGCCTAGGCGAAGAAACTGTTGAAATGTTAGGTATTCTAGAAAAAAAACAAATCCTAGCTGCCTCAGGTTGGGCATCCAAATTAGTAAACACTTTAGGTTTTAATTTTTCAGTGTCTGCTTACTGCCTGGGTAATGGGCAACATACTCCCACATGAATACTCTGAAGATAGAATTCATCAGTGCCTGTGAAATGCTTAGATTTAGTAGTGACAAGTCTCAGAGAAAAGCTCTTGAGGAGACGAATCTTTTTGTCTTCAGAGCAGGGTTGGAACTGCTTATAATAAATGACATACAGAGCTAACTGTTAGGAAACAATAAGCAAAAACAGTGTCTGTAACCATGCCGTCAATGATCCTTGGGAAGAGGGCTCCTATAGAAACGTTAGCATGGAAGCAGGTAATTAAAGCAGGCACAGCATGTATACATAAAGGGCTGAAACAAGTTCCACATGTAAACTTAGTCTTGATGTTTCTACCGTTCAGGTTCTTGACTTTGCAACCTTAATATCCTTCTCACGTAGCATTACAGAGATGGATTTATTGGCTGCAAAGGACGGGGTGGCTGCAGTTTCCATTAGGATATGTGGGTAGCTTCCTCTCCTCTCCCTTAGATTCTGACTTAGTAGCATGAGGTAGTGTTGACAGCTATTACGTATTTATTGAATGACACACATATTAATACCCACACTGACAGGGATGAGGCTTGTCTTTAAATTGAGGTTTTGTTTTTTGCAGTAACACATCACAATCTCTTATGTGATTGGCTTTTTGCAATCATCCTAAGTTTTCCTGCGGCATTAATAGTTTTTCAATTTGTTTCCTTGATTGGTTTTCCCTATTTTGAATTACTTTTCCACCCAAATTTACTAATCCACAGTTTTTCAAACTGAAATCTCAATTAGTTAAAAATCCAGGTCCTGTAGTTACCTTTGTATTACTCCTTGTCCCTGCTGCCACAAAAATATCTATAATAGATTTCTGTGGCCACAGATCTTGGAAGCACTGGAAAGGTAAGTTAAAAAGCCCTCAACCTATAAATACAATGTTACTTTGAATCACAGAAGCTAAACTCCTTACATACCTTTCTTAATGAGTGACCAAAAAAAAAAACAACCCACAACTGACATCTTGTTTGCTCTTCATTTTATTCTGCTTCTGTAGCATACTCATTTGGTGTGATAAATGACTACTTCAAGGTATTTCAGAGAGCTGATTTACAGTCTAGCCACATGAGTGTTAAAGGCATGGGTGTGAATCTTGATGAAGTGGATAACTATTAAACACCTAAGTACTGTGCTAGATTAGTACACTTGCAAGAAATCTGAAAAATTTAATACATATCATATGATCTTTCTAATCACAGCAAATAAAATTATGGTGAGATATCTTAACATATAATGTCAAAGGACACAGAATTATTACTGAGGTGATTGAATTCTAATTTCTAGATAAAGCATGGACATGCCAGTTATTTGAAAAGCTTCCAGGAACAGCATAGCAGAACAGGAATAACACAAGAAATCGGAAAGGCAGTAAGGATGTAATGATAGTGCCATCCACAAAAATGTAGATGATAGAGAAATGTACTTCTGGATAGAAAATGTTTGCGTATTTTGGTTTTTTTCAGTGTCTTACTCTGCATTTTCAAATCTTAAAAAGACCTTTGAATGTTATTTAGAGATATGCTGAACAGCAATGGGCTGAGTTTAGGAATAGAGTAAAAATGTGAATAGAGTATATTTCAGCTCATAGTCACTGCCAACAACCTAAGTGTCACTACTTTCTTATTTTGTACAGAAGAGGGAAACATGGATATGCTGCAAAATATCCCATTCCCATGAAACCTAAAAATGCTATCCAATCTGATAAATGACAAGCAAGTTACTACAGCTTCTAGTAACAGTGCCATTGTAGCTATGTTGGTCTCACAATACATCTTTTACTAGAGTAGCGGGACAACTTTTTCTGACCTGAGGAAATATGTGAAAGCTTTGCTGTTCCTTTTCCAACTACTTCTATACATCAAAGAAGAGATATTGTCACTTTCATTGGAACTTTTGTTCATGAATCTCCTCTCTTTGACAAATTCTTTGTCATTTGCAATTGGAAACTTGGCGTTCCTGAGCTTCAACACAAATTTAGCTCTCCTGAGTGGGAGATTTACAAGGTCTCACTCAAAGCACTGAGGCATGAAACGTCCTCAGATGTCAGCAGGGACAAGGGACGTTCTCTCTTAACTCAGCAGTCCACATCTCCGAGGTGAGAGCTCTCCACAATTTCTTATGTCTTGAGCTTGAGCAGTACAGATAAAATTATGCACGGCACTTACATGTTTCCAAGATAGCATGGATTTCTGTTTGCAACTTTCTCATGATGCGATTGGGAAGAGGCCAAAGGAAAACAATATGTAAGACCGTATTCTTTCCATTTAGTCTTTATTAGGCACTCTGCAAACACTAGAGAAGTGCCACCCTTGCCCCAAAGAGCTTATAGTCTGTAGAAACAGACTCATTCTTCCTGCGTGAAGAGCGCTGTCTCCATTGCTCTAAATTCCACAGTTTAGAAATTAACTTCAACACAGCAAACATTAACGAAGTCCTCAGAAAGCACGAGCATACTGATGGGTGAAACCTGTACTTTATCAATACGGAAGATCAAGATACTTTTTAAAACTTGTTTTCAATATAGCAGAAACAACAATAACAGCTCAAATCAAGCGTAAGTATCCTTGGTAATGCTTACTATAGACACTGTCGACATCTGACTTCATCTTTTTTAAAATTAGGATTGCAACTTAGAATTTTGGAAGAATGGATGTCGTTTGTGAGCTAACTCACAAATGGAGGGGGGGAGAGAAAAGCAACTTGGAAAAAGTAATTTAGGGAATGGGCCTGCAAATACTTTATTTGCATGAGGCATATTGCTTTAGTGGTTGTGAATACTACCGCACCCGACTAAACGACCGCTCTGCAAGCGCGGGGCATAATACTTCCACTCCTCACTCCCTCAGGAAGATCTCATCTCAAGCAGTGCAATGAGTGGAGTTTCCTCACACAAAAGCAGTTCTTAATTCAACGACTGCCAGGAAATGGTAAAAAAAAAATCTCTTGAACTTCCTTCCAACTCCGCGGCGCAAGGCACACGGCGGAGGGCCACAGTGGTGCAAGTGTTAGCCTCGCAGGGAGGACAACGTGCAATGCCCCGCAATGTTTCAGAGGGAAAAATGCTGCGGATGGCAGGGCAAGGAGCGGGGCGGGAAGGGACCTTCTCCTCCAGCGGGGGCTCTACCCGGCTCCGCTCCCAGCGGACGCCCCACATCCACGACGCAGGCTCACATCTACCGCAGGCTGCCCCCACGCCGCTCCGCTGCAGGCAGGCAGGCCCCCGGGACGGCCAGCTGTCCGCGGCCGGGGGGGG
>NW_008824467.1:3376444-3420088 GCF_000699105.1 Pygoscelis adeliae | reverse complement strand
CCGTCTGCCGCCTGTGGCACTCGCCGCCCTCGCCTCGGAGCGGGAGGGGCAGCTACGGGCGAGCGAAGGGAGGAGGCGAGCATGCATGCGAGGCGTTATGAAACCCGCGGTTGTTCAGAGAAATCGGAGTCCGAAAGCCCTGCAGACTTGAAGTGAATACATCTCTCCACCGTGCTTGCTTTGCGTGTCGGGAGTCTCATACAAAAAAACAGAACAACTGAATGCGTAAATAGGTTCTCGTTCTGAAAAATGCTTCTCTGTTCATTCATTATAGTGGGAGCTTTTCTTGCTGAGTTGTCGTGGTCATGTTTCACCTGTGTGTTTTGCCAGTCTCTTCTGGAAGAACTTTGCCTTCCTGTACACGGTTGCCCATTTAAAGAGAAAATTGTTCCTGTTCCTCTTTTCCTGAAGAGTTTCCTGTCCCTGACCTTTACAGTAATAGGATCAGTGCATGTTTCTTTGTTTTACTCTGGCTGTTGCCTGTCCTTAACAAAAATGGCCAGTATACAAAGAGGCTCTTAAGTGTATTTTAAAGTCACTTGCCTTCTCTCGAGTCACTTTATTTTTTTTTTTCTTTTTATAGATGCGTAATCTGTGCATTGGTATAAAAAGATCTGTGGAAAAATGCTGTGAAGGAATAGCAAACGATGTGAACCTGCAGTTGACAAGAGTTGTATCAATAGACTTCTGTGCATCTGTGTGTGATACAGTGTGTATTATTGGAGTCTCTTTCTGTGCGCTAAAAAAGACTGCAGTGTAACATAAATAACATCTTTACTGATATGGTCCAGAATTAAAGTGGCAAGAGATACGATAGATTTAGTATCTAAATCACAGTTACAATGGGAAGTCCTCATCTTAATGATTAAAAACAGTTGCTGAAAACTCCTCTAACTGCCAAAACTGGCAAAAAAATGCACTTTGTATTGGATTATTTGGCTGACAGTTCCATTGTACTACTTTATTTTTGTAGACAATCTGTTTGGAAGAAAGTAGCAAAGCAGAAAGGGGAAGCCTCTTTGCTTAAAGAGAAGCTTTGAAAAGCTTTGTCAGTAAAGCTTTTTTTGACGTCCAATCAGCTACAGCACTTAAGGAAGAGCCTTAATCTTGTGATTTTCCTGCAAATTTGGAAGGAAGAGATCATGAAAATTGACTTTGAACTTCTCACTAGCTTGAACATAGATTGTTTAACTCAAGTGTATAGGGCATCTTAGTCCAGAGAATAATTATTATCTCATGGTGTGGGCCTAATTAAACTTCTGTCTTGAGTGTTGTTTTAATCCTGTAAATATTCATTAAGTAGCTCTTTCTAAACGGCGATGGAAGTTCTACAGTAGTAACAGAACGGTGGTGTGCTTTTCATAGTTGATCACGTATTTGTTTGCTGATACCAGAGGAGAGGGCATGGCAAGGGACGGTGAGGTCCAAAGCCAGCTTATATGAAGGCTATGGTACTTTGAAAGGGTTCCCAACTCGTTTATCTTGGAGCTGTCAGTTTGCTTTTTGCATGATTAATTTAAGCCCCCCCTCCTATTTTTTCTTGCTTTCATTCTCTGCGGCTCACAAAAGGCATGCTGTTCCTTCCTTACCCATGATTTGGTTGTGCAGTGGAGAAGCTGTAAGATTTCTAGTAGGTCTTCCAAATAGCTTCCATGTTAACAAAGCCTCCATTTAAAAAACACATGCTAACTCGTCTAAGTTTCTTCTGACAAAATACAAATTTAATGTATACTATGAACAGCAAATATAAAATATTTAAATACAGGAAGGCTTACTGATTTCAGTGGAGAATATTGTTTATTTCAAGTTGAATTCTCTGATGTGAAGAAAAAGAAGCTGGAGCTTTAACTTTCTTTGTGCACGTACTAAAAGTTAATGTCTTGAATTAAATCCTCTTAATTCTAGAATATAAAATGTTAAAAGATAACACTGAGCTGTAACACCTGGCATTTCTGGGGTGTGGTGGGAACACATTCTAGGACTTGAAAACTTGCTGGGTGGCAGAGTACAAGAACGCTTCCGTTTCTGTGAACGTAGGGCACCTATGAACTCCAGGCACCAGGCTGAGCAGCAGCGTTTCTGAGCTGGTGGGGTGCTCGTTTCCTTGTCAGATATCCACAGTGCCTAAGCGTAGTGGAATGATTATTTGGTTTTCATTGTGCCAACTGTATTGTAATGTCTCGAGGACTGCCTCCATTAAATTCATGGTCACTGAGTGGTCTCTAGCTGCCAGAGTTGCTTTCATCAATGAGAACAGCCAGACTGAATCAGGCAAATGGTCTAAACCAAGACTGCGTTTACAATGATACTCAATGGTGGATGCTGTGTGAGGAATATTGCTGATGATTATATGTATGTGCTGGTAGTCACCTGCAGTGCTCTCCCAGCTACCAGATTTTTGTAGCTCAAGGACTTCCTGAGCCCTAGGTAGCATTACAATATTAATAATCTTCCATGGACTTACCTACTTGCTAAATTTTCAAGTGCATGGTTTTACGTTTTGTTTTTAAAAAACAGGTGTCCATGATATGCACAACAAGAAGTTCTGGAATTTAACTATGCATTATGAGAAGAATCATCCCCTGTTACAAGTTTGTAATTAACAAATTGCTAATTTGCTGTTTGTGTTCTCCACCACTATTAGGCGAGACCACAAACAACTGTATGAAAGTCACTTTTGATGACATACAAAAAAAGTGTATGTTAGATTTTCTGAAAAATGGTGTGTTTAGCGTTACTCTCATTTCATCATTTCCTCCTTCTCCTTCCTTGTCTTAATCTGTTTTTCTGCCACCTTCCTTGTTTATCTGTTGTGCCACTTCTTACTTCATTTTCCCTAAACTTCTCACTCATTTCTGTATTGCCTGTCTCTGTCTTTTGTAAAGCAGGTGCTATGTGAACATGTAGCTAAGCTGCCACCTACTCATTTCAACCAGTATTTATATTCCGGGGGTGGGGTGGTGTGGTTTTTTTCTTTTTTTTTGTAATGGAAGAATACATGGAGGCACTTGAAAACAATGAGTAAGCAGTAGATGTGGTAATCTATCAAGGATTGTCATTTAGGGCAGGGTGTGTATATAATTTCATTGCCAGTTTATCTGTTTATGTCAAAGATCTGCAATATGCATTTGGTTTTTGCACAGAAGGCAAAATGTTAGATAGGCACGGAAGTCCAGATGTCTTTAATGATATCCATTGAATTTAACAGTGAGAATTGTAGAGGCAGCAGTAAAGACCCCATCGGAATATCTGAGAGGAAAATATTAAGTCCTTTAACACTGTACTATACTTTTGCAGAAAACTAAATCTGTATCCAAGATTAATTGGTGTAATTCTACTGGAAATGTGTGTCTTGTTCCTTGCTGTTAAATCCAGGCTGTAATGGAAGCATGTAGGCGTTCGTTCTAGTGTGTTTGCTTGTGTCCTCTTACTTTCTGCTGAAAATGTTACTGTCCTACTGTTGAGTCTGTTCTCTCTGCCCATGCTGTGATTTGTGAGCTTCTGTAACCCTGTTTCAGACAATGAGCTGGGTTAACTCGAACAACTGGAATAGTGTGATGGTCAGCTTTTGTCAGCCTACTGTGTTCTGACTGGAGGAGGCTAGGAGGGATTCAGGTGAGTAGTTAAACAGGTTTGGGGGGGATCCTACTAGTAAGGGAAGGGAGGATGTCCAAACATCTAGGGCTGTAATTTCAGCTAACAGAAAATGTGAGAACTTGTTTCTTCATAAGTCAAAGCTATAAAATACTTAGTTATTACCACTGAATGTAATGCTCATAAAGAGAAGGAAATTGAGCTTGTTATTTCCATTGCAAATTGGAATGGGCCCATAGGCCTCTCACCAGAAACTTGTTTTCTAGAAAACAAGTAAAGCAGGATCCTGGCTGTCCTGCATACCTGAATGTCCTGGCCGTTGGGTATCTTGGTTGTTGGATTCTTCGCCTGACTTTCTTTCAGCTCAGGAGTCACTCAGAAACTTCACAGGCATGAACCTTTCAGGAAGTGGACATGTTTGTGACATTTTGAGAATCGTTGGCATCAAGTAAGTTTGAAATTTCTAAACAGCCATGCTGTCCATGTGTGTCTGAGCGATGAGGTTTTGTTAGTCTCATCTTCCATTTCTTGTCTGATACTCAGATTTTCACTGCGCTAACTACTAACTCCTCTGACAGACATCTTAATCGCCATTTTAGCTATACCATAGAGATAAAAGAGCAAAGTTGGGGTACTGTCTTTTAGCTTGCACCTGTACTAGGGTGTAACTGGGATAGCTTAATATGTTAATAGCTGTTTGAGTGCATGGGTGCTTTTTTTGAGAGACTGAATAGCACTCTCTGACCCACTGAATGTGTAAGATAATCAGATTATTAGGAATTATTTACGCCAGTTTCTGATAGATTCAGGACTGTGGCTTTCTGGGTTTTCATAGTTCCCTAAGAACTATGTCTGTTTTGAAGATAACAAACTAAACTTTGTTGCAAAACTGTGAAAAGCAAGCTGATGCTGTGTCCAGAGTTACAGTAAGTGTTCAGACCATGAATAATTTTTAAAAAGTTTCTACACATTGTCGTCTTCATATAAAGTCCCAACTGTTTGTGAAGATATTTAACCCATCCTTAATTTATCTTGTCTGAGAATGACAGCTGTTTAAAAATACCAAAGAGCCACTGAAAGATTAATAGGCCAGGAGATACCTTATTCAGCTGTCAGCTTGTTGTGGTTTAACCCCAGCCGGCAGCTGAGCCCTGCACAGCTGCTCGCTCACTCCCCCCAGCAGGATGGGCAAGAAAATTAGAAGGGTAAAAGTGAGAAAACTTGTGGGTCGAGATAAAGACAATTTAATAAGTAAAGCAAATGCTGTGCACACAAGCAAAGCAAAACAAGGAATCCATTCGCTACTTCCCATCGGCAGGCAGGTGTTCAGCCATCTCCAGGAAAGCAGGGCTCCATCACACGTCACGGTTACTTGGGAAGACAAACGCCGTCACTCTGAACATCCCCCCTTCCTTCTTCTTCCCCCAGCTTTTATTGCTGAGCATGGCGTCACATGGTATGGAATATCCCTTTGGTCAGTTGGGGTCAGCTGTCCCAGCCGTGTCCCCTCCCAACTTCTTGTGCACCCCCAGCCTACTCGTGGGTGGGGCTGGGTGGTGTGAGAAGCAGAAAAGGCCTTGACTCTATGTAAGGACTGCTCAGCAGTAACTAAAACATCCCCATGGGATCAACACTGTTTTGGTCACAAATCCAAGCCATGAAACTGTACAAGCTATTATGAAGGAAATTAACTCTTTTCCAGCCAAAACCAATACA
This sequence comes from Pygoscelis adeliae, assembly GCF_000699105.1. Taxonomy (NCBI): domain Eukaryota; kingdom Metazoa; phylum Chordata; class Aves; order Sphenisciformes; family Spheniscidae; genus Pygoscelis; species Pygoscelis adeliae. The sequence goes on along the minus strand of NW_008824467.1, from coordinate 3,414,778 downwards.
CAGCTGAAAGGGTGTTTTAAAGGAAAGACATTTTACCTGTAAATCATCCACAAAACTAAGCTTCAATAGCTGCTATTATTAAAAACAGAACTTGAAATTTATAACAAATATAAATTTATTATATATTTATAAAGTAAATAACACATAGGCAGGACTTCTGTTTCACTGGAAATCTTCCTGTGAGAGTCACTTCTAGACTTTGTATCTTGTATACCTTGAGCTTTCTGAGATTCCCTTATGGTCTGTTTGTTTGAGTCGTCTCCTTTTGTGAGTATTCTCCAGTTGTGGTTCGTGGAAACCAAGGTATGTGAAATTTGGAGAAAGCGCTCTGTAACTCATACGCTAACTACAGCTGTGAAGCCTGGTATCCAGTGCAGAATTATTGGCTTTCTTGAATAGAGCCGAGGGCAGGATCTTTCCCAGCTCAGTAACAGAAAGAGATCCATAATCCTACCAGGACTTGGTATCTTTACATGTATTTATGGCTATTCTTAGAAAGACACCGTTTCTTCTTCAAAGTGGGAATGGCTTTGTATTGGCCTCCGGTTAACTTGTTGCTTTAGGCACATAAATATTTGGTTTTTCATATTATGCCAGACCTTGATCAGGCTTAGGTGTTCAAGCTGAATCTTGTGTCTGGTAGGGTTTCTTTTTATGATTAGAAGCCAGGTATAGTCAAAAGTAATCATCAGTAACCAAACTACCTACCTCAGATAAAACTGAGAAGATAGGCTGGGGGAATAGCTTGAAGGTGTGAGTATTCTCCAAGTGCTTTTTTTCACCACTCATTAATCAAAAGCTCAATTAAGGGATAAAGCTGAAAGCCATCTGCTGTGTGGAACAAGTGATCAGGAAGGCTTTTGTTCCCTGTGCCTGGCCATGTTACAGCTGTTTTTCATGGAGGTGAATTGACAAGCATGAACTACGTGTCATTCTGCATCTGCGGTAGTGTGGGGTCCCCACTATGTGCTAAACCTCAGATCTATCAAAATGTAAGTGGGTTGCGTTCAAAGTTGAGTAGCAGCAAAACTGGTTTGGAATGACTGTCTATAATGTTTTTGTAAAGAATTGCTTTTGCTGATAAAACTTTAAACTGTTTGAACCTCACAGGTAAATCAAGCATTTCTGTGCTCTGCTGTTCTAGCTGAAGTACAAGATCTTGAACTCGCAGCTCTTTGCAGCAGTGCCTAGAGAGACAGACTGTTTCTTCTGGAATATGCTACTTCTGAGTTCTCAAATCACTTAAAACTGTTGACTACTGCATGTGACACATACTATCTATGCTATCATTTGTAGAATAATGAAGCACATCAAGTGGTGAGGTTTTCTTAAATTTCCTAGCTCATTTTGTCTAAATTAGTTGCAAGTCTTGTGATACAACTTAAGGATCATGCTTCACAGAATGAACAAATACACCTTTATTACCTGAGAGCACTCTATTTGCTGTGGGATCATTTTGGCATTGGTTTAGTATGAGATGAGAAGTGTATGTGTGACTAGTGGATTGATTGCTTGTAAGGTATAAACTCTACTACCTACATATAGTTCCCACGTGTTTCTGCTTTGACTTTTTTTGCAGGCTCTAGGGCAAAATCCAACAAGCAGTTTGAGAGGCTGCTGCTTTCATTGCTCATCACTTTGGTTTGTTTATTGGTTTTCCAACATTATATGTGGGCTTTCCAGAGCATGGCAGCCTTTGGCAGAGGGAAGGGGATATAACCTCTCCTGCCATTTGAATGGAGCAGTTCCTTGTTGCAACTGTAATCTGGTTTAGAGGAATATAAATTTTCTGTTATTCTTGTATTTGCTTTTATCTTCCTTCTGTCGTCAGCAGGGAGAACCTTGGGCTAACACCTTTCCAGGCTGAGAGTCTTGATTTCATATGTCCTCTGAAAAACTATTTTGTATTGTGTCTGAATTTGGCAGGATTCTTACTGTTTCTTGCTTACTTCCTCTGTACCAGAATTTCAGGTGACTGAGGTCTGGATGCATGTGAGGGCCAGGATCTTGCTCTACGCTGCTTGAAGTAAAGCAGCAGTGCCATACTCCATCTCAGGATGTACACTGTTCTTGAAGAGCCAGCTATAAGGAAGGCCTCTCCTTCAGAACTGTTGCCTCTGCTACATTTATGAATGTGAAAATACAACCTGGACAGATTTTTTTCAGTGGCTTTTCAGTATTTTTCAGGCGTTTTTTAATCTTTTGTAGCCTGTGGGGTTTGTTGAAGTGTAGCCTGAAATGTTTACTGTCTGTTTTGAATATTGGCTCTGAACTTAAATTACAACTCTGTGCAAAAACTAGGAAGCAAGTAGTGGCACAATTTTCAGATGCTCGTTTTAAAGTGCATGCATTCATGAATAAATAAGCTGTTGCTGAAAACTGCTTAGCTATCTATCTTGGATGAAGTTGTGAGCAGTGAATCTTGCAAATTTTCTAGAACTATTGAAATAACCATAGTTGAAACTTGTTCCACAAGGATTTTCTAACTGAAGCACTGATTTTCAGTTAGGTGTGTATTTATTTTGTGTGCAAGCTATACATTTGGTAGCCCAGCTTCAGTATTGCTTTAATTTTCCTGAGTGTCTTCAAGTTCTTCTCTTTTTCACAGGGCAAGCTCTAGTCTTCAGTGAATTAAAAGAACTGTATCTGTGGCAAGCCTAGCTTCCATGTCAGTACCATGTGAGCGTCTGTGGCAATAATCCCCAAATTCAACCTGTTGCAAAGATACCAAATTCCTTATGGCTGCAGTCAGCCTTGAATTCTTTGAATGACATTAATGCACTCTTTTAATCTCTGAAAAACTGGTATAGAGCCCTTGGAGATTTACAGATTAATTTTTTTCTGTGTACAAATCCAAATCTAAATACAAGACTGTCCAAAAGGAACGTAAAAATCAAATTACATTCAGCAATACTAATAAACTTATTCTAGATATTTCTGTAGCAGCTTTTGTTTCATGTTAATTAAACTTGAGGAAACGGGCGATTTTTTTTTCCTCTCTGACAAAGAAATGAAAAGAGCTGTTGACTAGCTCATATCCTTTGTTCATTGTTACCATGCTAGGAATAGGAAATGGAAATAGCTGACAGGGTTTCCTTTCTGTACTTCTTGCCTTGTTTCTTTGCAATGAAAGAATGTTTGTTGCAATAATTCTTATATACTGACACACGGCAACTGGTTCTCTGATAATTATTTCACTATTTTTTTAAACAGTCAAGTCCTTCATCTCCAGAGCCAGCAAGTCTTCCTGCAGAAGACCTCAGCACAAACTCCAATGGTCCAAAGCCGGCAGAAATCATGCTAGATGATGACAGAGAAGACCTCTTTGCTGGTAATTGTTCTTTTCTTTCTAATGTGTCTGCACAAACTCTTTTGCTCTTGGACTGAAAGGAATGTGCTTTTCTGGGAAGGAGGGTTAAAACCTTTTTATGCTGTAAAAGGACGTTTTCTTGGCTGTAAGGAAATACGAAGCAGTAACCCAGCAATGGAAACTTCAATTTTAATTTTATGCAATTTAGTATTGTAGCAAATCTTAACTGTTGCTTAACCTGTTGAAGGTATGCTTCTTGGAAAATTCATTAAGTAATGAATTAGTGCCTCTAGCCGTCATCAGTCATTCTTTCCTGAGTTCAACAATCATGTATTTAATTGCAGTCCTATGATTTTCTGCAGTATGTTGTCAGATTTACGAACTTGCAGAAGTAACACACTAAAAAGGAAAAATAGCCCAGATTCTTCTTTGCCCAGAGTTGCTTGTTTTACTATCATTAACACATCTTGCTATTGATTGTATGTTGTTGTGAAACTGTTTGGAGTGTAGCCTTTTATTTCAAACTCAAAGTAGAAAACAATCTTGCTTAGTAGTGAAAACAAAGTGATATGTGACTTCTTTTCAGGATTAGATGAGTTTTGTTGGTAAATTAAAATTGGTAATATTTTTTCACCAGATTTGCACATGTTGTTTCAGGTGTAAACACTTCTATTACACTCTTAATGTTATATATTTTTGTAGCGTAACTGAATTGCTCTCTTATGTATTGAATTAGTGACACTTTGAGAAACTTATTTAATAGAAAAGTTTAATATAAATTTCTTAACTAGTTTTGACGATGAATGGATTTTTACTTGTGGGACTTTGTAGCATTAGTTAAGTTTGTTTACTAAATACAGGTTTCTCAGTGGTGTGTACTGTCAGTGTGTAGTGTGGCAGTGTTAGCTGGTTAGTAACCTGTTCTGCTGACAGTGATAACAGTATGTATCATTATGTAATTAACAATATTCAAATCTGTGTGTAGCAACATGACTTAGGTTACATCCTAGTTTTCTACTTAATAACCATGCATAAGCTGTCCCAGTCTGTTTTCCAGTTACAAAGAAATAATAATTCGGATTCTATTACAAGCTGGAGGGTGTTTCCTTTTCCAGAAGACTCTTTTGTTGTTATGAAAAGGTAACAAATTGGCACATGGGACCAGTCATGTCATTTCACTGGCGCATGATTCTATCTCTATTACTTGACGGTACTGCATGTTTTGGAGAAAGATGTATGAAAGTTTTGATAAATAATCAGTCAATAGACAACACATTGCTAATGCTTCATTAATCAGTCACTACTTTGGTGTTTGTTTTTGAATGTCCTAATGTGGGTTATGGTTGCCTTCAGTTACAGGTGTAGGAACATTAACTATTCAGGAAAGGAGGTGTAATACTTGGAGTATCTTATGTACATCAAAAGGTGGTTCTGAATGCTGCTTCTCAATACTAACACTTTTCCTATTACTACATATTGAGTGAGTCAGTTGGCAGTCTGCTTTGAATACAGTCCTTGTCTTCATTGATTCCCTGATGTAATAATTTGAAAGGAAACTTTACAGCCTTTAGTTCTGGGCTATTTTGTATAGATACGTGTATACACATACCGTTACCTGTGTTCTGAACTTACTAAATTTATATGTGCATATGTTTGATCTTATATTTGCTCATCACACTGGTAGAATGTATTGACTAGTTTACTAACTCTCTGAAAGTGTTTTAAGAGAAAGAGAGAATAAAGAATGGAGGGTAATGTTACCTTTTGTATTTATATTACCTGATCTTATGACTTATAAAGACCAGCATTGCTTTAGCAATGAAGCTTCCTAGTACTAGTAATTTGGTTATTTAGCTTCAGTATATAAAGCCAGCTTTTTATAACTGTAGAGCCATCTGGCGTGGATGTTTTAGGAAAGCCAATTCTCCTTTGGATAATATTAAGAAAAAAGGTGGCTGGAGTAAATATTGAGGGGAACCAGACAGAAGGAACAAATGTTAGCAGCCAGATTGTTTCAGCTGAAATGAATGCTGTGAGGAAAACACACAGAACTGATTTAATGAGTTTGAGTTTTGCTATGGAAGACATTCTCTCAAATGCGTGCAGCGCTGAACTGAAAGCATCTAATGTACTGCATGTCTAACACAACTAAGACTGGTCTTTAAAAGGTCAGTTTATATACAGACTGAGGCTAGTACAAACTCTCAAGCGGGGGGAAAAAACAAGACTGATTTATGGAGCCTAAGGCAGAATATGACATCTTTCACAGTATCCTGTTCTAAGCAGGAAGCTTGCATAATACAGTTGTACCCTAGTGATGAACTTCTGTCTTTGTGTCGCTGTCAGCATAGGTGTTGTCAAAAACGACATCTAATTTGTGTTCCAGTGCTGTGCACTCTCAAGTATAACTATTTTTTCTTTCTTAGGACTGTTTTGCTAGACAATGATGTTAATTCATCTGATTAACTTTCTGATACTGGTTTGCAATGAATAGAAACAATGTGAGAAGTCAACATGAGATGTCTATTTTCTTGCTCCCAGCATGATTGCATAAGCCTGGCTTTCTGTGAAAGCAGGACTTAATTTACAAGTGAGTGTGACTGGGTTTTTTCTTCAGCATGTTGAAATTCCAAAGAAACCTATCTTTGCACAGCTTATAGGAACACTTAAATGGAGAGGAAGAGAATAAGGTTCCACAGCTTTCTAACTTACGTTGTTCCTTCATGTTGAATTATTAGACACTATAAAATCCAGGTCAAGGAAATCCTATGGATGGCTTCTGAAAGGAGAGACTGATTCTTTGGAGGCATAAACAATTCTAGTTTTGCAGACTTATTTGTAAAAAAATGTGATGGTATGCCTTTGTAGCTGTTGTAGGCTTGATAAATCTTTTTCATTATTCCATGTAATAATGCAATCTAATAGAAGAAGAGGTGAGGGAGAAAAAATTATATGATTTCCTGTACTGTTTTAATGCAGTTCAGAATCTGGGGGGTTTTTTAGTTTTTTTTTACTATACTTAAAACCTCTTCGCTATTGTGTTTCTGCATCAGCTACGGGATAGTATATGCAATAAAATGTTTTAGATATTCATTACCTTGACTCTGGTGACTCATAAGTGCTTTGGCTAAACTATCAAAACTGGGTTTCACAGGTGGAAGAAAATAAGTTTTCCATCTGTCATTGGAGACCAGTAAATTTTGTTGCTGCATTCGTTAGTATTGTAGTTCTTGGTTCTGCAAAAAACCAATCTGTCCTGCTAAATCCACTCAAGCACTTTCACCCTTAGAATAAAAGTCAGTGTGTTGATTATTTGGCCAAGAAAGAATTACTTTATCTTACCTTGTAGACCTCTTATGTGTGGAGAACATAGAATCATAGCATACTTTGGGTTGGAAGGGACCTTAAAGATCACCTAGTTCCAACCTCCCTGCCATGGGCAGGGACACCTTCCACTGGACCAGGTTGCTCAAAGCCCCATCCAGCCTGGCCTTGAACACTTCCAGCGATGGCACATCCACAACTTCTCTGGCAAACTGGTTCCAACACCTCACCACCCTCAGAGTGAAGAATTCTTCCTTATATATAATCTAAATCTACCTCTTTCAGTTTATAAGCCATTACCCCTTGTCCTATCACTACATGCCCTTGTAAAAAGTCCCTCTCCAGCTTTCTTGTAGGCCCCGTTCAGGTACTGGAAGGCTGCCGAAATGGTCAGTGCTCAAAATCAGGTAGTATTAGGAGTATCTTGAGGGGCTTTGGGGTGTGTCTTAAAACCTGGCTGTCCATAAGCTTGTACTGTAGACTGAAGAACTAGATACCGAATTAGTCTTTCAAAATGACGGCCTAAAGTTCTGCATATAGCTGCACAAACATGCCATGGGCTGCCTGTGCAGGACATAGCTCTCTGCCTTCTGCCTCTAGTGCTCATAGATGACGAGCAGGGCTGTGAAGTTATATCAGTTCTTTGTCACCGTTTTTGGAAAAATGGAAAATTACAATTTTTCCTCTCCCCTAGTCTGGTAAAAGATTACTTTTGACGTTATTTTGTTTTTTCAGCTCTGAAAAGTGTTTGGGAATGGATTGGCATATGCAAATATCTAGCTATTGTGTCCTGGGGGAAAGGCAATGTGTTGGGGGGCAGGGCGATGTTTGTTTTTATTGGGTTTTTGTTTTGTTTTTCTTCAGGTAGTGATAGATTTGTCTTAGGCTTTTTTCCTGGGAGTTGATACAGAAAAGGAGGTGCTAATTCTGTGGACAAGACATGACATACTTTAAGCCCAGCTGAACAGCTAAAGTTTCTAGCTGATGGTGTCTGTCAGGCTGTTGTCATGTGGTGTGTCTGATCAGAAGAGTTCGGTGCAGATGCCTTGCTGCTTTTTAGAAGCTGGTTGTTCAGTTCTAGGTCTCTTCTGCAAGATACAAATGCACAAAAGCATGTAAACCTACAGTTTTGAAATCAGAAGAAGGCCTTATTAGTGGCTGACTGCTCTGTTAAACCTATTTCTGTTCTCCTTAAGATTCTTCTTAGTACTCCTGGTATAACAGTAAGGGTCATGGGCTATGACTTAGGTGTAGTAGTTCTCACAGTCATTCTGTTAGGATATCTGTCTCTGAAAAATTGCTACACCTGGAGAAGCCTTTTTTTAATAACTTGTCCTCTGTTCTGGACAACAGTTTCTACTTCGGTTTACTTCCATGTTTATGTGATCACCGGAGTAAACTTTCAAAGATAATAAGCCAATTTAAACACTTGAGCCATGTCAGAATTTCAGAGATCTGTCATTTAGAAGTGTGACCAGTAAAATAACTTACTCAGCTGAAGTGAGCTGCTAGTGAGGAATTGCAAACTTGCACTTTCTAAGATGATGTTTGACAAATACTGGTGGTGAAAAGTATCGAAAAAAGAGCTGTCTAATGCTGAGATTGAGTCCCATGCTTGAGTGCTGATAGGAACTTGGTGTAGTTGGCTGTAGAATGTTAATTAAACACAAATAGTTGTCTTCTGCAGCAGGATGAGATGTTTTCATGTTCTTTTGGAGCTAAGCATCTTGACAGTGATCCATAACAAAGACTGTTTATGGATTGTAAAGTAGGTATTTATGTGTAGAAGTCTTACAGCATATGATTAGTGGGAGTGCTTAATATGTGGTGATAACTGCCATAGCTGATTGAGTGTTGGATCTCAATATTTTCCTCCTAAAAGTTGGGCAGTGCAGTTGCCTCTTTATGCAAGAAGAGCTTATGCTTTTGAGAACTTCCCAGGAAAGCAAGACATCTAGATTTCATTTTTCATGCAAATAATAAAACAGACTATTAAAAAAAACCAACCACAAAACCACAACCTAATACCTAAGTTTTTAGGGGAAAATCTAAAATTAATAAATCGAGCAAATGTTTCTGAAAGTGCCATAGTTTCTACTCTGAAACCTACCAAATTAATCTTTCCATGGGGAAAAAAAAACCCACAAAACAAACAGGAGAATTGTCAATGGCTTTTTAATCTAGACCATGTCACCTGATTACTCAAAGTGACAGAATGTATATAAGAAGCAGAAATGGCAGAGTTCATCAGAACAAATCTATTTTTTGGGAAAATAGATCTCCAGCTTATGTACTACTCGAAGACCGAGGGGAAAAAAATAGCGAGAAAGTGTAAAAGCCTCCTGTTATATAGAGCTAATTCTTCTTTTTCCCTTCAGAATCTTTTAATACTTGTGTACAACATCCTTGTCTCTGTCCTCCTCTGTCCTGTCACCCCCTTCCACTATCTTTTCCATTTCACTCTTCTAGATTTACGTAATGTCTGGGATGCATGCAAACTTGGGGGTGAGAGGTAACAGGAGGGAGGATAGCATAAATTCTCCTTTCTTCTTCCTAAAAGAACTGACCTGCTGCTATCAAACAAACAGATACTATTTTCCCCGGGTAAGTTCTTCCAGGAAAATAGCAAAGGAGGGCTAGTAGGCAGCACCTTTAAAAATTTGCTCATGCCCAACCAACCTGGGGTTGCACAGCTTTAGAAATACTGGTGCGGACAAAGTCTAATGTTGCTGGTCTTGCTAAAAGGAAATCTCCTTGCCTTTCCCACTGCTTGTTCCTGCCGCTTTCTCTTTTACAGAAATAATGCACCATCTTAACAGTATCTTCAGCTATCTGCAGAACAGTAGCAGGGGGCTAATCCTGGTTGGAGTTCATGTGATACACAACCTAGATCAGCTGATAATACTAATGGGTGTGTGGATACAAGTCTGAAAAAGAGGAGTGCTGGGAAGGAGTGTGCTTCTGTTTCATCTGACAGCAGTGCTGCTTTGTTTGTTACATGGAATGCACGCTTTTTTCATGAATTCATACTTTTACAGTAACAGGAATGTTTTCGCAGCTAATGAAAGTGAGAAATCTGTGTGCTTTGAATTGTTTCATGACTTGTTTTATAAGCTTGTCTAAAATGGGTAGGTACAGAGAAGTACTTAGTGGTGATTAATGGTTTGTTTCCCAGACACACATGCTGGAATATAGCTGATGATAGAAAAAGGAAGAATTGAAGTGGAATGGCTTTATTTTATAATTTTTTATATTTTATATTATATTTTATATATAACTTATGCTACATATGTATATATAATTTTTTCTGAGAAATGTTTCTGTGAAACAGTTGTTTTTATAACATATAACCTGTATGTTGAATGCTGTTAGCCATCAAAGGAGAGAACTACCTCTTTTCCATGTTTAAATGTTGTTCTACCAGTCTAAAAGTGGTTTTTGCAACTGCCTCAGTTGCAAAAGCATGACTTCCCACCTGATCTGAGGTTTTGAATTTAAGTTCTTTATTGGTTTAAGATGCAGTATCCTTCCTGTGGCATTTGAGGGCAGGAAGTACCAGCAGTATTCTTTAGAAAGTTTAGCAGTAAGAATAAAGCAATGGTAAGAAAATAAATCTTTTCAAAGAAAGCTTTTAGATAATCTTTGTTCATATTAAAAATGGAGACTATAATGTGCTTGCTTTTAAGTTTAGTTTGGAAATACTATGGAAATCTGTAATTTGAAATTAGGAAGAGCATTGCCAGCAAGTTGAAGGAAGTGATCATTCCCCTCTGCTGAGCCCTGGTGAGGCCAAACCTGGAGTGCTGAGTCCAGGTCTGAGCTACCCAATACAAGAAAGACATGGACAGACTGGATTGAGTCCAGTGCAGGGCTGTGAAGATGATTAAGGGCATGAAGTGTACGACATATGAGTGGAGACTGAGAGAGCTGGGGCTGTTCAGCCTGGAGAAGAGCAGGCTCGGGGGAATCCTACAATGTGTAAAAATACCTAATGGGACAGAATGGAGAAGAGGGAGCCAGACTTCTCAGTGGTGCCCACTGACAGGACAAGAGGCAATGGGCACAAACTGAAATACAGGTAATGCATAAGAAAAAAATGTTGATGGATTTTTTTTTTTTTTTTAAATGGTGAGGTTGGTCAAGCACTGGCACAGGATGTTCAAGGAGGAGGTGGATTCTCCATCCACCCAAAACCCATCTGGATGTGGTCCAGAGCAGCCTGCTCTAGCTGACCCTCCAAGCTCAGCAGTTCTGTGATACACTCCAAAACAAAGTGATGACAGCAAACTTTGTCGGCCTCAAGCCAGAATGAGCATTTGCTTCAAACCAGGTTAAGGCATAGTGACCTTGAAGTTTGTTTTCTCAATTTATTTTGAGCTTTGGTATCAAACAAAATTTAGGCACACAGTCATTTCCATCCCTGAAATAGAGAAGTGTGGTTTTGTTAATTTATGAAAAACATCAAGGATTGGCAGAAAAAGTGTTACAGAAGAATGAGAAACAGAATTGACTACAGAATATCTCTCAGTGGCAGCAGGGATAAAGCTGAGTCGTTTTGATATATTGGTTATGAAAGATCATAATATTACTTTTTGCAGTAATAAATGATACGGTTCATTGGATGCTATTTCCAGTTCTATTTTTACGTTGCTAGTAGATTACAGGCTGTTCTGGAGAAGCAAACAATCCTACGTGGGACAAAAATGAGACTTTTTTTACATACAATATAACTATTTCACAAATTTTAAAGTAGATCTGATCTTTAAAATTCCTCTTAACCATTGAGTAAGGACTAATTATATTGATTGTATGTACCAGGCTTTAAAAAGTTTGGAAGAAATATGGTGTATTTTCTTTTCAAAATTTTGAGTGGTTCATATAGACAGACATTGCAAACACAGCTCTTTTCCAAATTGCACAGTAAACCTTTTTGGTAACTTTGTGTAACTTGGAGTGGATCTGTTTTAGTGCTTTTTTACCTGCTTGGTAAACTACTTGCCACAGGAAGTCTAGAGATTGAGATCAGCTGGGAAGTCAATTTTGGTATCAAATGACTGCTCTGTGGTCTATATTATCTTTTAAGGAACTAGAGTTCTTGAAAATGCACAGTTAGCAAGAACCACAGCTTTAGTTATTTAAACTAGAACAGGAACTTCTCCATACCCAGGAAGTGTGTATTTTGCCAGTGGTCAAAATCAGTTAGTGGAGGAAAGCATGCGGGATTTGTAGAGCAGAGATTTACATCCTCTTTAAAGATAGGTGAACTGTCTACAGTCTGAAGAAAATATTAAATTTCTAGTGAACTGTTTTAAGTCCCAAAGAGACTGAAGATAGATAGAGACTAAAGATAGTTAGTCTTACTAGACAGAATGTCTCACCTGCTAATATTTCTGTTTTACAGGTTGTGGGCTTTTGGCAGGGGCATATTATGGTTGTGTACCTTTATTTAACACATGGCTTGGTCTGCTCAGTTATCAGCCTATATGACTAAATCAGCTGTTGTTCAGAGAGCTAAAACTAAAATTGGTACAGGTGCTGAAAGAGCTTCTTGTGTGGTAAAAAAAAATTCATTAGTTTTCATAATATCTCATGCAGAAATAAATGACTTATCACTTGTAACTACTTTAAAAGACTCTTTGCCTAACAGTATATTTAAAAAAAATTGCAATATTACTCTTACTTTAATCCATTATGCACTAGAAGCTCAAATGTCACATCTAGTTTTACCTATATATTGAAAGAAATTATCTGGCACAAATGGATGCTATTTACAGATGATCTTATTAAACTTGAATATCATAATTTTTTAGTGTGCGTGTTTGTTATCTTTGTGATGCACATCCATCTCTATTGCACAAAAACTTCTTTGCTAACTCAAAATGTTTACCTAGAAGCAACAGAAGAAGTTTCACTGGACAGTCCAGAGAGGGATCCAATACTTTCGCCAGAACCTAGTCCTGCAATCACTCCTGTAACACCTACTACATTAGTAGCTCCCAGAATGGAATCGAAAAACATAACAGCCCCGGTGATTTTTGATAGATCCAGAGAAGAGGTACGCAGTAAACTTCTAAATTATGGAAATGTCTTGTTTGTTTTTTGAAGTTTTTTTTCTTCTTTTAAAATGACAGTTCCTAAATATTGACTCTGAATCATCCTTTGCTGAAGGGAAGTATGTAAAAGAAAACCTCTTCTGTTTATTTTGCATATAAAGTTTAGTATGAATTTGACTCATGAATATACTGTAACAATTCATTACTTAGGTGATTATATTGGAGATCTGTGGTGTGAGGAGTAAGATGCTCCATTGCTCCAGAACAGATACTGTAAAAGTGTATGTAGGAGCAAGCTGTGAGCTTATGCAGGATAAATGTTAATGATGTATAACTCTTTACTAGCATATTACAGGTTTCAACTTGGATTTCTGAAGCTGTTGTTAATGGGGAAATGGAGGAAGCAGTTGTTAGTATTATCCTGCATGGTAACAAACAGCTGAGGCTAATGGTAGTTTTAACATTGCTATTTACACTTGGTGTTCCATTCAAAACCTGGGCATTGCCAAATGCCATTCATTCTGGAATGTTTTTCCTAGACAGTGCCTCTGCTAAATGAGTTTGCAGACAAGACTTGCCTGTGACTCAATGATGGCTGCCTTCCCCAGATACCACAAGATGACATTTTATTCTGATTTTTTCTCCCTTCAGCCCTGGTACACTGTCCCTTCTGCCATGGTGTTTCTTAAGACCTCTGTTTTTATCAAACTTATGTATATTATGTGAAAGATTATGAAATTCTGCATGATTAGAGCTCAGGCAGGTATCAGAAAACTCTGTTACTTTTCCTTTCCAAGCTCTTCCGCTACAGCTACCATTAATAAAAAGGAGTGTCTGTCCTTTGATTAGAGGCATATAGAAACATCACCAATGAGAGTGGTTTTTGAACCATAGTATCTGCTAGCATTGGAGGAATCACAGAATCATAGAATCATTAAGGTTGGAAGAGACCTCTAAGATCATCGAGTCCAACCGTCAACCCAACACCACCATGCCCACTAAACCATGTCCCTAAGCACCTCATCTACCCGTCTTTTAAATGCCTCCAGGGATGGTGACTCAACCGCTTCCCTGGGCAGCCTGTTCCAATGTGTAACCACTCTTTCAGTAAAGACATTTTTCCTCATGTCCAATCTAAACCTCCCCTGGCACAACTTGAGGCCATTTCCTCTTGTCCTATCGCTTGTTACTTGGGAGAAGAGACCGACACCCACCACGCTACAACCTCCTTGCAGGTAGTTGTAGAGAGCGATGAGGTCTCCCCTGAGCCTCCTTTTCTGCTAAACAACCCCAGTTCCCTCAGCCGCTCCTCATAAGACTTGTTCTCCAGACCCCTCACCAGCCCTGTTGCCCTTCTCTGGACACGCTCCAGCACCTCAACATCCTTCTTGTAGTGAGGGGCCCAAAACTGAACACAGTATTCGAGGTGCGGCCTCACCAGTGCCGAGTACAGGGGCACGATCACTTCCCTGCTCCTGCTGGCCACACTATTTCTGATACAGGCCAGGATGCCATTGGCCTTCTTGGCCACCTGGGCACACTGCCGGCTCCTGTTCAGCCGGCTGTCGACCAACACCCCCAGGTCCTTTTCCGACAGGCGATACAGGAGATACAATGAACGTATCCCTAAGATAAATATTTACTAAAAAGTTGGAGGCCAATAAGTCCTGAGCAAAGGCTGCCATACTAAAAGCTTTTGCAGGAAGGTTTAAAACTAGAATCACAGAATCATTTAGGTTGGAAAAGACCTTTAAGATCATTGAGTCCAACCATAAACCTAACACTGCCAAGTCTACCACATGAACTTCGTTGCAGCGACAATCAATGTTAGAAGTTATATTCACTTAACATTGGATGGTGGGTCTGGAAGGGTTTTTTAATCATACAAACATATTGACTTCTCCTCCTCCTTCCTCTATACCCTTATCCTTGTAACCATACATAATATGAATGCACATTACCTTGTTAAATATGCATATCTTTTTCCTAGATTGAAGAGGAAGCAAATGGAGATTTGTTTGATATAGAAATCAGTGTATCGGACCCAGAGAAAGTTGGTAAGTACCTTGAGCCTAGTAAGTCAGATGGTAGACTGTCTTATCCCTTGAAGACTATTCTGAGATTTTAGCATGATTTCTTATTCAGTTACCTTTTGGCAGTTTAGTATCTAATTGGAAAGCTATTTAATGTATATTTTGGAACAAAAAGTGTGTGGAGGGATTAAAACAACTTGCCCTAGGATAAGTATCTTAATTTTCTTACAGGAGATGGCATGAATGCTTATATGGCATACAGAGTAACAACAAAGGTAACTAGTGCAACAAACATTTGCAGATAACTTTTTTCATAGCTGAGTAGATGGATCAGTAATTCATAACATTTTCTTTTTTTTTTTAAGACATCACTTTCCATGTTCCACAAAAATGAATTCTCTGTTAAAAGAAGGTTCAGTGATTTTCTTGGCTTGCACAGCAAATTAGCAACAAAGTACATGCATATTGGTTACATTGTGCCTCCAGCTCCAGAAAAAAGTATTGTAGGTAAGTGTAGTTCCTGTACGGTTGAATTTAAGCGTGTCAGTTAAGTACTGTAGTACAAATGAAGTATTTTAATACCTATTGGGCTTGTAAAATACATACTTTTCTGCACAAGTATTACTTACTGCTTATCAGGTGGTCCAAACTATTAAATATTCTTCCTGTTCTGTATTTTTAAAAAGTTCAGGTTAAATTGGGAAGATATGTACTGGCCACTTCGTAACTCAGACCAGCGTTGATAACAATAATGACATTTGTATTAATACATGGCCTTCTGTTTCTTATCTATCATTCTTTCTTCACTGTTGCCCTTCAAGAGCTGATTAGTCTAGCAAAAGAAAGATGTTAAATGAAAGTTTATTTTTAACTTTTCTCAGTTATATAGCAGTTTTATCACTGCTGTTATCAGTTGCCTAATATACAGAGCTTCATGCGTACTCCACCTCTCTAATACTTCAGTCTGTTTCTTTTGGTTATGGTGAACACTAAAACCTCTAGTTAATTCTTAAAAGTTCTAATTCAGAAAACACTTGAGTGATGCTAGTCTTTGTGAATGCCTTGAAGGATCAGATCCTTTCTCCGTGAGCTAAGAAGCATGCCTGATTTATTGAAGCAACTTCAGTTTTATGAGCTTTAAGTAGTAGAGGTTCTTTCAAAATAACTAAACATATAAAACAGTAAAACCTGTTGAAGTCTTTTGGCTTACCCATTTAAATAAGTGATTGGACTCTAGAACGCTTTTTATATGTAGGGAATGGCAGGACTTTTTTTTCAGTAGTTTAGTCTGTAAAGCTAATTGGAGCAGCAGCTTTTCGTGTAAGTAGGAATAGGCAGAGTGAGTAGATGTAGGCAGCAGAAAGCTTGGGAAAATCATGCTTTTAATTCTGTGGAAAAGCACTGCTTCAGTGCTTTCAGTCTGTAATACTGAAAATTTAATCTGAATTTCTGGTAGTGTTTGAAAGTAATGTATGATTCTGTAATAACCAATTTTTCATGTTACAAAAATAAGTTTACAATTGCTAACAGGGCTTATAAAGATGGAATGAGGCTTCTAGTCATGTCCTTTGGATGATAGCACATTTAAGGCATTTATGACAGTGTGCAATTACATGGAGATGTAGTACTTGCATCACAGTCAAATTCATCTGTAAGACAAAGCTTGGACTGGATTTGAGTTATCATGTGAACAAAATCAGCATAAATAGATACACCTGGAAGTGTGTAAAATGGTGGGACTTATTGCAGTGTAAGCAAGCACTGACTGCCACTTCAGATCCTTGTATAGAGACTTTGTTAAGCTATAGATAAGTTGGGAAAACTTACAGACTCTGTAGGACATTTTCCACAGAGCATGAAACTCCTGCTGTAAACTTAAACTTCAGTGTACAGGTGGTATTTAGTTCTATCCAAAAATAGGTAGTCCATACATTTGTAATTCTGGAGGAAAGAAGGGATTCTAGGCTGATTTAAAATGAGGCATCTTAAAGCAGAGAGCTGGCAAAACAGCTGAAAGTAAGATGACATACTATGTTTAGATCATGTGTTTATTTTTAAAGTCTTAATACAAAATATCATACATTCAGTGTTATGCAGTGTGTATTGTACAAAAGTCTGTAGTCTGTTCATTCTGTCACACTGTTGATAACACCGGGAGTTTTAAGCTCCAGCTGTATCTTGGTGATGGGTGGGAGGGGCTGGCACTTCAGACCTTAGCCACAATTTAAGTGGTCAGTTACTGACTGTGGAACAACAGGATAAAACTGAGTCAGTGGTGAGCTAGAGTTGGACATTCATCCAAACTGCCTCGCTACTTACATATGTGTGTTGGAAAATCATGTTTTCTGTTTTTAAGAAAATAATCTATTAAGTCATGGATCCTTTCCTGTGAAGGATTAGAGTGCTTGGGCTACAGAAACTGCCTTTACACTTGCATTTAAACAGGCTTATATTAGCAGAGAAAGCAACCTGACATGACATCTAGAAGTAACAATATCACAAGTTAGGAATTCCTCCTATTGGTCATTTGATCACATATTCATTTTTTTCCCTATGAACTTCTGTTGCTATCAAATGTGAAGGATCTCTTGTATTAAACTGCAGCTTTTCATGCTTTCTGCAGTGAAATATTAATGAATAGTAATATTCTAATGCAAAAAAATGAGGCATATGAATTACCTCACCTTTGTTTGAATGCTTTAATTCTTGTACTTAAAGACACACTCGATTTTACAGAAAAATTTGTGGATTTACAGTTACGCTACACTGTGTAGTATACCTTTAAAAAAATGCCGATCGATTTATTTTCATCATGTTACAGAAAAGGGAAAAACTAAGGCTTCACTGAGAGGTTAAGGGTCCCTCCTTGTTCCTGTAAGGATGCTGTTTGTCCCCTCCGTGGGTTACTGTGTGAGACTTCTAAAGCCAGAAGGGAGATCGGGTGAGGAACAACTTTGGGAACTGTTGACCTGGCAGGTCACAGAGTACATATTCAGAATCTCAGACTTAGACCTTTTAGCTGCAGAAGCACAGAACTAACAGAGCAGGAATACACTACAGGTAGAAGTAAGATGTTTGGACTGTATCATAACATACCTTTCCTGTGTTTTAGGAAATAAGAATAATTATGAATGTTCAGTGTTTCATGGTGTTTTTGATAGTGTTCAGGTTCCTAAACTCTCTGAGTTTGGGTCTTTAGCATGAAATATATTGACCTCAGTCTGACAGTTTTAGAGTTCTTCTGTTGCTGAGGTTGAATGTATTTCCCATACCATGAAACATCAGTAACTCTGGCTCCCCATCATAGTTTTTTGGCCACTCTTGACTTGGGCAGAGGAAGCGATGTAAAGCTACATACCTTTCATTCTGCTGATTTTATTCTCCATTTAGTTTGTAGTCGCTCATATGCTTCTGAATTTTCAGAGATGGTTAGTTTGGCTTAGTTGACTAAAAAACTCTTAGTTTTAGAACTTAAAAAAATAATAGAATGAAAATATTGGTAATAAGCTTACTAATTAATAGGCTTATAACCTAAGATTTATTTTCCTATTCTGCTTTATTTGGGTAATTTTTTTTCTTCTGAACATGAGTGACCAGTAAGACTCTGATCTTCATTTAGATTGTCTTCATAAATGCAAATTAAACTACTTTGTATAACTTGCAGTCACAATTAATGTATTACAGGAAATTGCATA
The DNA here is from genome assembly GCF_000699105.1 of Pygoscelis adeliae. Taxonomy (NCBI): domain Eukaryota; kingdom Metazoa; phylum Chordata; class Aves; order Sphenisciformes; family Spheniscidae; genus Pygoscelis; species Pygoscelis adeliae. The sequence goes on along the minus strand of NW_008824467.1, from coordinate 3,396,363 downwards.
TTTCACAGAGCTGCTTCCACAAAATCATGCAGCATGCAGTGTGGATGTTTGTTCTGTTCCTGTATAGTGTTTTTCGTTGTAATTTGACTTAAATACATAAACTTAGGTGAGCTTTATCTTCTAATCACATCGGTTATGTTAATGATTTATTTATGATAAAGTAAAATCATTATGATGCCATTTTCTTCAAAGGCATGACCAAGGTTAAAGTAGGCAAGGAAGATTCTTCATCTACTGAATTTGTAGAGAAAAGAAGAGCAGCTCTAGAAAGGTAATGTATGTATCTAACTAAAACTTGTTTAGCCTCAGAATGATTTGTACTATACTACGTAAGCTCTGTAATTGGGGTCTGGGCCATCTGTACTTCGGTGGATTCTGGACGCTGTGTGCAGCTGCCAAATTTTTGTGTAGAAATGGAATAATTCCCATTAATAATGGGAAACGTAGCCTTATTCATAGAGAGGATTATAGCTAACTCTTTTCAAACTGGTTAGTGCTTAAAATTGAGATTGCAGAGATCCAATAAGTAAAACTTTATCAGCTTACTTAGGCATTTTGGGTTTAAGGAATTAAGGCACTTCAGCAGTGTATCTGTTCCGTAGAAAATCAACTGTTGGGCAGGGAGACAGGTGAAAGACCTTCAGTCACTTGAAAGTAAAATGGCCTTCTGACAACTTACAGCACATTGATGTGACTAGCTGAATTTTGGCATAGGAGATATTGGATCTCTGTCACCCAGCACTGGTATGCAACTAATATTGTTCAAGTATCTTTGCCGTGGAAGGGTACTGTCACTGATACACGGCATCATTTTCCCCTGTTGACATGGCTAGTAAAGCCTTTAGAAAGTGACTAGTAGAACTTACAGAAGTATACAGTCTTACTTTTGGTATGATTTTACAATATGCCCATGGCTGTGATGCAATTGCATCATATGAGAACAATACACCATATAACAGTTTCAGTTAAACTAGAAAATTAACAAAAGTCAAAGGTTTTAGGTTGTATGTTGAAAGACCTATCTAACAGATATTGTATGAAGCTCTTGAACTTCTGGAGTTCCAGAGCCAGTCTTAAACAAAAAGTATCTCTTCAGAATCCTGTTACTAATATCTTTTGGTTTCCATTTCCTAAGTAACAGAAGACTTACCTGAAATGATACTGAACCTTAAAATACTGATAGGTTGTTCTGTCTTAGTTATTTGTTACTGAAAATTGTCATATAGCTTAACATTTGCCACTTAAAATTGCACCCAGAAGTTACTGAAGTTGTTCTGTCACTTGGTGTGGAACTGTGAAACACGTTCTGGTTATACAAGTCTATTGCTAATGGAGTGATGCTAGGAGATATGAAGGCTTGGAATAACAGCTGGGATTAGAGTAATTGGGCTTAGGTAACTGGACAGATACTTCCACACAGCTTTAGGTCTCTGTCTGTAATAGAGATGACTAGTTTCCTTCTTGGTTGCTTACTTGAACAACAGGAGTAGGATTAGAAAAAGTTTAATTCACAAGCTTGTGTGCATGCTGCTTTTTCATTTATTTGTTAAAGGAGTTACACTAGTGTACCACTTCTAGCGGATGTTGGGCACTCCTCCCATACTGGGGAGTGGACTCCTCAGGACTTCTGACAACGTTGGGAAGGCTTTACAGTATATTCCATTTGGTTTTTTCAGAAAGACTATGAATATCTTATCTGGCAAGGAGCAACTTTTTAATCATGCCAACTTTAGCTGTCTTTTCCTTTCAGAATCAAAAAGTTACCTACCTACCAAGGTGTTCAAATGCTATTTAGAGGCAGTGGTTCTGTTGCTGTTGCCTAAACCTGAGGAAAATGTATTAATGTTCCCCAGAAAGTCAGACCAAAGAAATCTGCTTCAATTTGTTCTTTTTTGAACAGAGAACTATGGGGAAAGTGGGCAGGAAAGCAATGTACCTTGTTAGTTGAGTTCATTAAAATTTATGCCCTAAAATAGTGAACTTGCATACTACAAGTCTGCCTGCCAGATGTCCTCAGGCACGTTGCCAGTTGTCTCCAGTGAAAATGTTAGAGGTCTCCCTCGGAGTAAAGACTATTCTCTAGCAGTAGATTTCTAAAGAAAAATCTCTTTGGTTGTTTGCCACGTTAAATTTAACTTGTACTTGCTACTGAGCATAGAACAAGCGAGGAAAAGTTTAGCAATCTAATGTATAAAATAGTTTCACTGCAACCCTTAGCTTCTTTAGGAAGAAAAATAAGGATCTGGTGGCCACACCTAATGGAGGGTGGAAAAAATACATTACATTTACAATATCAATATACTCAGACTTTCAGTTAAAAGTCCCAGCCCACATCACTTTGTAGGACAGTTTCTAAGCAATTTGTGAGTGTAACAGGGTACTGGTTCTGGTACTTCATAGCTGAGGCTTGAGAAAAACTAAAGCTTTGCAAAAAGTAGAGTGTGCTGTTGATAGTTTTCTGTCACTGCATCTTAATTGGCAATAACATACTTTCTTATATTCCTGTGATCTTTTGAGGTACTAGATTTCTATAAAGCATTCTTGTAAATGTCAGACACTTTCTGTTAATACGTAACGTTAAAATTAGTTATGAAAAACTTGAAGCAGTCTTCAGCAGAAGACAAACTTGCAGCAGTTTTTAGGGGAAGAATACTGTTGAAATTTCTCTCTTCGACCCATATTTGTTCAATCAACAGTTTTTAGATCTAAGCAGAAATGCAAAAAACTGCAAAGGGAAGGAGTTGCATTGATTTTTTTTTTTTTTTTTGGTGGGGGGTGTGTGTGTGTGTGGATCAGTCCTTTAGAACTAATATGGATTGAAAGCTTTAGTCTAGCCAGCAAATAAATAGTTCATACCTAGAACATAATCAGCTCACTTCTCCAAGATTTCCTTTAGTACTAAAATAAGTCAGCCAGAATTATCTGTAACAAAAAGCCTGTCCACTGCACTGTACAAGAATGTTTAAACAGGCTCATCTATTTTTTTCTGGCATAAATTGGCTGTTATTAGAGGAGGAGGAATTCACTCAGCTGTTGAAAATATGAAGTATAATATTTTACCACTGTGCAACATAGAGTTATGGCAGGTCCCACCTTAAGGAGTTTCTAGTGTAAACAAACTATGGTAGGGTCCACTGCCCGCACCTTTGGTGTGTTGTGTTATGTTGTGGTATGGAGTGCATGGGACTGCCTTACTTTCAGTCAGAAGTTCCAGGTTTTGTGGCAAGCATTACTAGAGTAAGGCTTCAGTGAATGTTTCAACAGCTTAGTGGTCCTAGCTTGTAACTCTGTGTAGGACTTAGCCTAAGTGTTTGTTGGAGGAAGGTGACAGAATGCATAATAAATGTGGTCTGAAGAGTCAGCAGAGAGGCAAAGGATTGAAGGGGCATGGAGACTGAACTATCATCTGACCCTTTAGAGGTGACTTTTTAAAAGCATTCAAGCCCCATTAGATAAAGAGGGAGGTTGTGTGCTGCATTGTACCCGTTCTTTAGATGAAGGACACTTTCCAATGCTGTCAGGCACACTAAATCTGTTTTGTTATCTAACATTTTAATTTTTAAAATCATAGGTATCTACAACGAACAGTAAAACACCCAACCTTGTTACAAGATCCAGATTTAAGACAGTTCTTGGAAAGTTCCGAGGTATTTAAGTTCTTTTAAGTTCTCCTGTTTGTTTCTAGATATGGTAACCTACAAAGCAATATATTCTTTTTGTATTGAGACCTGATCCCCTAAATTCATATGAAATCAAATTGGATTGTACCCTTCATGGAACAGAATGGCAGAGGCTACTTAGGTAATGGTGTGCCTCTGCCTCTGATACAATTAAGAGTGGTAGTGACCAAAAGCTATTTGCTGTTCAGTGACTTCTCAAGCGAGTTGGTCTGTCCAGTTCTGAGTGAAGCTTGTCATACATGGTGCAAATCTGTACTTGATGTTACTGATTGTTAAGTAAGATCAAGAATTAAACTAGTTTGAAAGCAGCTCTCTTGCCTCTAGGAGTCCAGCTTGAGGTGTAGGGTAATGTGAAAATGCTAGCAAGGCTGTTGGCCAGGCTAGATGTTTTGTGAATAGAGAACTTCAGTCACCCATGCTATCAATCTGGCACCTTTCACAATATTAAATATATTGTTAAAGATACATCATATCTCTTTATAAATGTGCATAGTGGATTCACTGTAATACTGAACTGTCTTTTGGCCAATGTCAGTATCTTAGTTATACTAATAAGTCAGAGAGACCTCACTACTGACAAAAGCATCATTGATAGATAACTTACAGTGGATTTGTCAATGCTGCTGACAGACAAAACATCACATGAAGGGTAAATGGTCTGACATAGGGGCCACCTTGTATGGCATATTCAGACTAGCCTGAATAATAATATAAATTAAATTTAAAGTTTGTTAACTTACCCTTGAGAATTTCTAAGTACCTAAGCAAATACACAGTTCTCTTGATACGCATGAGGTAGGTTTTGAAATCTGGCCTATATTGGAAAGCAAAAAGTCATCAACCTTTTATAGTCAGCACACAGTGCAAATCTTGCATTACAATTAAATGTCTCACAGAATTTCCTTCATCTAATTTGTTGTAAATCTAAGCTTTTCTGTTCCTGTAGTGGCAGTTTGTTCTCTGTATTGTATAGGTGGCTAGTTAGGACCTTTGGCTAGTTCATAATAACTTTGGACAAGTGGGTCGTTTGTTCCATTTAAATGTAAAGATGTAGAAGAAAAGTAAATAGTCTATATTTTTAAGTTTTCCTCTTGAGAATGTAAAAGTAGTAAATCTGAGAAATTAGATTTCACTATATTGAAACACATAGGAGTAAAGAAAACACTATATCCTTTTCTTTCCCCCTTGTGCCCAGTTAAACCTCCATCCTTTTAACCAGTCTGTTTGCCCTTATTTGTCATTCAATTTCAGCTGCCGAGAGCGGTTAACACCCAGGCTCTGAGTGGAGCAGGAATATTGAGGATGGTGAACAAAGCTGCCGACGCTGTCAACAAAATGACAATCAAGATGAATGAATCGGATGCAGTAAGAGCTGATTTTTCAGCTTGAATAATGAGACGAATTAATGAGCCTCAACAATTGCATTTTAAAGCTGTAGAAGTAGAAAATGGGTTATTAATTTGCTTATTGGCTTGAATTCTTAGCTGTATCAGTTGACCACCCTGGCAGTACGTGGATAATTTGCTTCTTTAAAACCAGAAATGTTGTTCGTAATCTAATTTGTAATGCTTGACTCTCTCATCTTTTGTCAGTGGTTTGAAGAAAAACAGCAGCAGTTTGAGAATCTGGATCAGCAACTTAAGAAACTTCATACCAGTGTCGAAGCATTAGTCTGCCACAGAAAAGGTAACATTACTTTTATGTGGCTGCATGAACTGAAGTGGTTAGAACTTTAGGAGATGGTGATGAAACAAGACCTTAGTGTGTCAGAGCTCTTAACTAATTAATAGAGTTATACAGTATATTTTAATGCAAAAATCTTCTAATTGTACCTTTTAGTTTGAACTGCTCTATCATTTTTGTATACCTGTTTTTCATCTTAATTTTAACCAGAATATCTGTCATTCCTAAAGTTACTATATTGATTTAGCATAATTTTTTTTCTTGCAGACATTCAATACCATACCTAGCAAGTGATTCCACTACATTAGACATCCATAAATGTATCTCTAGGTCTCATGGCAAGAATCATTTTCTTCTGAACAAAAAGTGGCTGCCTAAATCCATTTAGACATCTTTTGGTTCAGTATTGCTCTGTTAACTGAGTTTAAGCTCTTAAACAGGAATTTACTATTCTTAATTTGGTCCACATAATGATACATCATCAAGCTACTGTCAAGGTAAACTTTTCTGGAAAGATAAGTAGTCTCAGAATATCAGCTTTTGGTTTACTTATTTTAGACAGAAGCAAAGCCTGTAAGTTTATATTTTAGTCGCCATGCTGCCATTTTGTCAAAGATTGCTTTCCATCAGATGATTTTAAAAAAAAAACAAAACACCAAAACTTTGATGTGTAGTTCAAGGAAGACCATAAATGTGCCTTCTGACATTACTGTATTATGTTAAAATATGGGGTCACCTTTCAGCTCTACACTATCAAAAGTACGCGAAAATGTCGTTAAGTTGCTTTCTCATAACTCTATCAGGAGTTACTCTCTGTAGTAAAAAATCTTTGGCCAGATGTCCTCAAAATTAAAGAGTATTTTAAGCAGTAATGAAAATCAAAGTGTTTGTTTACTGTTGATTTGACACCTGCTTATAGATCTGAAGAAGTGTTTATTTTTTTGACGAGTTGTGTTTGAATTGTAAGGGTTTTAAATATCTGAAGACATTTTGCTTCTACAAACATCTCTGGTGTTCTGATGATTCCACAGAAGCAGCACAGTTGCAAACAAACCTGCACTTTTAATCCTGAAGTAATTTGGATTAAACATTTGTTCAAAGGTCCTTCACAGGACTTAACTTTGTACAGGATGACTTACATGGGATTTGATGAGACAAATCTAATAAATAAGCTCTAAACTTTAGCTTCATATATGCCAGCCATGCCGGTATGTGGGGTTTTCTTTTCTTTTAAGGCATGTCAGAATGTGGCAGTACGTTACAGTATGCACAGTTAATGGTAGTTTAGTCAATGAAACAGTCCAACAGAAATAAATTCCACTCATGGGGGGGGTGGTTTTGTGAAATAGTTGGGTTTTTTCCACTCTGAACTGCATGGTACAACTGTGCTATGGACCAGTTAAAATTGTTTTGAATTTGCTCTGTAGGTGACTTTGGCTTTTGTTTTGTGGGATTGCATTTTCTCCGAACTTGGCAGTTGGAGAATACTGAAGTGACAGTTTTTTCCATGTCTTTTGCTAGACAGAGTAGGCATGACATTAACAGGCTCAGCAAAACATTTACTGATGGAGAGGTTTTTTCTGCAGGAGTTTTTCTCCTAGATGTGGTTTCATTGTGATCTCCTTGTGTATTTTATCATGAGCCTTAGGAAATACAGCTTACATTTTTCAGTCGGTGAAGTTAGGCTTGAAACAGGGCAGAGGTCTCTGCTCCACTGATCTATGCTGCAGGGTAATATAACAAATGAACTACATTGTACTGAACATTACTCCTGTATTTCAGAGCTTTCGGCCAACACAGCTGCCTTTGCTAAAAGTGCTGCCATGTTAGGTAACTCTGAGGACCACACTGCTTTATCTAGAGCTTTGTCTCAGCTTGCAGAGGTTGAGGAGAAGATAGACCAATTGCATCAAGAACAAGCTTTTGCTGATTTCTATGTGTTCTCAGAACTGCTTGGTGATTACATTCGTCTCATTGCTGCAGTAAAAGTGAGTACTACTAGGAAGAATACTGATTTTTGTGTTTAAAGTCACATTCCTCGGCCTGTAGATTTAGGGTAAATGAATTTGCCTTTGCACATGTCATAACACAGTTAAGACTAAGTTTTTGCCTGAAGTTCTAGCTGAGTAAAATGAATGGATCCATGATCAGTTAATCCAATGATAAAAATGGTTATGATCAAAAATTATCCAGAATGATCCAGACAAAATGTAAACGGTGAACATCATCTACTTTGAGCAGTACTAATTGTGCACAGTATTTGGGGACATCATACACTGCTGTGTCTAAGCATACTGTACTTGTTTCTCTCAGGTTACTTATTTTTAAAGTATGCTCATAGATTTTCGATAGCATAATTTGGCTGTATTTGGTAAATAGCCAATAGGTTCCGTAAATAAGAAACAAATACAATTGTGGATCTACATCTCATTAAAGAAAATACTCAATTTTGGTGTAAGTCATGCTGCACAGCATAATTAGGTTTTGGTATGGGAAGGGGTGTCTACAAATTTTATCCAGAAATATCTCTGAACTTGCCAGGTTCTTGAAGGTTGCCAGGTTGTTGGGAGTATGTATTTTTCTTTTTCTTTTCTTTTTTTTTAATATGTATACTTTAATTCTGCTACTTTAGTCCATTGCTAACAAAAATGTATTGCTGAATATGCATGTAATCCATATGCATGAAAAGTTCGCTAGGATCTGCATTTAGAGAAGTATTTGCATAATAGAGCACTTTGTAGTGGTTGTTTTGGTAGTGTTTTGATGGAATGAGGAATATAAAATGGTTTGGGGCACTAAGGTGTCTGCTCTGAAAAGGCTTCTTGAATACCCTGTTAATTGTGGAAGGTATTGAGCTGGCAAGCATGCTGTCAAATGAAATGCAAGAAGACGTGGTAGACACAGTGAGGTTTCTTTGAGTATACTTGTTCCAGTTTTATCCAGAATTACCTTTTCCTACTAGGAATTTAGATAGCTCTAACAATTCCAGTTGCTTAATAAATTTGTCTGTCCTTACAGGGTGTGTTTGATCATCGAATGAAATGCTGGCAGAAGTGGCAAGATGCTCAGGTCACTTTACAAAAAAAACGTGAAGCTGAAGCAAAGCTCCAACTTGCCAACAAACCTGATAAATTGCAGCAAGCTAAAGATGAGATAAAAGAGGTATTGTTATCAAACATTATTTTGGAGGTCAGACTTTCTGCATTAACTCATTCATTCTGCATTAATGCACTACTTTATACCATTTTTATTTACAAATCACGTACTCATTTGCTGTTTTCCATATTTACTGAAATTGTTAAAAGGAATTTATTTAAAATATTAAATGTGCACAACTGTTACTCATTGTAAGATCTGTAAGGCAGTTAATACAGTCTTTACAGAGTCTGGGAGATGGGAGGAGGGGAATATGGACAAGTTAAATAATGCTTTTAATTGTTAACGGATCGCTTGGATAGGCAGAGGAGCATCTCTTGGCTTCTAAAGCTAAAATCCAGCTAAGATGACTAATGGAGAACTGTTCCCATGTTTTGCTTAATTATGCAGCATATCTACCCATATATATATATGTATGTATATATGGTGTAATTTCAGTAAAAATAAATCTAACATGTTGAAGTGTCGTAATTTATACACTTTTTCTATCATGCTTCACTAAGGAAATTGAAGAGGTAGGACAACTTAATTATTTAATGTTAATGCATTCTAATTACGCACCAGTATTCTCCCATTAAATAATGGGAGAACATCATTGGAGATTTCAAGCTCTCTTACGCAGTTACTTTGTTTTGGCTTCCTCATTGGTCACTAACCACGTGCTGCTTTGTTCTTTCTGCCCTTCAATATATTTTGCATATGGTGTTGAAGTTACTCATGAACTCGGCTTTCTTTTTCTTAAAAAAGGCCTTGTTTACTGCAAAGACTTAGTGACACTCTTGTGTGACCACATTCTTGCTGGTTGCCTCTCTTGAGGTCACCCATCCATCCACAATACAAGTGAGCTGGAACTCCTTGTCGAAAATCCTTCCTGAGTATTGGAAGTAGTAAAAGAATTAATTATGTTATTCCTGAAGGATTTATTTTTCCTACTTTATTGGATGATTAGAGAAAGTTGTTAGTAAACGCACAACTTGAACGCGCTGATCGAAAGTTACTGCTGCCATTGAAACATGTTCAGAGTTGCTGAGTACTGTAATAGTAGTCCTTCTGGCAGAGAAATTGCAAAGTGGAAGCCTACACAGCTTGAGCTTCATCCATGACTCAGTTGCTTTTTGCAGATAAAAGGCCAAAGAACAGTCCTAGAAATACCGTATTGAATAAGGAGAAATTTCACCTTGTCAGAAACTGTAAGATGGCAGACTATTATCCAGTGATAATTCATATAGGACCCGGCATTTGGGCATGATGAAACGGGGATGTTGGATCCATTAGGCCTGTAGAGGCTTTGACTGAAGTCTCAGGCACCTCTAGTTGCTGTGGTAGGAAGGCACAGGCAGTCTTAATCTGCCTTTTCCTTGGCTGAGTTGTGTATTGTTTCAGTTATCTTCAGGCTGTTCTTCTGTGAAGGACATCCTATTATGACTTATTGCATAGCTTCATAATGTATATCTGAAAAGGCAATAAGGGGACTCTGAATAAATATAAACTAAAAATATAAATACATAGATATTTATTGGAACATAGATGATGTTCCAGTAGTATCATATCACATCTCATATCACAATAGTAACTTGACACTGCACCACAAAATGCTTTTGTGAATAAATAGCACTACTGGATTGCTAACAGGAATAGGCTATATTGAAGTATGTAGTTTCCCTGCTGCCTTTTTCTGAGGAAGATAAGTGTTGCTGGATATATTGGCTCCCATGACTCAGTAAGTTGAGAGGAACAGATACAGTTGCATTTTAAATATGTTAGCCTGCATGTGTCTGAAGTGTGAGGCTGATAGCTTTTTTTTCACAGTATATCTACATACCTAGCTTAAATTTAACAACATAATTGGTGTGTAAAAGCAATTATAAGGTAATGTAGATGATGATGATCTCTTTTTGTGTAGCTAAATGTCTTTTCCCATAAACTAAGGAGAAACGTAACTTAGTGTCATGTATTGTTACATGAATGCCACACTCCCAATATGGCAAAACCCCACAAGCAACATCTCTTCCTCTGAATTTTCCTTTTGTGCTCTTCTTACCTGCAATAACTTTTCTACTCCTGCTTTCTATGAAAACAGTTCCCACTGAACAAGAAAACATGTGCTTTGGCTTGCCTAAGCAACATGCGTTCTGACTGGAAAGCCAATAAACACGTCCTCAATAGCTTGTCACCTGCAACAGAAATATGATAATCATGTACTTGACCACAGGCAGAGATGAAGATTTAAACATCTCTTCTGGGATTAGGCAAGTACAGGGAACAAACTTTTGAGACTCCTCCACGCTTGATTGGACAGTTATCCACAGAAAGCTTACAGGTTTAGATTCCTATTGTAGCAATGCTTGGAAATGGAATAGTGGGTAAAGCTTTAGAGATCCTTTTTCTTTTCTAAAGAGTCTTTAAAAAAAGTTATTGAGTGTTCCTTAATAGCAATATTAAGATATTTTTAGATTTCATCTACAGATAGCATTACCTTAAGAGATACCGTTGTTTTAACTGATGTGATGTCATCCTATCATACAAATTGTTACTTTGAAATTTTTATTGTAAGACTTTCCCTTAAGTATGCCAAAAAACCAAATAGGTCCCTTCCAGCTCTTGAGTGACTATCAGTAATATACTAAAAAAAGTTCAGATACTGATAGACTGAATGGACAACACAAAGTCTTATCTCTGCATGTCTTTCCTTTGCCAGTGGGAGACTAAAGTTCAGCAAGGGGAAAAAGATTTTGAACAGATCTCCAAAACCATTCGCAAGGAAGTGGGAAGATTTGAGGCACGTATAATTTTGTCCAAGTAAATGACAGTTTTACTTTAGATAATATTGACGTTCCAAGTAAAATTGGATAAGAGGTTAATATGCCATAATTTATTTATTAACAGAAGGAACGAGTGAAAGACTTTAAAACTGTTATTATCAAGTACTTAGAGTCGTTAGTGCAAACGCAACAGCAGGTAAGATAAAATTTAAGTTTTTGTACAAGTTAATATTTAATACGTTCCATATTAGGTTAGTTAAAAAAAGACAGGCTTTAAGTATAGCAGTTTCTAAAACATAAAGAACTACTTCTAGTCTGTACTGTATTGGAGAACAACATAGTGATTGCAGTTTCCCAGCTATTGCTGTGTTCCCTTGCACAGCTCTAATTCAGGGAAGCAAGGGAGAAACTCGCTTAGGGATATGGGCGAGTGGAGGGTTTTGTCTTCTCCTTCTGAAACGAAGTAATACTTTCACTTATAGATTGGAGTAAATTGTAATGAATGCGTACTTAGACTTACTGAAGAGACTTGAATACTTAAATGTTTATTGCTTTTTTTACAAAGTATAAAATATTACTGAATATTGTAAAGCAGTAAAACAGTTTCCAGTGACTCAGAAGTAGACCTTCCCAAAAGAGTGTCTGGAGTCTTTCCTTTGTTCATTCCGGGAATATAACCCTCCGGCTTTGTTTAATTAAAAAAAAAGTGGTACCCTTAGAGGTAAGAATAGCAAACTGAGCTTGCAAACAAATTCTGTATAACTGTATTCTATAGCATTGTGTTCAATGTGTGGTAACAACTGTTGCTATGAGCAGATTTGTGTATTTATTGCTTGTATTTTTTCTTGCATTATGTAATAATGTGAATGGATAATATGAAGCACCTATGTTCTTACTTTGTCCAGTGGAGACAATTTTACCGCAAGAGGAGGAAGGTATATGTGTTTTCTTTTCCAACATGTAGCGCTTAATAGTGTTTTTCCTTTCTCTTCAAGCTAATAAAATACTGGGAGGCATTCCTACCTGAAGCCAAAGCCATCGCCTAGAAGAAGGATATTCCAAATGAGAAGACACTCTGGATGTTTGTCCTGGATAAACCTAAATTCCACAGTGAAATCACTTTAAATCATCCAAATAAACCACTATATATTTTATGAATTAACATGTGGCTTTTTTTATATACTACAGCATTTTATTAACAAGCTGCATGTCCTGACCCTCTTTGAAGTGGACTGTGGCATGATGTTCTGCAACACATTGCTGAATTGAACACTAATGTGTCTTAATACTTGCACTAAAACGTGCACTGCAAGGCCAGAAAGCTGATATTTTTGTTCTTTACAATACAATGTTCTGTAGTACGTTTACCTGATCTTTATGAAACAAATTTAATTGCATCGATTAATGTTCACTTAAACATTCCTGTACAAAATCATGTTTTTGTGATTACAATAATAAAGGGATGTACCTTGTGAAACATTAAACACTCTGGTTTTGTGTCTGTAGATATTTACCGGTGTTCTTAGAAGTAGCATTTAGAACAAATTGAGATTATATCAAAGGCAGAATCAACATTTAGTAAAGAATGCTGGAGATCATATTAAAGATCTGTAAACAAGTATTTGTGATAAACTATTCTGGTTTTTAATTCTGAATCTCTTCATTACAGGTACTCTTTTCACCTGAAGTTATCACTGCCTCGGTAAACTGTAATGCGTTAATACTCATAGGGTCAAAAAGCTGATGCTTGGGCAACAGACAGGCATAAACCGAAATCTCTTCAAAGTGTTTTAGAAAGCTTCTGAAGGGTTAAGATGACCTGCATGGTCAAATACTGATGTCCTACTGGACTGACAAATTTCACCAGTTATCTTCAGTGGTCTTAGGGTTCAAAAAGAAAAAAATGTTGCAATAATTTTGGTAATTGGGGAGGAAGAAAAGTAGGTAATTCAGCTGAGTGCAAGCTAGTTGTAAGGGCTAGCATTCTACTTGGATTTTCTTGAGTAGAAAATACATTTGCAGGGACCAGTTAGATCATCTGTAAGAAATCAGAGCAGCTGAACGTTTTTCTGAAATACACAGTATTAACACAGGATGTACTGCTTTGTCATTTTAATGACGTACTGAACTTTTCAATGGCATGTATTAATATTAATGGCAGGTATTAACAAATTTTAGACAAATGTTAATATAAGAGAAGCTGTTGCTTTCAGCTAGTCGTAAGACTGCAGGATAAGCCCATGAATTTATATTGTTTGTGGTCAAGCATAAAGAAACACCCAATACTATTTCTGAACAGAATGGAAACCTAAATTCAACTGGAAGATCATACACAAGATTTATGCAACGAAATTAGTGTAAACTTTCCAGATTAGTGTCTCCTATTGTTTCTGTACAGAGTTCTGTTGACTCAGTATTTCTAGGAATTTTCAAGGAAACTAGTACAGAAACTGTTATTTTAAAAAAAACATTTATCAAGCCTTTATCAAGCATCTTTTTAAATGGTGAAATGCTAAAACCTTAAGCTTGTAATGCCTTGTGCATCAGTGTTTAAGTCATTTAGCTTTTTGAAAAGCTCAAGTATGCAACAGGTTTATGATGAAGAAATTGATCTAGGCATAAGATTCTACTCAGTGTTATGATATACTTAACTTTGGCTTGCTTGGTGCTAATTACAAGTGACCCAACAGCTCAACATTAAACTTCAGATTTGTTCCACTGAGAGTGAAAGTGGGTACTTCCAGAATTAAAGGCTCAATTTCAACATGCAGAGCTCAAAATGGGTAAACATACACTTTCATGATCTTTTTTCTTTAAGTGTTTTATCCAACTTTTATAGCTCTTGATCTTTTTTCCTTTTTTTTTTTTTGCTTCTATTGGGATTAGAATTCAGTTGAATTATGGATCAGATTTCTTCTCTCTGTCATGAGAGAATGAAAAATAGCTTTCACATTAGTCTCCTAGCAGGGATTAGTGTGACTTTGTCTATACTAGACAACTGAAAACAAAAGTGAGTTGTGTAGGTTTTTTTTTCCTTAAAACCAGAAGCCTGTTGGAGAACAAAAGGATAATAGCATTTCTGGAGTTCAGTGTCACAAAGGGTTGCTAATACAAAAAGTTTGTAGCCTTTTTTTGCATCACAAGGTTAATTTGAACAGAAGACCCAGATCAGCTGTCACATTTGGCTAGCATAAAACTCTTGCTGTTTCAAGAATCTGTTAATTTCTTTTGTGTGTATTCCCCTACGTTATGAAGATTGAAGGTTTGCTTATCATCTTTCCTAGTACAATTAACATCCGTATTAGCACATCTTTCTCAAACCAAGTGAATGGAGATGTTGCTGAACTATTTTCTCTGTGGAGCTCACTACAGGATCTTGTACTAAATTTAAGTGTCGTTTCCCTGAAGCTCCAAGCCAGTGTACCACTGAAGAATCACTAGCATGAACAAAACGAATGTTTGCAAAAAGGTGAACTAAATTTGGAAAGCTGTATAAAAGACAAGGTGCTACTGAAGTCTAGTTTATTTTTTAGGTTAAAATAAACTCTGTAGATGTTTACAACAATTTTAAATCATCCCTGTTCTTGTATCCATCATGTCCATGGTGCTTTTTGAATTAAAAATATATGATGTGATGTGGCTTAAATTGAAGACATTGTTACCTCTTACTGTAGCCTGAACATCAGTTTAAGAAAGTCTCTGATTCTTCAGTCACTGCCCCTTTTAAAATGGAATATTCTGCTTCCCTATCAATTATTCCTTCTTTTATCTCTCCTAAGTTATTTCTCTCTGAAGGCCTCATATGGGAGTTTGTGTTTCAGCATCTCTAGAGTTCATGCCCCAAATATGTCAGTTTCTTTCAAATTCTGGTGGAGATGAGCTGCTGTCTAGTATATCCTGTGCATTTAAGTGAACAGCCAACATCCACTAGAATTATGTGTACAGTGAAATGACTGCCTTATAGAAAAACAAAAAAAAAATTTTTTTTTTTTCTGTCCTTCCACGTTAGAGTAGAACAGGCTGTATAATAATTTGAATCTCTGACAAAACACAAGTTCACAAAAAAAAAATTAGAAAAAAAAGTTCAATATTAAAACATGTAAGGAGCTGAAGTTTCAAGTTGTTCAAAATGTTATCTGTTATCTGCTAAGGGGATTCATCCTTTTTTTTTAAATTCTTGCTGCCTTCCATAGTTGAATGGGGGGTGAGCTTCCTAATAAGTAAAATAACTTTTGACTTCACTGCTAAAACACTACTTTTTTTTTCCAGATCAGTGAGGAAATGACTAACATAGGGAAGGGATGTAAAATAATCCAAATCTGTTTTCTGTCATTAAGAAAATCTGTCATTAAGAAAGAGGGTCTCAGAAGAGTATGCAAGGCAGCTTAGGCAGAATCCTTGTAGCAGGATATTTGTATGAAAACTAAAGTAAAAGAAATAGGCAGTGAAAATGGAAGGGTGAGAAAAGACTTGAGATAAACCATGTATCTGTGGCTTAGAGAGATCAAGAAGAGAAGAGCACAAGGAAGGCAGGTAGCACAAATTATGAGAAAGGAAATGCTTTAGCTTAGCTTCACATCTGATGTGGAACTTCCAGGGGAGGTCTCAGCAGGGTAGAGGAGCACTGCACCGTATGAAAACCTGCAGTTATCTTACGTTGTACTAATACATTGGTTTTCCCCCCCCTTGCCCCACCCACCCATGTGCACACACACTTGAGCTGTTCTGAAAACTACCTACTTACCAGCTCCAACTATTGTGGCTGTTAGGAGAAGTACTGAGGTTTTTATTTGATTCTGTGAACTCATGTAGAAAACTGCTGACCTTTTCGGAGCTATAATTCTCCCCGTCTTCTTTCCAAGTGGTCTTGTTTGTACTCGCCAGCTAATGAAAGTGCTTTGTGATGTTTTAGAAACAACTACACCACTTTAAAAAAAATGCAGCTAAATCTTCAGAGGAGTGAGCAAGATGTTAACTCCTTAAAAAGCGAATGCTGTTTTACTCAAAGTTTTATCAAGTATGTTGAATTTTGTTACTATTTACTTAGGAGACCAGTATCTGTAGGAGTACAGTGAGGTGCAAGTTTACTTAAAACCAGTCTTTCTGGTAGCAACTGAAAAATTGGCAAACTGAGGTTGTGATCTAATTAAGGAGTGTCTCTTTTTTTAATCTGGCCTCTTGTTTTGATATGTACTTTACTTATCACTTTGATTAGAATTTTTATATGCATTTATTTGCCTACTTCTATTCGGGAAACTAGCCATTCAGGAAGTCCTTGAATCACGAGGATTAGTGGAAACTGATCTTTCAGAGTTGCCTGTGTTCATTCCTTTTTCTCTGCCATGCATCATTCTAGCATGATGAATGCTGAATCCCCCCCATAGGAGGAATTGCACAGTGACAACTTTTGGGGGAAAAAAAAAAACAACAGAAGTGGCCAACAAAGGGGGTTTTTTGTTTTGTTTTCAAAAATATATTTCATTTTTAGATAGTATGAAAGTTTGATTGTGAAAATGCCACATTCTTACTCAATTATTTAAGTGTGGCATACTCCACCAATTGGACCCGATTCTAAACAGTGATGATGCATAGCTTCTGTAATCATGGAAGGTTAAGCTAGAGTCTAATGACAGGTAACGGTAAAAACTGGAGTATATTTATTCATTTATTTTACATTCTGGATCAAGTTAACTTAAGAATATAACCCAAGATACTTACACCTGTAACAAAAACCAGCATTGAAGACCAACACCTAGAGTTCCTAGAGGACCTTTTTGGGCCTGCTCAACAGATGAAATTGAAGGCAGCCTATGTATTTGTTACCAGTAGAGCTCAACCCTTTCACAGTTTTGCTTTTAAGATTACTAAAATTATTTTCATACATGTTACACTGGTTCAAATCAAGCTACATTTAAAATACATTCTCCTTGCTTTGTCGTTTGTGGGAATCATTGTATCATTCCTACAATTAGCTTTCAAAAACAAGCGTCCTGGATGGTTTTCGATGTACATTGATAGCATTTTATGAATTAATGTTTCTTAAATTTTTGTTCCTCAATGTATGAGGCAGAAAGACAATCCTTGGCCAGTCAGCCATGTGGAGAAATCCTATTTTTTTCTTTAGATGTAACTTTAAAGATTAGCCAACTAATGATGATATATTGTGCAAATTAAGTATTTAACATTCCAAAACATATTGACGTATTTGAATTCAGCTCACCATGTAATCTTCTTTGTTCCTCTTGGCTGATGCACAGTCAAAAGTTCCATTATGTACTATTGAATTTGAAAACAGATTAATGTCTCAAACTTTTCTTTGTTACTAAGTTATATGATACTAGGGAGAAAAGTAGCTTTTTGAAATAATTGGTTATTAGATTGCAAACAACCACAAATAGTGCCTGTCACGTCCCACCTAAGAGAAGGGGAGAGTGACAAAGGTCCGCAAATCCCCTCGGTGTGGATTAAGGTGAGATAACACTCAAGATCCAAACACAAACATCAACTTTAATGGAACGAACACTCTGTAAGCATCAACCCTTTGTGTATTAATATGTCACGTAAGCTAAGCGGCTTTATGACAAGTTGAGGTAGGCCTTGCGTTAGCAGAGAAGGAGAAGGGGGTGGGGTGGAGAAAGAGAGCTGGGAAGCGAGCGAGCGAGAGATCACTAATCCTGGATCCATCGTCGGACCTGCCAATGGGGGGTGTCGGTGTGGAGAGCGCCCCAAGGAGGCTTGTGTGTGCCCCTATTTATTGGCCCCAGTCAGGGTTTCTAGAATCTTCTCTCACCCCAGCTTCAGGAGTGGTTGAGACATTAGTCAGTCAAGGAGAGTGACACTGGGTCCTTCCCCATGGCTGGCTTCTGGAGCTTTCTCTTGGGGCATTGTCTGTGCTCACAGCACAGTCGCTTGGGCCTCGTCCCTTACGGTGCCCCTATGAAATTCTTCTACTGGCTTCTCATCAGCATAAATGCATTATGGCATAAATGGTGTCATTATAATTGTCCATCCATTTTGTATTAGGGGAAGAACAGAAACTAAGTTTAAAGACTAGAGTCTTAACCAGAAACTAACAGTAATGATAGCATGATAATTATTCTCTAGCGTGCCCACATTTCCCAGACTGATTAGACTATTATTATATGGCCTGCCTTTCCTTGGGATGATTATAATGTATTTATCAGAGTATGCTTCAAGGGAAAATGGGATTCCTTATTCATTCCCTTTAGGCACCACTGTGTTCCAAGGAAATGGTCCCTACAGTGAGAGCACATGGGGACCGGAAACCTGTTTGCTCTTGTCACCTCTACCACAGAGCCGCACTGGGACTGTCCTGCTGGTCATCAGCAGTTGAGGACACTGGCGCAGGAGCAGCATTGTGCAGAAACGAATGCCCAAGGACTATCTTGCTTTGATTTCAGGTCATTTTTTATTATGCATGGTTGCTACTTTGCTTTAGTTTAACAAAGTGAACTAGTGTTAGTTTGCTTTCGGCCTCTTGGTTTTAGTCAAAAGCCTCTATTGAATTCTTCAGGTCACAGGTCTTTGCTTAGAGCAAAACGTAATTAAATTTAGGTAGCAGTAAAACAAAGAGAAATGGAGGGGAAAAGAGCTTGTAACATTTTGTCCCCTGATGTTACTAGTCTAGAAGGAAGCAAGTTAGTTTTCAGAAGACGTTTCAAAAAGCTGATCTTAGAAGCACTGAGATAGCATAACCACAGAGGTCAGATAAAAAAATCATTTGTTTTCTGTCCTTTTTTGAGATGTTTTTATACTTGACTCTGCTTATGCAAAATCAAACCCTGCATACGCATGAATTTATAACAGTAGCTACTCTTTAAGTAATCTGATCAGTGACAGATGGTGAAGTTGCACATCTTAACCATTTAGCCTCGGAGACTCTCCAGCATTCATAAAACCTTGAGGTGAGTTTTAAGCTACTGCCATCTAATACAGCTGTGGTTTGTTGTCATTTTGCAGTGCTTCCAAACGGTTTGAAGCTTGGGGTTAGCAAATTTGTGTGAAGGTGGGAGCGTTACCCCGTGCAACGGCATTGCCCACCAAATGCATCTAGTATTACACCTGTTTCTGCCTCTATTACTTCTTAAGTCATCAACACAGCTGCTTATTTTGGGGAGTAAGAAGTTTTGTTTAATTTCCCCAGTGACTAGAAATCATCTGTGCTTCTCCAAAACGGATCGGTTTGCTCCGCTAAGTAACAAAGTAACAGGCAGCTTCTCGGGAACAGCCACAATACAGGCAACCTTCCTCACTGCTGACTTTTTTCCTCCTGAATTTCACGATTCACAACTGGCATCATGAACGGTACTATACTTCTACAGCTATGGGGAGTTTGTTGACCAAGCAGGCACAGGAAGTGGTTTGAGCCGTGGTCTGAATTTAGGACTGGATAAATTCTTCCCGTTGGAAGTTAATCTCTTTTCTCCCCGTTTTTCTGTGCTCCAAAGCAACACTGCTGCCCTGGCATATTAAAGTAGGTGCTCTCTAACTTCGTTTTTAAAAATACGGTGTTTTCAGAGGAACCTGCGCTCTCCTTACCTCACCCCCCACCCCGCAGCGCTGGGTGCCGTGACGGCGGCGCAGCAGCTCTGCCGGCCCGCCGGGGGCCCCCGCGGGC
>NW_008824467.1:3372697-3375934 GCF_000699105.1 Pygoscelis adeliae | reverse complement strand
CGTGCCTTGTCCTGACGCCCTCGGCGCAGGAGGGGTGGCCTCGGCCCGTCGGGCGTCTCCGGCCCCACGCGAGCTTCGTGCTGTGGAGCGGTGGCGACAGCGGCTAATGCAGCGTGGCCAGCCCGTGGGGAGCGGTAGTGCTTCCTTGCCGCTCGGCCCAGCTGAGAGAGGCACATCGGGGCGCTGGGTCCAGGTTGGGGCTCCCCATTGCAGAGGTTGGAGCGAGTCCAGCGCAGGGCCAAACGCGATGAAGGGACTGCGGCATCTCTTGCGTGAGGAAGAGCTGAGAGAGCCGAGACTGCTCAGCCCAGAGGAGAGACGGCTCAGGGGATCTCATCGCTGTGTACGAGTAGTCTGAAGGGAGGGAATGAGGAGGAGGGAGCCAGACTCTCTGTGGTGCCCAGTGACAGGACAAGTGGCAATGGGCACATGTCAAAATACAGAGAATACCATCTAAACATAAGACAAAACTGTTTTGTTACCATGAGGGTGGTCTAGCAGTGGTACTGGTTGCCCAGAGAACTGTCAAGTCTCCATCCTTGGAGGTTCTCAAAACCTGGCTGGATATGGTCCTGGGCAGCCCACTCTAGCTGACGCTGCTTGAGCAGAGGAGTTAGTCTACACAATTTGCAGAGGTCATTTTCAATCTCGGTGGTTTTCTTATCCCATGGAGCTGTTGCGCTGTAACGCTTTTCCACCTATCGTTGGGTGGACACAGGGGATGCTCTGGACCAAAGCCCAAGGTGTTTGACTGAAGGTGGATATTCAAAGCTAGCTTCTTTTATCAAATGTATTCATTCGGTAGTTCTGAGCTGTTATGAAATACCAGGAAAAAATCTAATTCTGTAGAATTGCCAGAAGATTGATCCATGTAGGCATAGTTGCATGAAGCAAGTGCACTTCTCCCTTGCATCTGCCTGATGCTAATGCTGTCCTCAGTACTGGCAAGTATTTACAAGCCTTGTAAACCACTTTACATGCATTAATGTGGAAGTGTAAATGCATTAATATTTCTGCCTCTTAGTTGAACTTAAATGCAAATGGTCCTCTACAACATGTCTGCATGATTTTGGAGAACGAAACTGGCTTTAAAACATTCCAGTTGATTGTGGTTACAATAGCACAGACTGATCCCAGCATGTCCCAGTGGGGCAGGTTAGTTGAAGTGACAGAGTGATATTTAAGATGTGCATATCACACAAATAGGACTCTTCACAGCAATATATATTTTTAGTATTTGTTTTTAGTGTGGTTTTTATTTCTTTAATAGTAATTCTGTCAGTGAATCCTACTATCTAGAGGATTTTTTTTTTTAAATTTTATAAATGTTAAGCTGTGTAAGCTTCAAAGAAATCAGAAATGAAACTGTATCTTTCTAGAAGTCTTTCAAGAAAATGATCTTGAAAGTGAAAATATTTTATTATTTCAGCACTGTTGATTATTACAGCACTGTTCCTCTCAGGTCACTGGTCATGAATCAAACTCATGTGTCTGAAACTTGCTGTAGCTCAATAGAGTTTGGTAGCTGTTCCTGTGTGATTGCCTCGTCAATCAGATGAGGGGGGTTCTTTACCACATCCCATACAAAAATTATCATACTTTGCAATATCAGATGTATCAGTTCATCAGGTCAATCCCTGACTGTGAAACTGTACTAGAAGTCATAGCTAAAGTTCCTCTGGGGCAGGCATGCTCGTGGGAGAGGATATGGAAGTCTGTTCTGATAATAACATGGTGTATTTCCTTTATGTTTTAAAGAGCTTATAGACTATGCATGAGCAAGGCTTATTCTAATGTAATTGTCAATTTGTTACTTTGCTAAATAATTTGCATAGGTATTGTTCCAAGCATAGAAATTCATGGCCGA
Organism: Pygoscelis adeliae; assembly: GCF_000699105.1. Lineage (NCBI taxonomy): Eukaryota > Metazoa > Chordata > Aves > Sphenisciformes > Spheniscidae > Pygoscelis > Pygoscelis adeliae. The sequence continues at coordinate 3,374,067 of NW_008824467.1, read as the reverse complement.
TGCAAATGAGTACGCTATAAGCCCTCCCTCCAGCAAAACTGAGGTTAATGAGAGCTTACCATTGCTCTGCACTAGCTAGGAAGATACTATGTAGGCAGAGATATTTACCTAAGAAAAAACAGTAACATAAGGATTATTTTGCATTGAGCAAAAAGGTGATTTCACTTGGACAGTTGGAGCTTGTGAATGTTTCCATGTCCAGACCACACCAGCTCTTGTTCTTTTGGACCTCATTATGTGGGGGTTAACAGTAAGAAGCTGTGGGTTTGGTAGATACTGCTATAAAATATGAGGATTGCAGGGTGTTGAAGACTTTGTGATTAAGTAGATGTTTCACCAGTTCTGTGCTACCTGAATCTGATGAATTAGAAAATTTGAGATAAGTGGAGGAAGTGACACTGTGAAGCACTGAATCTCTTTGTAATGTAACCTTCCAATTGAAGGGTATGGGTACAATCCAGGATTAGTGCAGGGTATCTGAGTGAAGTATGTTTTTTTCTATGAAATTATATAGGTAATTCAATTTCCATTATTTTGCATCATCAGGCTTATGTATAGTATTAACATTTAAAACATGTTTGGTGATGAAGGTCAAACAAAGTGTACTCCCCCCCTGCGATGAACACGACTGGCAAACTAGTCACATCAGACGAGGAAAAGGTTGAGCTGCTCAACAACTTTTTTTCCTCAGCTTTCACTGGCAACCTCTCTTCCCACACCTCTCAAATGGATGGACTGCAGGACAGGGACTGGGGGAGCAAAGTCCCTCCCACTGTGTAAGAAGATCACGTTTGTGACCACCTGAGGAACGTGAAGATACATGTCTATGGGACCTGACAAGATGCATCCCAGAGTCCTGAGGGAATTGGCTGATGTAGTTGCCAAGCCACCCTCCATGATATTTGAAAATTTATGGCAGTCAGGTGAAGTCCCTGGTGACTGGAAAACGGGAAACATTGCACCCATTTTTAAAAAGGGTAGAAAGGAGGACCCTGGGAACTACTGACCTGTCAGCTTCACCTCTGTGCTTGGGAAGATCATGGAAGAGGTCCTCCTGGAAGCTATGCTAAGGCACATGGAGGACAGGGAGGTGATTCGAGACAGCCAGCATGGCTTCACCAAGGGCAAGTCCTGCCCGACCAACCTAGTGGCCTTCTATGATGGAGTGACTACATCAGTGGACATGGGAAGGGCTACAGATGTCATCTATTTGGACTTCTGTAAGGCCTTTGACATGGTCCCCCACAACATCCTTCTCTCTAAACTGGAGAGAGATGGATTTGATGGGTGGACTGTCCAGTGGGTGAGGAATTGGCTGGATGGTCGCATCCAGAGGGTAGTGGTCAACGGCTCAATGTCCAGATGGAGAT
>NW_008824467.1:3370880-3372447 GCF_000699105.1 Pygoscelis adeliae | reverse complement strand
GGCAACCCCCAGTATCAATACAGGCTGGGGGAGGAAGGGATGGAGAGCAGCCCATGTGGAGAAGGACTTGGGGGTACTGGTGGATGAAAAGCTGGACATGAGCCAGCAATGTGCGCTCGCAGCCCAGAAGGCCAACCGCATCCTGGGCTGCATCAGAAGAAGCGTGGCCAGCAGGTTGAGGGAGGTGATTCTGCCCCTCTACTCTGCTCTGGTGAGACCCCACCTGGAGTACTGCATCCAGCTCTGGAGCCCTCAGCATAAGAAAGACATGGACCTGTTGGAGCAGGTCCAGAGGAGGGCCACAAAAATGATCAGGGGGATGGAACACCCCTCCTATGAGGAAAGGCTGAGAGAGTTGGGGTTGTTCAGCCTGGAGAAGAGAAGGCTCGAGGGAGACCTTCTTATGGCCTTTCAATACTTAAAGGGGTCTTATAAGAAAGATGGGGACAGACTTTTTAGTACGGCCTGTAGCAATAGGACAAGGGGTAATGATTTTAAACTGAAAGAGGGTAGATTTAGACTGGATATAAAGAAGAAATTTTTTACGCTGAGGGTGGTGAAACACTGGCACAGGTTGCCCAGAGAGGTGGTAGATGCCCTGTCCCTAGAAACATTCAAGGTCAGGTTGGATGGGGCTCTGAGTGACCTGATCTAGTTAAAGATGTCGCTGCCCAGGGCAGGGGAGTTGGACTAGATGACCTTTAGAGGACCTTTCCAACCCAAACCATTCTATGATTCCTTGATTCTATGATCACAGGAATACTACTTTACACAGCTGATCTTTTACTGTTCTCTTTCCCACAAGTGCGAACTTGCTCAGAATTAAAATGTTTTTTTGGAGTAGCTGAAACAAGGAACTATCAGAGATTATGTGATTAATAGCAGAAAAGGATGATGGAGCTTGGGGCAGATAGAAGATTGCTTGCATGCTGGCTCCCCACCAGCCCAGTAACATGCCAGGTGGTTTCAGAGGGTGACTTCTGCACTGTGACTGTCAGGTGCCATTGCAGAGAAGCAGGGCTGAAGAAGGGGTTTTTGAGAAGTGTGGTGATGGTTGTCCTAGTTTCTTTGCTAGAAACAGTGATGGTGATGACCTCCTGCATGAAATGAGAGACTGGAAGGAGACTCCTTCCTCTCTGTGGTGGCTCCGCATGGCTAGCAAAACACACTTTCCTGACATCTCCGGGTTTCTGGTTCCTTATCTTTAGCAGAACAGTATCCAGTTCCTCTTGGATTCAGCCTGCCACTGTGTATTCTCACTGCCTGGAAAGGAAAGACACAAAAAGAGTTTTTGTCCTTTTCTTTAAGGAAGCTCATTACCAACTTACTGGTTTGTTTTCAGCTTGCTTTCCCTGAAACCCGTTGTTTCAGATTATTTTCTTTTTCTCCTTGGTATGGCTAGGCAGCACTGGGGAAGTGGAATGGGCAGAGATCCATCAACCACCGGCTAGCTGTAGAAGCAGAATGCAGTTCTGGGGAGAGGGTGGAAGTGACTTGCCACAGAAACTGGCAACTTTTGCCTAGCTTCAAAGGGAAGACTACAGAGAAATTAAGAAATAGAAAGGGT
>NW_008824467.1:3363988-3370844 GCF_000699105.1 Pygoscelis adeliae | reverse complement strand
AAGAAAAAATTAGAAAGAAAAATGAAGGAAAAGTCTATAATGCAACACTTGAGATAGGGCTCTGTCAACAAAGTAAATGGGAAACTCACTCCTTTCAGTCCTGTTTCAGGAGCTCAGCTTTACTAAAGCACTATTCCTCTGATATAAAACCCTGAAAGCCTCTTTTTCATCACCACCACCCCCCCTCCAAAAAAAAAAAAAAAGAGTAAACTTGCACTTGTTCCAGTTTGGTTTGGGGTATACAAAAAATAGTGAAACACAGAATAAGGAAAACGTCTGTTTTCCTTGTGGACAATTAGATTTCATTGTCAGTTTAAATTGATGACACTAGCTTCCAAACTATTGAGCCTGTGCTAATAAATGCAACAGTTGTTCATAATTTGGCAGTGAATGACCTTTAAATGTAGACGCTTACTAAGGATGTCCCTAGGGAACAATTCAACTTCAAAATGACACCCATGTGTTCTTGTTATCATTTAAATATGCTCCCTTTGTCAATAACAGAATAATAAATACTAGTTAGATTTCTAAAGTTGATTCAGATGCTAGGAAACTTACTGAATAAATTAGTGTACATTTGATTTATATTGACCAAAAAAATTTTACAGTGGTATATTGCAGGTCAAGGTGACATACATTTAAATGTGTTGTAGACCAGAGGGCATACTTGACTGACACATGTGCTTACTACGTTTTTAATTAACACTTCCAATACTACACCCCAAATTGCTCCTGCAGTTGCAAATGTTGTCGAAGTAAGATGCGACAGGTAAGATCCTAAAGTACTGTGGATTTTTTTCAAAGTCTATAGACTTTACCTTCGTAGAGGAAGAGGTTTAATTACTAGGCCATACTCTTGTTTATGGAAGTATAAAACTACAAGGACTTAAAGTTTGGTATAGTTTATGTATTTCAGCATTCTTTATTGTTAAAGTAAACGTGCATAGAGTCAGAAAGGGAAGTTGTTAGATGTTCTTCCATATGAAGCCTAAGAGTAAGCCACAATAGCAAGTGATAAATGTGAAAGATAAAGGGGGAATATTTATAAGTATTGTAGTTATAAAGCATGGAGGGAGTAATTATGTGAATGAGTTTATGAAAAAACAGTTTGAAGTATTACTATTCTAACCCTTTCACTGAGTCTCTGGACTGTGTGAACTTGGTAGTGTTAGAAAATCTGAACAGGCTCTGTGTGCCTTGAGTATGAAATCTGCCAGTATGAAGACTTCTTGCTTACCAGTTTGGCTTGTACAAGCTCACCAAGTGTTACCTGGTGTCACAAGTCCTGTTGAAATCAGTGACAGACCAGTTATTCCAAGTTCAAGGAAGTTAAACAGAAATATTAGATCTGTTAGATCAATTAGACTTTTTTATTGTCTTAGTGTTTTCATAGAGAATTTTTAGATGTCCTGGTATCTCCACAAGGGAGTCAGAGTAGGACTGTACAGATACTTTTCTCTCTTACATGGGAAGATGAAGAGGATAAAGATAATTTGACAGATGCCAATGATTCTGTAATGTCAGAAAAGTGCTATGTGAGACCATTGTTTTTTTCAGTTCCAGTGAAGGAGCATGTATTAGTGGAAGGAATAGACCTGATAATTTAGGCCAAAGATTGGTGTTACTGAAAATACTTTTTTTTGTTGTTGTTAACTCGTGCATTTGTCAGCAGTGATGATTAAATTTCTTTCCTCCAGTCAGTTTTCCTGTTGACAGACTTTAAGTCAGTGTTATGAAACTGACCAATTGGTATGCAATGGGAACTTGAAGAGTATAAAGTAAGACACAGAGAATTTTGCAGCGCACATGAAGGCAGCTAAGGCAGAAACTGGGTAAAGGTAAAACCAAAGTGAAAAAGTGACTGAATTTATACATAACAATCAGTTAAAGCTGTTTCCTTAATCTGCTTCGGGGTGTAGACAGATTAGACAGAGACATAGAGCTCCAGTGATCTCTAATTGTTGTGCAATTGCTCAAAACCCCCCTGATTCACAGTCACGAAATCCTAGTGGAAAGGGCCATGTAAGATTTCTCTGAGCAAGAAACCACTTTTGATGTATTCCTGAGGGGGGGGTGGTCAGCAGTATGATAAAGAAGCAGCAGCATGATTACCTATATCAATTTACCATCTGAAAGACCAAAAGTTGACACAGTCTGTCAGTAAACCATAACTGCAAAACATCCATTACCCAATTCTCTCCCAAGATCTCCTGATTTGTGGTTTTGATGAGGAAGTTACATTTTCAGAAAGATAGGGAGTAGCAGAGCATTCAAACATGCATCACAATAAAGATCTATTTGAATTCCATTGAATCTTTGAGAGCTAGTAGTGGCAAAACTTTGTTGATAATATAATGCTACCAATGGAATTATTTAATCAGAAGGATTCATGCTTAACTGCTCCTGCTGGTGCTTTCTGTCTGTATAGCATCAAGTCGTGATACTTGTAAAATCTTGTCAACAAAGATAGTGTTAAGTATATGTACATTCTTTACTTCCCAGGAGCGAGAACACACCAGGCTTTAAAATGCAACATGAGGGAAGATGTAATAGATATCTCTGTTTTTTTATTACTGTAATGCACGTTTTAATTGGTCTTTGAACTTTTTAATGCCTGATGTAATTCATTCCAGGTTGAATTGATAATTAGTCATCGTTGTCATGGCATTTATGAAGTTATCTTGGAATTTCAGTACATGATACCATTTTTATGTTAGGTGACTGGTGAGTCCTGAAGAAGCTGAAGATGTGTTTTTCATCTACAGCAGTGACTAGGTTATTAAACTAATTAAGTTAGTATTGCAGGAACAGTTTTAAAAAGATGTCTTTTTAATAATAGGTATTTAATTTTAGAATAACTGGAAACTTCAAATGACAATTCTTCAAACCATTACAATTCAAAATTATCCGTTGGAAAATACCACCAGATATCCACCCACTTACAGATTTTAATTTTTGCAGTCTATGTGAAGAAAGTTGTCTGTGCTGCTAATTTACATGAACGCATTCTTCCTGGCCTTAGCTGTCTCTCTTTCTAAGTTTCTTTGTGAATTTTTTATATGGAGGAATTTAAAGGCTTGCTTGTGTGGAGGCTGAATATATGTAAATCTTAGTGGTTCTTGTAATGATAGCCTTTGAGAATTCACAGGAAGTAGGAAAGAAATTGATGGGACTTTATACTGCAGCTTAGTTACCTAATTGTGTTTCTCACTCAACAGGCCACTGAGGACAAAGGTTAGCCAGTCTCGACCCAGCTCTGCCAGGGTGGAGAAAGGTCCTCCTGGTGCTCTGGCAGTGAGGAGAACATAGCAAAGACAGGCTTGCGTGGCAGAGCGTTTGGTGCTAGAATTTCAGTGCTACATCTGAGTACAGTGGAAGTACTTATGTCAGGTATGCACCATGGAGGCTTTCCAGCTACTGCATTTTGAATACTCTTATTATAAGCAACCATTATTTCTCCTGTTTACAAGAATTATATGAGGACTTGTATCAACTTTTCTTTTTCAGTTTCCTGTAAGCCTGAACTTTCTGTGGCTTGGGGAAGGCTAAAATAGCATTTTGTAGAGCATCCTGGAAGGGGATTTTGATGACAAAGCAGAGGTGTCGTCATTCCCTTTGAAAGTGGCACTGTATTTTTAATGGGAAACGAAGGAGAAGCGTATGTAGTCTGTTAACAAACTACTTATTCTTAGATGTCCTGATGATAAAAGATCTTGTAGCTAGAACATGGATGCTCTCCTTCCGGGAACAGTAATTTTTTTTGGTTTTGTTTTTTTTGTTATTTCAACCTATATATCATGTTACAAGCATTTCACATTTCATAAACCAATAAACATTGTGTGATTGTTGGGTTTTTTTTAAATAAAGTATTTGGGGCATAACAGTAATGCTTGGATACTTTTAGGCATTGAAATAAGACAGGACAGAAAAAGCATACCATGAGAAAGGAGCACCATCTCCATTCCAGGTTCTAAACAAAATATGTTTCCTCTCATTCTTCCTCTGCTGGTGCAGTGAGAGCTCCACCTCCTGTTCAAAACAACCCTCAGCTCTAAAAATGTATAAATAGGAAATCTGAGAAGATGCTTTTGGATGTTGAAGCTGCCACCAGTGTAGCTAGAGTAAGTAATTTATAAGAAATGACAGCCAAACCTCCACTGCATCTTCCATTTAGTATATTATTTATTTGTATGTCACAGTGTTTGTTGGGTCCCAGTTAAGACCAGGGCCTCTAGGTGACAGTTGTTGAATTGTGTACATGGTACACAGTTTCAAAAATCACTCTTGAAAGGGGTTGCCTACACTTGGTAATAGTTGTTTGCCTGATGAGATGCTGTGAAAAGTGATGTCTATCCAAAATGGTATTATTATTGTTTGACTACTTAATTCTTTAATATAATGAAAATGGTATAAAACTTCTGTGAAAGTCTTTTCTCCCACTAGTCTACCTTGAAAACTGTGAGATAAGAATTACTGATCTTCATTATTTTATTTCTTATATCCCTTGTCTCCTCCTGTAATTGATACACTCTTTAAAAATTTATTCCCTTTTTATACCAGGGCAGAAAGTATTCATGTGCTGCAGTATCTCCAAATTGGAAAATAATGAAATCTAAAGCTTTCCTATCATCTTTTACATAAGGACAAACAAAGAATCTTGATTGTGTGGTGAAACAATCAATTGTTCAGCAGCAGGTTTGTATTGATTACAGCGAACTGCTTTTATGAAGTGACCATATGTACTTCAGCTAACTGCCTTTACTTCTGGTCTTGCACAGGGTTCTGTTTCTTTGCATATAGATTTCCTTCCATACTCTTAGTAATCAAGCTCTTTCCAGGAATAGGACTCCCTGGTCCTGCGTCTTCCTTGCAGTCAAGCTGAGATGGTAATTACAGTCTAACTTTCTTGTTCTTTTGAGATGTGGAAACACAAGGAACATGTCTTCATTTTAATCATAAATTAATGGACTAATAGATTTATAGTAATGTCGGGGAATATTATAAAAATATTTACTTTGCTTGAAAGATGTGACAAAATGGATATTCAGGAAAAAAATGCAAAAAAAATTTGGAGTTGAATGCTATGCCATTATAGAATCAGAAAATATATTAGCCTATTGCTTTTCTGATTTCTTCCAACTTCTAAGAAAAATTATGTCCCATGATGACATACACTACATGAAACCCCAGAACACTCCATTCTTAAAAGCAATTTAGAGAACATTTAAAAGCTAGATTTTGATTAAAGCTCCATTCTCCATCTAAAATCCAAAAACCTAGTTTCCATTTTTATGTTGTAGTGAGGGAGCATAAAAAGTCCATAAATAATGAAAACATCTATTTTTGGTATTGAATAGAAAATGTCAGAGGCCCTTCCTCTTGCTGAGCACTCAGAATGTGGATGTGTGATTGGTAGGAGTACAATCTTTGCACTATTTCCTCTGCATGTTTTAAAAATTCCTGTTTGACACAGAGATTACAAAGCTCAAGTAGATTCTGAAGTACAGCTGAGTATGCTTTTTTTTTTAATTTCCTTTCCATATTTCTGTATATCAAAATCTGTTTGGTAGTTTTGGTTTTACTTTCCCTTGGGAGAAATGTTACGATGTCAGACTTCCAGGTTTTGCCATAAATTCCTAGTGCCAGTTGAGAAGAGGGAAAGAATATTTTTAGATGTGCTTTAAAACAACTTGGTAAGAACTTGTTAGGAGTGTTATTGAGGATAGTAATTGTCTTCTCTCAAATAAGACAATCCTTATGTTGGCCTGAATTAGAGACAAAGTAGGAGAATATATTCTTAAGTTCAGCACTTTCAGCTAAGAAGTCCTTTAACATTTTCTCTTTACCTTTTGGTGCCTACTTGCTACTATATATTTATCTGAAAAATAAACATAAGGAGAATGTATTAATGGGAATCAGAAACAGTTTTAAGCTACTTGGCAGAATAATTTTTTGTCTACATGCTTTTAGTCTTCATATTTGAATTTTTCCTTTACTACTAGATGGTTTGTATCTAATTGCAGCTTCAGAAAACCTCTGAACATAGTTTTAAGGCTGAAAAAAACTGGTACCATTTGGTTTATAATACAGAACTCTAAATTTAAAGCCTGATTTTTGCCTAGACCATGGGAGAAGGAAAGGAATTTCTTCTTAAAGGTGAATGTTCTGTAAACTAAGAAAAGATTACTAGAAGTTAGTTCCTTAAACCATGAAAGCCACTGCTTTTTTCTTTTGCCTTGCTTTTTTTTTTCCCCTTAAGTATGAATGTTGTGAATGCATTACTCTTTTTAAATTCAGTGGCTAGAATAATACCACTAACGCAAAACTTTCCTAACTGCCTAGGTGTTTAAATAATACATTTTGTGAACTGATACAGAAAACGCAGTTACTTCAGTTTTGAAGTGTATTTGGTGTCTGGCAACATGCTGCACATTCAAAACTATTTTTTGCTACTCACCAACTAAATTGTCAAAAATTGCTGATTTGAAAAGGGGTAAAAACCTCCTTAAAGTAATCACAGATATAACTGTTATCTGTTAAGGGCTAAGAACTTAATGCCCCATTTCTCAAATGAGTTTTTACAGTAACGAGATAGCTGTATCACACTCCTAAGTGAAAAGCTCATGAACTTGCCTGCATGGTTATTTCCAACCTCTACTCTTCTAACAAGCTCCCAAAGTTGTTGTTGCTTATAAAAGTGGAAAATGGACCTGATAAAAATGTTTAGTCTGCAGGACTGTGTTTTATTTATCATATCACAAAAGAACAATGTTTTGTTGCATCATGGTCAAAATAGAAGCGACCTTGCTTGTTCATGAGTGCTCAAAGCCTAGAGATAAGAGGCAAAATAATAGAG
>NW_008824467.1:3354736-3363965 GCF_000699105.1 Pygoscelis adeliae | reverse complement strand
GAGTGTAGTGTAATTATTTGTGGCTTGTCAAGTGAAGCCCTCTCAGGCCCCAAGTGATTCAAATCTGGGAACTCTGCACAATTCTGTACACTAACCGTAGCCAGCATCAGAGAAATCTCACCCAGCTTCTCCGACAGTACTGAAATTGCATCAGTTTGTCATGCACTGAGCATGCCAGCTTCACACAATATCATTTGCTTGCAAATGGGCCTGGCCCCAACGCCCTGAGACACATTCTTTGGTATCTGACTCTTGGCCTGTGATTTGTCATGTCTCTAGTGCTATCGGCGTAAAGTAATTTTAATAGATTCTGATGGTTTGCTTGTGGAAGGTAAAGAATGCACTACAGATTGTGTCAGGTAGCTTTCTATGGCATGTAGCATGGTAGAGGCCCTCATGATGGTGATAGCCAAACAAAGAGTATGGAGAAATGAGAACCCTATTTTGAGTGGTATTTAACGCTCCCCTTCTCAACACCCTGCTATGGACATCCTTGCTAAGTCAGCAGGTTCAAGAACTTAGCAGCCCAACAAAGCAGTGTTATTTGTGCTTAAGAGTTGCTTACAGATGGAACATATAGCTAAAAATCGGTGGCTTTGTTTCTCCCTATTCAAAAGGAAACGTGCGTAAAACATGTAAAAATGTTAATTTCCAGGGACTAAATGGTATATGTTTTTTTCCTTGGTGTTTAATTCTGTATTAATTGTTTGGAGTTTTAGTACTCTCTAAATAAAATCACTGGATTTTTTAGCAAGTATGTTCTTTAATAATGTTAAAAAAAAAAAAAGCTTGTGCAATTTATACTGAAATGTATCTTGTATAAAATTACATAAATATGGTCTAGAATATAGATTTCTGAAGAATTTCTTCACAGATTTTAATTGCAATAGTTATTTGACAATTATTGGGTTACTAAATCTTTGTTTGGAATAGTTTTCTTGCATTATGAAGTTGAGTATGTGGCATTTTTTTACTCTTCCTTTGACACCACTGAGATGAGATTATTTTGCCATTGACAACTCTGATCTTTGCATCATTTTTTTCAGCTGACTTCCTTAATTGATTACTACTTTGGTGTTGGAGCCTGCAGCATAGCTCTCCAGAATTCTGCTGACACCAATCGATTAATGTGAAGGTGTTAATGTTAGTGATTTCATCTAAGAAACATTCAAAACCATGTCAGTAATCTGCTCTTAAAAACTGCCAGATCATTGAATCTTGTTATTTTGAACATGTTACTTTGGGTTAAAAAGGATTTCTCTGGAAAGAAAAAAAAATAAAAAAAAATTAGTGAATCCTGTGGGAAGAGCAGATTTTTATTCAGTTGTTGTACATTAGTATAGCATACATGCACATGCCTTAATATTTAACAGACTGTTTTAAAATATGTTCTTATTAATATTTATGGTATCTCTGGGGAATTTATAAAAATGCTTGAGCACAAACTATTTCTTTTTAGTTTTACCTAGGGAATTTCTGACAGCAATGTAACTCTGAGCACCCCGCTAGCAAGTCTGTGCAAGTCTTGACACTTTCTTTCCCACTGTAGCTTCCACATTTGCTTAGCACTTTTGCATAGCTAAGCAAAATTTTAAAATGAGCCTGCATTTTTTCCTTTTCTGTTCTAAATATATTCAGAAAAATACTGTTGTGTTATACAGTTCCTCAGACAAATTCTGGGTTAGGATCAGAACTCACTGTTCAATATTGCACATAGAAAGAAGGAAAGTTTCTTTTTAAGTTTGACATAGACCAACTTTTGAAAGTATGTTTTGCTTTTATTTCTTGGTGGAGGTTTTTTGTAGGATGACTTCTTAAAACAGTGTAGATTTTTGTGATGTGCTAGCTGATGGGTATGTTATTTGTGCATCAGTAAAACAGCTCTGCCTTATTTCCTAGTTGAAAAATATGGTTGGTTGTGGAAAGTACAAGTTAGTTGCACCCAGTGAGCATGCCGTTAACGCAAGTTTTGTTTGTACTGAAGGCAATCTAAATCAGTTGCCACTGAGCAAACATCAAAACCAACAAAGTACTGTAGTCAGTGTAATCTCCTTACATTTAGATAGGGACAGAACGTAGACATGCATGCACACACATATGTTTGTACATATGTGGATGCAGGTTCACAGAAGCACATGCATATGTCAACAGTGGAAGGATTTATTGGGTTGTATTGCAGGGGAGTCTGTCTGAGGTTCTGTATGAGTTGATGTTTTAGTGACCTGGATGATAGAATAAGAGTGTCCTTATTTAAATTTGCCATCAACACCAAGGTGGGAAGTGACTGTGAACATGTTGGAGAACAAGAGTAGAATTAAAAATAATTTTGGTGAATTGGAAGGATTATTTAAGAAAGGCACATGGGGTGCTAATTCAATAGGAACTGGTGCCAAGTGCTGCATTTATCAAAAATAATCAGTAGCACAGAGTAAGATCCAAGAGATTAGGTAACAGATATTCCCGAAAGGATCTGGGGCTTATTGTGCATCGCAAGATGGCCGTGTCACTGATGTCGTGCTGTTGCAGAAAAGGCAAATCATGTTGGGGTTTCAAAAGATGAATGTAAAAAAGAGGTGATGAGGAGTGTATATTAAGCATGGAGTACAATGTCCAATTTTAGGTACTGCATTCTAAGAAACGTGAGTGTATAGGAAAGAGCGTCACCAGTTTTTTTGGTGTAGGAGGAAATACAACATGTTACACTGCTTTCTGGATCTCTGATTGGTGTGAAGAATGAAATACACCAGGGGCTGTTTAGATTGAAAAGAAAACACTGAGCAGGAACTTCATAACAGTCCTCAGTAACATAAAAGACTGTTGAAAAAAGAAAGGAGGCAATTAGTCTGTGGATTGGAGATGCTGTGGTCCTGTGCTGTGCAATTTCCTGTCCTATCCACCAGAACTAAGAAAGACTAATTATGAAATGGTGCTGAATAATAAAGATTCTGCAGCACCGGGACACCCTTCTGGTGTGGGTGTGGAAACTCCATCTGTACAAGGCTTAGATGTTTCTGTCAAGAGTAAGAAGTATAGTTGGTCCTGCCTGGAGGCAGCAGGGTGAGCCAGATAACTCCCAGAAATACAGAGCCAGAATAGACCTGAGGTCTTTCAGTACTGAGAGGTAATATGCAGAAACCCCATGTAAGTAAATTGTGTGGACATTCTCTAGCCCAGCTGGCCATCTCCCAGCAAAGTCTTCCTCAAGCTTCTTTTCGTGAGCCTCCCTTGACACTCAGAAATCATCCTTTGCATTATTTCAAAAATTTTACCTACATCCATCCCCTAACCTCTTATCACTTATAAATTCTGTGGCTTTCTAAAACTCTTTGAGAGTTCAACCAAAGTAGCTCTGTTCTCTTCTTCTGGGAGCTGTAGGAGCATCTCATAGTGGAACGGTTGCTGAAGCAACCATGAGCTTCTCCATCTCTGTCTGCATGCAGGAAAAGAAACATCATTTGTTAGTTTGCTCAAGAGAGCCTTTTGCAAGGTCTTCCTGGGAGGCGATCATTCTTTTCTGCTTTAAATTTTGAGGTGACAGCAGTGCTTGGAGCAGACTCGTCACATCAGATTTATTTTTTCTTTTCCTTTTTTAAATAATGCTAATATTATTGGGTAAAGCATTTGTGTTCTTTATATATCTTGTTTACTACTTCAGAATTGGACCACCTGTATCTGTTTCCATAACTGTAAATGTACATATCAATGAAGGGAGGTGTAGAACATTAGGGACCACATCTTCTATAAGCTACTCAAGAAACTGCAAAAATTCAGTGCTACTCTTACCTCAGTACACCTCTTCCTATGTATAATACCTGCCATAAAATGAAAGCTTTCTAAATGTTTAAATTACTAGATGTGTAGCTTATTAAGAGGTGGCTAGATTGGTGGCTTAGCTGTGAAGCAGGAAGCAGCACAGGGACAGGAGTGACAGGATTCAGATCAGAGCTCTGGGTCTCCAACCCCAGTCCAGCCCTTTGTCCTCATCTGTCTGTTAAAAAAGGAGACAGGCACATTTTTATAGGAGGGAAAGCAATGCAGGAGCCGTTCCCAGAGTTAACACCTGAAGAGCACAGACATGTTCCACCTCAATCCTGTCTCATCTGAAGAGGCATGAAGGTAGACTGTACAAGTTTGGAAAGCTAGAAGGCTCTTCAGGTTTACTAATGACAGAGATAACAGAACGAAGACCAAGCGTTTGTGCCACTTCCTTTGGCCCAAATGTTTTCAGGAGCTGATCAAAGAATTGTGTTTTTTTAAGAGTATTTCAGGGGGATTTTTAGGGCAACCATTGTTGCCAAGTTACATACTTTTATCTGCAGAACTTAGTGTAGGTACCATCTAATCTTGCATTTGGTTAATGAATTGGTCAAGCATGTGTTTTTAACTTTGTGGGATCAGCTGCTGCTTGTCAGTGTGTGCTTCGGTGCTCAAAGATCAGTGTCATCTCCTTTTCCTGATGTTCCTTGCATGTTCACACTGGTAATGCAGACCTTGTCTCTGCCCTGATGCAGGAGGCATTATGTGATGACTCTCAGTAAAGTTCCTGTGTGCTTGTTCCCATGTACTTTCTGTTGGGCACTGATGTGCTCCATTGCGTCGCAGACCATGTACTTTGCCAGAAGTTGCAGACAGAGCAAGGCAATACAATAGTGCTCTGCCACCTGCCACTCTAGTCCTCTCTTGCTGTTCTTAGCCAGACACATCCACAGGTAGTTTAGCATCACTTAATTCTTGACGTAATTCATTTATTGCTCATGTTTAGATGTAGCTTTTTGCCCTTAACACCAAGGAAATGATCACAGAATCTTCTGCAGCTCCTGCAAGAGTAATACCTTAAAACAGAAGGTTTGGTGCAAAATATTGGGTGTACAGCAGTATGGTGATGTGCCTCTGTCCTGAACACTAAATATAAACCCCTTGTATTTCACTGCTGTCCTTGGTGTTAGCATGATGTTTGATGCTAACTGATTGAAAAATCCCTAGTATGCAAGAATCACAGTCACTAACAAGGAATATGATTACAGTGAAAAATTTTCATTCCTCATGGCTCAGGCAGACAATTTCTATATTTCTTAAGGTAGCAGGGAGAGGTTGTGGTGGGCAGTGTGATAAGTAGGCAACACAAGTCAACATTTACTCAGTCCCCAGTTACAAACCCATTTTTACCTCCTGCATTACAACAGTTCTTAATTTCTAGTTTGTAGATAGTAAAACATGATTCCATTTACAAATAGTGAGCAGACTAGCAGAAGAGCATATTTATCATTCCCCAGGGAAGACAAGTTAGTAGCCAGGTAACCTGTCTGATGGCTGACATGCATTAACTGTCAGCCTTTTGGAGGCCTCAGTGCTGGATCACCCAAGCACTGGAGACAGAAGATTTAACTTTGATTACTGACTAATGTCCAGGCCTCACGGATGGTTTTATCCTGACAGCTCAGTGCATGCACAGACTGCCCAGCTGCTAGAAGGGGGCAGAGGAGACAAGGTTCCATGAGAGCATACTGTGAGAAGGAGCTGAGTGTGGAAATCCCCAAGTCAGCCAAATATGCTCTTACACCCATGCAGTCACAGCATGGCTTTGCACTGCTGTACAGAGATCAGGGCTTTGAAATTAATATAGCTAAAAAGCTGTAGTTTGCTCAGAGCAGCCTACTGATCTAGTAGTACATCTGATACTGAAGCTGGCTTGGCAATAGCTTTGGCATTGCGTTACTTTCTACTACCACAGAGAGGGAATCGGGGTTTCTAATGGACGTAGGGCCCTTCTCTTGGTATAGACTAGCTTGGAAACAAAGTCCCCTTTCATAGAACCATAGAATGGTTTGAGTTGAAAGGCGCCTTTAAAAATCATCTAGTCCAACCCTCTGCCATGGGCAGGGACATCTTTCACTAGATCGGGTTGCTGATTAGGTCCAACCTGACCTTTAGCACTTCCAGTGATGGGATATCCACAACTTCTCTGGGCAACCTGTTCCAGTGTCTCACCACCCTCATCATAAAAAAATTCTTCCTTATGTCCAGTCTAAATCTCTGCTCTTCTAGTTTAAAACCGTTGCCCCTAGTCCTGTCTCTACAGACCTTGGTAAAAAGTCTCTCTCCATCTTCCCTATAGGCCCCCTTTATATATTGAAAGGCCACAATAAGGTCTCCCCAGAGCCTTCTCTTCTCCAGGCTGAACAACCTCAACTCTCTCAGCCTTTCTTCATAGGAGAGGTGTTCCATCCCCTTGATCATTTCTGTGGCCCTCCTCTGGACCTGCTCCAACAGGTCCATGTCTTTCTTGTACTGGGGACTCCAGAGCTGGACGCACTACTCCAGGTGGGGTCTCACCAGAACAGAGTAGAGGGGCAGAATCACCTCCCTCAACCCGCTGGCCACGCTTCTTTTGATGCAGCCCAGGATACGATTGGCCTTCTGGGCTGCGAGCGCACATTGCTGGCTCATGTCCAGCTTTTCATCCACCAGTACCCCCAAGTCCTTCTCCACATGGGCCGCTCTCCATCCCTTCCTCCCCCAGCCTGTATTGATACTGGGGGTTGCCCTGACCCAGGTGCAGAACCTTGCACTTGGCCTTGTTGAACTTCATGAGGTTCACATGGGTCCATTCCTCAATCCTGTCAAGATCCCTCTGGATAGCATCTCTTCCCTCTAGCGAATCAACTGCACCACTCAGCTTGGTGTTTCAGTCCTTTTTTCAGCTTGGTTCAGTTCTGTGTTTAGATGGCACTTACAAGGCCTGTGATCAAACATGAGCAAGACCAACCAGAACAATGCTAAAATGCTTGCTTACTGAATAGTGCCGAGTTCTTGAGAAATAAGTTTTTAATTATCTCTTGAGGCATTAAGCCTGAAGGGATTGATTAAGTTGTACATGGGCAGCATTATTTCTTGAATTCCCTGACTTTGGAGTGCTTGACTTTTAATCTCAGTGTTCCTTTGTTTTATTTTTTTTTGACATAATAATGTCTAAATGTATATTTTTACAGTGGATGTTGTAGTACTCTGTATTTCAGTGGCAGCAATAGCAAAGTTCACTGTATAGTTTTGAAAAAAAAAGAAAGCCAAGTTACAGGCTTCTTAAATTTTTTTATAGCATGTCACTGTTTTTTTTCTTTTATTCTCCTCTGTGTAACATTGTAAATATTTAAATATGGCTCCCAAAAATAAAATCTCTACAAAATGTTGAGCTCCTGTTGAAGGCTCTAGGGATTTGGTGCGCGAAGTTAGAACTGGTTGAATGCATTTTAAAAACAACTTTTGGCTGTAATTGTTCGCTTCAACAACTTTGACTAGTGGTCAGAAGTAGGAGGCAGGGCGCAGGCCAGCCTGCTGGTGGTGACTGAGAAACTCCAAGGTCCAGGTTCTGCCTCTGGGTTCCAGCTACTCCTGAGCAGCTGGGACGAGGGATGTGTTCTGTAAGCTCCCAGTACAAGCACATATTGAGCAACACTGGACTGACGATTTAGACGCAGTGGAAACTTGCAGTCACTACAGAATATTCCTTCTAATTTGCAGGGATGTTGAAGCAGAGAGGGAAGGTTGGATTTCTATTGCTTAAGCTTTCTAAGCAAAGGTTTCCTTCAGGAGTGGGCATTAGCACTGCCTTCTCTTACTAGATTCTTGGAATTAATCCTGGCCAAAACGAAGTCAGAGGCAAATATTTGTTCTGCTTGGTCAGTTTCCTGCACAGTTTATGTTGTAATCATACGTGTGTTATTTAAAAGCCCAATGGTCAAAGAAAGGCGCTTAGAATTCACACTTAGCATAAGCTTTGCTGTTTTCTAGTTGTTGTTGATCCTAGTTGGGTACTGATTTCACACGTAAGTGTGTGTATGTGTGTCTAATATATATATTTATAAAAAATAAGAGAACATTCAGCACCTCAAATAAACAACCATGCTCTATCAATCTGTGAGTGTGCTCATATTAGTGTTAAGATCTTGAACTGATTCTCCTACAACATTAATTGTTTAAATTAATAAAACAGTGTATTAGGTGATCAAGTATGTGTATTACAGAGCACATTATTGGTTACCTGGCTTATTAGTTAGTTGTGTGTTAAAGCAGACAGTATTTAGTCAAATAATTAGATACTTCTGTGACCTTGCATTTTATGTACAAAACAAAAGAGTAGCAAGCATGGTCTGATTCATGGGGGCTTATTATTGTAATTGCTATTCATGTTTAATTGGGGAATACAGGAAGTATACATTTTTCTCATTTAAAATGTCTAGTAGACTGCATTTTGTTTCTTATGGGTGTTTTTTAAGAAAATTTTTGGAAAAAATTGAAATTCTTCATAATAATGTGGCGCTCTTAGCTATAGATACTGGTATATGATAAGTGTTCTTTACTTGATCATTTTGTTATTTATAATAACAAGAAGAATGAATGTTTAAAATTCCATAGAAAGCACTGGAGTATTTTTGCCTCTACTGAGTTATTAGTATTGGTCATTCTGTAACTTGGATAAGGTATGCGTGCTCTTTATCTGAGGATTGTCCATGTAAGTTAGCTCAGGCTCACTCCTTGGAGTGGTGGTTTTTGTCGGTTTGTATCTTTGCTGGGGTGCCTAGCAGACCAGTAGGGGTCACTCTATGCATTGAATTTAGGAAATATGTAAGCAGTTTAATTACTTTTTTTAATTGCATATGCTAGCACACTTGAAAATAATAAATCCTGGAGAAGAATTGTACTAATTATTTATTATATTATTCTGTTGTCTTTAAGTTGGGACTATCTGTACAAAACATACATAATAGTTAACATTCTATAAGCTAACTGAAAAGCGTGGATATGTCAGAGACTGGATGCCTAATGACACAGTTTCAGGAGGGTCTGGCTTTGACAGAGTCTTCACAGTTTGCTGAAAAATGGAGTGTGCTGAAAAGAAAGTGGTTCTGGTTGGAGCTGCCATATTTCCATGCCCTAATACAATAAAAGAGGCTGGAAAGTCTGGTGAGGCAGGTTGATGGGCCACGTAAATGCTTCAGTAATGTTTTCTTCCATTTCAGTTAAAAAACAAACTTTAAGACCATTTTAACAAGTCTAGCGGAAAGATTCCAAGCATGTTTTTCCTTCTAAAATGTGCATCTATTAAATTAAATAAATGGGTGATAGTATCCTGCTCTTCTAAGTTGAGCAGTTAATCATGCAACTAGTTGATAATCAATGTGGTCACTTTGAACCAATATATAAGATCCATCTGTTCCCAGGTTTTGTGTAG
>NW_008824467.1:3326094-3354720 GCF_000699105.1 Pygoscelis adeliae | reverse complement strand
TTTCCCTCCTGCCCTCCCCTAAAATCTCTATCTTAGGATTTGAAATGTTTTCTATATAAGGCTGAAGAAAGATGAAAGGACATAAGCATCTTAATCCTTTCATAAATGGGGCATTTATCCAGTTTTAAATTAAAGATGAAGGCTGAGATTTGTTCTTTGTAATACTTTCATTACTGAGGTTTCTTAATGAGGGATGCATTGCACATAATTAGATTGAACTAGCTATGCTGTTTATTCTCATATCCTTCCCATGATCTCCTCTTCCACATTTATTGCAGTAGTTTCTGTACATGTGTTACTCTGTGCCACAGTTGTGCCTTCAGGAGCTCACATATGGATCTCAAGCCCTATTTCAAAATATTTTGAAGCCATTGATAATCTTCAGTGTAAGTGGTTTGTGGAGAAAGCCCTGTTTTCCAGGAAAAACCACTCCAGTCTGGTGCCCTAGCTGAGATCCAGGACCTGAGAGTTCAGTTTCTGATTCAGGCAAGTCACAGTGGTCTGGTAGTTTGCTTCAGAAAAGAATGGAGAGCCATATGGAGTCAGGTGAAAGTGAGATAGAGAGTAAGAGTGTACTTGTAATACTCATAGTCTTTGCTTCAGAGGCTGTCTGTAAGGATAAAGTGATTAATTTCTGTAATACTGGTATAACAGCAGATGGGAGCAGAAAGAGGTAACAGCAAGACAGTAGGCAGCGGCATTGCTTGTTTTGCAGTGCCTGCTGAGATTTGCTTAATTTGATTGACAAGCAGTATCTGAAAACTTGTGCTGATCACTTTTGCACACATTCCATTCTGGCAAGAGAACCAAAGATCTGCACAAGTGTGTGTCTTTCTCCCTTTTTTCAATGAATTGGTTGAAATTCAAGTTACATTGGTAATTTGCGCATTATAATGAAGAATATCTTTGTTTCTTCCTTTCATTAACTGTCAACTCTTTACTAAGAGTTGTATAGCATGGGAGAGAAGGAATGGTGGAGAAACAAGTGGTGGAAAAGAGTATCAATCTTTTCCTTGTATTCTTATTTTATAAAATTGATATTTTGCTTGGTTAAGTATTCTAAAAAGTGGTATCTTACAAGCAAAGAAATGTCTTCAAATGACTATGATATATTTTGATTGGAATAGAATAACAAATTTAGTAATCCTGTAACAAAAAACTATGAGCATCTTTTTAGCAAATATTACTTGAATTAACAAAATTACTTCAGCTTCAGTTTAAGTATTTTTTAGTGTAGCATGAGATTACTTGTTTTTCCTTCTTCTAATGTTTGCTCTCTGCATCTCCAGTGAAGTCATTGTAACTTAAGTGAATCACAGCTTTTCTTGATTCTCTCTGCCCCCAGGTATGCTGTTGTTCTGGTCATCTAAGCCTACCTTTATATGTAGGCTTTGTTTCTTCAAAACTGATCTTTGAAACAAAAGCTTGCTCTCCTTTTCATTTCAAATGCATTATTATCTTCTATTATGTAAAAGATTGAACATGTGAATATTTCCACCTCTTCAGTTGATGGGTATGTGGCAAAATTCTGCAGTGGCTCAAGTTAATGGTATGTTGCTAACATGGTAGCAACTGAGATTATTAGTTTCAGTTAGTTAATACTAACAGTTACCATAGCACATACTACTTAACATGACCTACATATGATTTATTCTGATAGTTAATGATAAATGAGTAGTGACAATTGGGAGATTATAGTATGTTTTTTTAAAAGGGAGTATTTGGATAGGGCAAATGATTCTTGTATTACTCAGTGATTAATTGTATTACTTTTTGCAATTTTTTCTTCAAAAAAGCTATCCATTCCAAGGTAGATTGAAATAAGGCTTTCCAGGAGAGTTCAGGGCTTTGATATGAATTAGGAATATGACAAAATGTCAGCATACTGAACTACACTTTCAAACAGCAACTTGGTGAACGAGATACCAGGAAGAAAAAAACCTGAAATCCTTTTGCTTCTTCATCCATGGCGGAAACATACACTTGTCTCTGTTCAAAATATATTGAAAGAATGGTTTTTGAAGTATGTTGACAAGATCACCAAATTTGTATGTTCAGACCAGATAAAGGAAACAGGTTCCAGGATCTGAGAAGATAAAAATATTTTATCACTTTATTGACTGAAACAATGTTTCTGCAGTTTTAAATGAATGTGTGATTCTGTTTTTCTTTATGTACTGCTTTTCTGTACATACATTACAAATTTTTATTCTATTCAGGCTATTTTTTCTTAAATCACAGATGTAGCGATTTACCTTTTTTTAACTCAGTCTCATTTTCATGTATACTTGTATTTAACACTAAAAAATTGAAACTTTAAAAAAGTAAAAATTAGTAAAAAAAAAAAAAAAAGAAAACCAGTTCACAGGCCCAAACAGTTAGTAATATAACTGAGAGTTGATAACAGTCGAGCCACCTAGGCAGGGTGAAAAGACTTGTTGCGATGTACAGTAGTAAATGTCGTACTGGTTTTGGAAGTTACTGCTTGTACACTGAACTTTGTACAGAACACAAATCAGTCATTTTGCCAAGAAGCAGAGTAAGAAGGAGCTGAAACTGGAGGAGGGGGCAAAAAGTGACATGGAAGTGCACTACAGGAGTTGTCATAGATCAACAGTGT
This sequence comes from Pygoscelis adeliae, assembly GCF_000699105.1. NCBI lineage: Eukaryota > Metazoa > Chordata > Aves > Sphenisciformes > Spheniscidae > Pygoscelis > Pygoscelis adeliae. Next base: position 3,352,100 of record NW_008824467.1, on the reverse strand, counting down.
GGGACCCTTTTGAATGATGTGCCTTCAGTGCAAAGATGAGCCCCTACTCAAAGGAGCCCTCTTAAGTGATGTGTTTTCCAATGGAAACATCTGGTTATGTGATGCAGGTTGTAGTGTCTCATGCTTTGGGATTCAAGACAGCAGAGAGAGAACTGTAAATTACTGCAAATTAGTAAACTTAGTGTTTGTGACTACATGCATTTGTTTTTCTTAGTCTTTCAGGATTCCTTTTAAAATGTTAGGTGCTTGGTTTATTGTAAACCTTTTATAAGACAGCAGCCTATGGCACTAAAATCTATACTTCTCCACTAACAAAGAAAGATGCCTCTGATGCATAATGAATCCAAATATTAGTTTTTCTTTTGACTTTGACTTTAACTCCATTGAGTTTAACTAGGAAAACAGAAAAGTCATTGCTTCAGCTTAGTGTGCCTGTCTAGAAAGAAGTGATGATACTGCTACAGGCATGCTTTGAGCAATGGCTTGGGCATTTACCCAGTTCATATATCCCTGTCATAAAGAGTCAGTTTCTGTTCTTTTGAAGTCAGATGCAGTGATGTAGGCTTTCTGTGAATTATTCACAGGGAAGAAAAAGTCTTCTGTCACTTCTAAAGCGGAAAGAAATGCCTGTGATGTATGTTTTCCTGTAATGAAATAGGAATATTAAAGTAATGCCCTAAGTATGAGCAAGTCATTTAGATTTTGCATGCTGCAGTTAGGATCTGCTTTAGGAAAATAAAAGCTGAATCTAAAAGGAATTAAGTAGTAACATTATCAGATGTGAAAGTCATTTTATGTTATCTAAAGATTGAAAGAGCAAAGTGTGTTTATTATAATTCACTTTCATATTCTGCATGTCCTCTATGTATCCATATGTCAGCAGTCTGTCATACAGTCTCTGTTTCCAGTCCTCTTAGCTCCTATTCTATTACAGTAGAAAAGTTTGGCTTCTTGCTTTTCCTAAGAGAACTCACTCCAAGGTATGTCCAGCAAAATTTGGGAATGATTAATACTGAGTAGTGTATCCTTGATTTTCAGGGTGACTCATAATAGATTAACTTCATAGAATGAAGAGAGGTTTCTTGTGTTTTGGATAGATACTTCCACATCAAATAAAGCAAACAGTTCTAGATCCAGGGTTAGTTTAAAAGTAAGTTCACTTGGAGTTTTTGTTTTTTTCATAATTGGTTATGAATTGCTGCCATCATCAGTATCAGTGTCAAGGCTTTGAGCCCAGATATTTATGCATATCAGACAAGTGAGATGAAGAGAATTTCCTGTTTTCTGTATAAGCACAAAGTACAAGAACCAGACTTGGAAAGGACAAAATGTAGTTTGTCTGCAACTTCTTGTGTAAAGATACTGTCCTTGATAATTTTGAGTTCTTATGAATAAAAGCTTATGTAGTAAAGGGTTTTATGGCAGAAATGCAGAAGACTTCTTTGTCTTTGTTTTCTTTGTTTAAAAAAAAAAGTCAGTGCTAAAATAAATTTCTTAAATATACATAAAATAGCATCCTATCTATACTGTCCATTGTCTGGAGTACTTCCTCTTCCTTTCCCACTAACTTCAAGGAGATTACAGACAGTTTGCTTTTCAGACATTTGGCATCACATACATTGAATGTGTGACTGTTTTTTTTTTATCTTCCGTTTTCCCCTTAGATCTGTACATATTAAATATGCATGGTTTTGTGTTTGTGCAAACAAATGCTGACAGCTAACCATAGTATCTGAGATGACAGTTTCTGTTAGATGTATACCAAGCTAGCTGTGGAAAAATGTTGAAGATACATTTGAAGGCCATTTGGTAAGATTAAGTCCTTTGTCTCATTTTTCTGGATCATTGTAAATATTGGCTTCTGGGCTGAAATTTTCCATCACAAGTAATTAGTAGACATTAAAATTCTTCTTAAGTTTCAGTGAGATCAATTCATCTGCTTCTGAGAAAAAAACAAAGGGAAAAAAGTGTTTTGCCAGGGTTAATAAAATAAATTCAGTCTTGTATCTGTTGTGCTGCTGCCTTTTTTTTCCCCTTTGGAGTAGAAATTGGGAAGTTTTATTAGAGTGGGATTTTATTAGAGTGGGAAAAGTAATTGCTCTGTACCTGAAACTCAATCCAAACTTAGCCAGATGACCTCTGAAAATCTCGGTTTACCCCAACGTTTTTTTCAGTCTGAAAGCAAAATTCTTCTAGATTTTTTACAAAAAGTGTGTTGCAAGAACACCAAGAAAAAAACAAGACACTTCTGACAGTCATTCTTTTTGTCTGAAAGAAGTTTCAGTGATACAACTGAACTGAAAATACCAAGACTGCTGTCATCTTTTTCCTTCGTTAGTAAGTCGTATATAGGACAGTCCATGTTATTTCTACTGAGAAATAGCAGAAAATGTACTCTGCTTGTTTAAGGCATTATTCACTTGCATTTCTCTGTTATTTTTAAAGCTTGAATTTCTCTAGTTATGTAGGACTTGGATTTAGTCAACCTCTGGTCTCATGCTCCTTGTCTAAGTCAAGGGATAGGAAATGCCTTCTCTGAGAACTGAGTCTTTTATCTCTTTCCCCTTGAAATGGAAAGAATTTTCTGAGTGACTGAGGTGGTCAATAGTTTTGTTTTGAAACTGAAAATTGTTTTCAATTATAAGTAGTTAACCTGAATGTAAGGCTTAACTTAGAAAGGCTGAGCAACACTTACCCATTGTGAAGAGCTGCTTTTGGACCATTGGCATCTTTTCCCCCTCTGGATTTTTTTCTTTGAAACAAAGACCTACTTGCTCCTGTCTACTGTAAAATATGAAATGGAAAGCAAGTTCTTCTGAGGTGTGTGCTGTGATCAGTGTACCCCTCAAATTTTCATGATTTCAAGTTATTCAGGTACTTGTAACATGCTGGCTGTTTTGAATCACTGCAGTTTACTTTGTGCTAAAACTGCTTTGAGTTTTCCAGTTAGACCAGAAATACTGCAAACATGGATTCTGTAAGGAATGGTTGTATACTGTAATTACATCCTTACAGGTTACTCTGTGGAAAATGAGTTTACATTGACATGGCTTTCTACTGAAGATAACAAAAAGAAGAAAGTAATAAAAAGAAGAAAATTAATATTTTAGCTGCAGGACAGTTCGTATGGAAAGCCTATGCCCAAGAACTCTTCAGCATTTAAATCAATACAGTTGAAAGACTCTCATGCAAGTTGATATAATAACCTCTGAAATACTAATGATCAGTTATCACTTCCACTGGGAAACTGTACCGGTCCCAATCATAAAAATGGTCATTTAAAATGTCTTTACTAAGCAGCACAGAATTCTACAGAACTAAATCTTGAGTAGAGCTGGCTCCCTAAATGGTAATTCCATCTTTTTTTAAAAGGTCAGCTCAATTAGATTTTGGCAAGATTGAGTCTTCAGTGTCTCTTAGTATATTCATCAGGACACATTGGCTGGTAGTTTGCAAGTGTTCATGAGCAAAACAAGTTAGTAATACATTGGTACCAGCACAAATAGATTGTCCTCATCACCGCATAGACAAAACGCTCATGAGAACTGTGCAATTCTTTAAGGACTAGTGGCACGATATAATGAAGTTGTATTCCATTAAGCCCTTGTATATAGGGGAGCAAAATGTCATCACCTGAGTGTGGCTGCACTTCTGTGATACAACCTCATCTGTTCCGTCAACTAGTTTTGCTCTGATCAATAAGCAGTTTTCTGTGGCCTTTCACTACTGTCAGATGTCATTGAATGATGTAAATACACGTCAGAAACTAGAAACTTGACAGCTCACCTAGTCTAAAGAGAGAAGTGTGGGGAGGGGGTGTACTGCTGGGATAGACAGAAATGACAGCTGATGTCTGCTGTGTATGAATGATTTGGTATTGCTACAGACAAGATTTTTCATTTTCCGTAAGCATGCAACAAAATGACCGTGGCTTGTACAAGTCAAATCATTCAAAAAGACTGAAGAGAAAAAAAAGACTTTTTATATTACAGGACAGCACTGAACATAATGTTTTAAATGGCCCACTTACAAGTTACCTCTTATTTTATTCTTGTCTTTTGATACTAAATCTTGGGTCCTACTTGCTGTTAAAATGAAGGAAGATTAAATAAATACTAAATGTTCTTCTGGGCAGCATACAATGGGTAAAATGTCTACTCATGCTAGCAATCTCTTTCAAAGCATCAGAGAATTCACTTCTTCAATATTTCACCACAGAATCAAAAAATGGAGGGGTTTTGGTTGGTCAGGGTTTTTTTCAGTTGAAGCTTAAAAAAGGCTTCAAAATTGACAATAGGGGAGTAAAGAAGAAAACAGTTATATTCCATAGTGGGGAACTGTAGCTGAAATGTGCAATATTTAAATGCAACACATTTACTGCATTCAGTTCTGGGGTCCCCAACATAAGAAGGACATGGACCTGTTGGAGTGAGTCCAGAGGAGGGCCACAAAGATGATCAGGGGGCTGGAGCACCTCTCCTGTGAAGACAGGCTGAGAGTTGGGGTGATTCAGCCTGGAGGAGAGAAGGCTCCGGGGAGACCTTATAGCAGCCTTCCAGTACCTGAAGGGGGCCTGCAAGAAAGCTGGAGAGGGACTTTTTACCAGGGCATGTAGTGATAGGACAAGGGGTAATGGCTTTAAACTGAAAGACAGTAAATTAGATTAGCTACAAGAAAGAAATTCTTCACTCTGAGGGTGGTGAGGTGCTGGAACAGGTTTGCCAAAGAAGTGTGGATGTCCCATTGCTGGAAGTGTTCAAGGCCAGGCTGGATGGGGCTTTGAGCAACCTGGTCTAGTGGAAGGTGTCCCTGCCCATGGCAGGGGAGTTGGAACTAGGTGATCTTTAAGTTCCCTTCCAACTGAAACCATCAATGATTCTATGACTGTTTCTCTGCGTTGAATTTTTTTGGTTATACTTCATGATTTCCATGAGGATCAACTGCCATAGGAGTTAGTACAAAGAGGAGAGCTTAGTACTATTCAGTATTTCATTTATAGTTGCTTTATTATGGGTCTTACACCGTGGAACAGGCTCTTGCTCCACTTTTACCATAAGGTAAACTTGTGTTTACAACACAAGTTCCAGGCCACAATTTACTGGGAGGAGAGGAATTTTCTGTAATAGATGGTTGGGACTCAGTTAAACATCTAAGCTGTTTGAACAGGCACATGGTATTTGGCTTTTCGTCTTGAGTGTTGATTTAATCCTTCCTATGCAGCATAGGCATCTGTACCATATTTGCTACCGCATAAGAAGGAAAACGCGGAAGTAATGATTTTGAAGAGAAAGTAAATACATTAGTAAAATGAAATCTGTTTCTAAAAAGTCTGTGGTTTTAGTAATCTAAAGTAACACCTGCTGTGTTAATACATCATGCTGATATATTAACAGAGAGATCTGTACTCTAGCCTACTTGTAATAGCAGTCTCACTGATACCAGGTTGCCCTCCACCCTGCTCTCCTGGAGACTGGCAAAACTGCTGAGAAGATAGGGTTATCTTTGTGTGATGGTGTGTGCGTGTGTATACAGGTGTGTAATGAAGCTATCATATGTACCTATCTATCATATCCAGTTGAGTCTTCACTACCTTAATAATATTATCATGTCTTAATGTTCTCATCTGTTACACTGAAGCATGATTTGTATGAAGAAAAGCTTGAGAGCCCTCAGATTTGGTACTGTACTTCCACTGCGGCAACCTTTGGGCCTGTGCCATGTGTGGCCAATGGTTATGTACTGGAGATTTGGTCTTCACCGGTCACTCACCATACTGCCCGTGTGTACCAGGGTGTCTCAGCTGAAAGGCCTGGTGTCAGAGCAGGAGTCACAATTCTCATTGACTTCTGGAGTCCTTGGATTGAGCTCTCAGGTTACTGTCACCTTTACAACTCTAAGGGGTTTTCTACAGGGTTTTCAAGCAATAGTTGTCCTCAGCTGGAAAACTTAGACAAGGTCCTTCAGAGGGTCATGAATCTTGGTTAAGAATAGCCAAGCAAAACCCCTCTAAATGAACTGTATTCCCTATTTTCTCAGACATCAGGTCTTACCTCTACCTTTCATTTATATTGTTAATTATTTGGTGTGACTTACCTTTGTGTTGTATGCAAGGAATGGCTAGGTGCTCATCTGCTGTTACACATTTGTAATGAGTACAATGGAAAGTAAAGTAGGTGATGCTAAGTCATTCATTGCTACGCTGCTGGCATACTTGAATTAATTTATTGCGTATGATGAACTATTGTGATGAAAGGGAGGCTGCTGGAAAGCTCTGTGTAGGCTGATATTTATTTTAAATCAGAAAATTCTTTTGAGTTGATTTCTAATTTGGCTTATGAACTCACTCAGAGCCAGTATTGTTGCCTTGCAAACGAGAAACATTGTCACTCTCTCTGATACATAAAATTACCAAAATGACTTACAACAACGTTAGTGTGTGTAGAATAATTGTCCAAAAACAGAGTGGTGTCAAGGTGTAGCTGTTAAGCGGGACTTTCGTTACTGACTTCATTGTGGCCAGGATATTACCCACTTTTTTGTGGGGGAGAAAGGGAGATGATTGACTTGGGGGGTGGGGGAAATCATTACACAGAAGGAAAATATTTTAGCTGCAGTCTTGTGTGTCTGGACTCAAATATCTTGAGAATGGTTATTGAAATTCTCTAGAAGCTAGCAAGCGGGCTTTGCTGCAGCTTAGTGCTTTCCTGTGCTTTAGGATACTTTTTAGTTTAAAACAAGCTACTGCATATTTTCTACCTATTAATATTTTTTTTTACAAAATCACCTTTATTTTACTTTGAATACTTTGTTGCTAGTACTGGCAAGTGAGATTAGATATCTCATAGTCCAGTATAACCCATCCAAATATTGTAACCCCAGAATACATTGAAAATCCCCAAATGAAGAGGGTAAAATGCTGCTTTCCCATTGTTCACAATCCCACTCTTGATATATTTTAAAAATTCCTTCTAGAGCTATTTCTGCGACAGTTCTGAAATACACTTGCAATCCTAAATACACCACACAGTGATATAAAGATTAAAACTCATTTGTGATAACAGGGAGTTGTGTGGTCACCCCAAACTTATACTGATCATAGCAATTTTCCATACCATGCTGGTTTTTCTCTCTGTGTATTGTATATATTAAAGTAAACACATAGCCATCTTTTTTTTATTTACAGATTTTGCAGTGTTTCTGTCACTTCAACTTCTTGTTCCTTATTAAGACTTCAGAGATACAAACCAGTAGCTCAGTAATTGCTTTCTTGAATCTGCCTTTAATAATTACATTTAGTAAAGCTGTATCGAAAATTAGAAAGGCAGAGACTAATGGAAAACTAGATTTTTCACTGAATTAGAAAGCAAGACAATCCATATATTGACAACATTTCAAGTTGAAACAGATCAGGAAAACTGTTTTGGACTGTCTGTGCAAAGAGGCAAACACATGCCTGATGTGCAGTGGCATCTGCATTTTATACAGGCAGAGAAACTGTAAGAGATTTCATGTAAATAGGTGTCTTGAGAGGGGACAGTACAAATCTGATTTGGAAGTAAGTCACTTGAGGTTTTTTTTAGTCAGAGAACCTCTTTTTTTCTTCACATTAACAAAAAGTCTAGAAAGTACAACTTTTCACTGATTAAAATACCTTGAAATAGGAGGTGGGGGAAAGAGGAAACATGGTTTAAGTTCTTATTTTAGACTGGACCATAATCTGCAGAAGAATATTTGTTGAGGTTGGTATGACAGCACTGTGAACCAGCTTGTATGAAGGGGGTAGAAGAGGGAAGGTATTGGGTCATTGTTTAGTCATTACTGGGACTTTTCACCAAAAATTTAAGACATTTGAATTCACATTTTAAGAACAAGCAAAAATGTGGAAACTATTTTCTGACTTCTATTCCTGATATGTTGAATATTTTAAATGCCTCTTATTAAAAGCATGCAATGTTTTTATTTATTTATTAAGCGCAGTGTGTTCATTAATAAATGGATGCTTTGTGGTACCTTCAAATAATAAAAAAAACCCCCAACTTTAAAATGTCTACAGATCTTACAGTGTGAATAGATCATCTCGCAGTTATGTATTGTTAGTTGGGTATAAAAGCTTGTGCTTGTAAGATTTGTATTTTAAACCAGATTTATTTACTGTTCTGTCTCCACATGCTTTCCCTTTTCATGTAGTAATTGACCTGTTTTGTGATAAAGATCATTCAGGTATCTTTGTGTCTTCTGTAGTGTTTTGAGATTGGGCCTTGCTTCAGTTATCCTCTAAACAGACACTGTGCCTAACAAAGGTTATTTTAATATCTTCAGCATTTTTGGAGACCCTTATCTTTACCCAGTGGTACAGTCCCACTTACATGCTACACATCTAATAATAGTTTGCTTTGACAGCATAATGCTTTCTTCAGCTGCTTTTTAGGACATCCTCACAGAATTGGGCACATGTCTTGCCTGAGTCTTTGTGAGATTTGGATCAGCGTGCATCAATAGAGTGTAAATCCTGTGATTTTATGATACTGTAGACCAATTTCAATAAACATGGAAAAAGAGAGTTTTGCTTATGTAAATTTATACCGTTTATTTATTGGATATTAAATTCATTTTACTTTAAATTGCTGCTGAATTTTCAATTTTCAGTATGTTTCATTGAAAATAGGTTGACGGTTTGAAGGCTTCTGAACAAACAAAAGCATTGATCTTCTCTTACTAGAAACTTCACCTTAAATCCTAATCACGTAAGATAGAATTTAAATAGTAACTTTCATTGTGTTATATACATGTATTAATCAGTATGTAATCTTAAGTGCATGATTAATACATGTTGGTAATCTGATAAACTTCTTCATTAATCCAGAAACTTTTATGACATATGGAGAACGCCAGTTGTTGCTAGTTAGCTTTTGAACATTTGTTGGGGCAGTGTGCTATACCGTTCAGTCATAACAATGAAGAAGACACTATTAGATCACCAGCAATCTGAGAGATTTCACTCTTGTTTGTGGAACCCATAAAAGCTAATATTATCTTTGTTTGGAATGGGAATAATGAATGTATAAGAAAGCACTGCCGGAGTCACAAAGGAAATGGAGAGAACCACATAAGTGAGGCATGCTTGGGATTCCCTCTTGGCTCTTTGCAATTGCCGTTTGAGCAAACCAGCATTATTTGTAATTTAGGAAGGATGTTGTCAATTGTGAATAAATTACTGCTTGAACAGTGACTTTTGGACCTGACTTCCTTTTCCTGTACCTGGTGGGAAAAATGAAAGGCTTTAAAGAAGAGAAATAGTGTGAAGTTAATGGGAATATCTATTGTCTCCCATCCCACCCACCTTCTTCAAAATATTGCAACAGGATCTTCACAGAAACAACATGTTCAGGATATCATTTGGTAAATCAGAATAAATATAACTCTTCAAGGTAGTTACTCTGCAAAGCTGAAGGGCAAATTGCTGCTCGATAACACAAAACTGTACAAATTTGTGGCAGAGGAAAAGTCATGAATGTATAACTGGATCTTCTATCTGTCTTCCAAAAAATGAGCACAGAAAAGGAAGCACTTTTTTTTGTCTTTTTACTTTTCCTCCTGACTTGGAAGGAGCTTTCATAGGATCATAGAGTCATTTAGGTTGGCAGGGGCCCATGGAGGTCCAGGCACACACACACCCCCTCCCCTGCTCAAAGCAGGGCCAACATAGATCAGATTGCGCAGGGTCTTGTCCTATCATGTTTCAACTTTCTACACTACCTCTCTGGGCCCCTGCTCCAGTGTTTATCTAATGTAGACTTTCTGATGAAACTATTAAATAGGCCAGATTTGGCACTAGATCTGGTGTTAGTCTTATTTTTCTAGAAAAATTGAGTGAGCTTTGTATGCAGTAATTTTCCGTTGGTTCTTTTAAAAAAATGGATAGAAGGAGATTTGATAGAAAATGATGTTTTCAGTGCAAAGGAAGATCTGGGAATAGGATTTTACAATATTTATTTCTATTTCTGATGGGTAGAATTTTACAAGCTATTTATTTTGCAGATTGATGTGGTGACACATCTTGGAGGAAGACTTTTTTGAAACCCAACATATTGGGTAGTATGTACATAAAGCAACAGCTGTCCAAAAGTATTCAAGTCCTAGTTTTTTTCTGAAATTATTTTATAACTATTATCTTGTCAGTCTTTACTGTCAGAAATGTTACGTTCAGTTTTAGTAGGGAGTTACAATTTCATGTAGAATTAATGGTCAAGATCTTACAATGCTAACATGTAATACAGGAATAAGAAAATGTCACCCTTTTAACACTAGCAGTTTTTACCTACACATTTTAATGAACTGGTTTGCTCTATTTTCTGTGATCTTAAAGAATAATTAGAGGAGTTTGTTCTACTTAAAAATCCTTCACTGGTTTCATTCAGTATTTGTTAGTAATTGCAGTGATTAAGAAGTTTTGAGGAAAAATAACTTTTTTCCTTTTATGTATTTCAAGAATACCTGAGGTATGAATGCTATTTGATGATTTTTCAGTTATGTAGTGTCAATGTATGCCAAAAACACTGGCTAGAGCAAAATTCTGCAGTGGTTCATGGTTTTGCAGGTTAATGTCTTTTTTGAGACTTTTCTTCTCTCATGAGGTAGAGGAGCAAAGAGATACTTTTCACTGAGAGTCTCTGTGCTCAGGTAGAAAAATCAATACTGCACTTTGTGGAATAGCTCTTCTATTTCCTTCTCCACTTCTTTAATGTACCCTGGAAGGAGGAGTTGGGAAATGTTGGATCTACGTGTAGAACAACAGTGGCCCCTGCAGCAATACAACTTCTTATGTTAAATCACCTAGATGCCAGCACCGGCGGTGCGTGGAATAGCTGACTTTTTGAGATAACTTGGGCTTGTGTGTGCAGTTGCCAGGTTTGGTGGTGGCATTTTTGGGGTTTTTGTTGTTTTTTTCCCCCCACATTTTACATGCAATCCTTGTTAAAAAGCCTTCCTGACAAAATCAGGAAGAAGTGAGTAAGTGCCAGGGTTAGTTTCTCATGTCCTGAAATAGGGACCTGTACAACACCATGCGAGGTGGGATGTGTTTGCTGTCTGCATGGGTGTAAGCAAGTTGTATGTCTCTGCTCTGCATCCGCTGGTTCTCTGAGGGCTTGGGCTTTTAACCTCAGGCTTCTGAATTGTGCCCAGGTGGGATGCTCTAAGTAGGTTTTCCTAGGAAAAAGCATGAAATAAGTTGTTCAGCATTGCAGAAGCACTTGGATTTTAGATCTAAAGTTTCCAAAATGACCATTTTGATGTTACCGTTTGCCTTAATCTCAAGGCCATACTTCCTGTACACACGGTTTTCCTGCCTTTTAAAATGTTTTTTAGTTCTTACCTGGAAAAAGCCCCTAAGGACATCATCCTTCTCTTATTTGTTCCCATGACACTGTCAGTCCCGCATGCTGAGCTGAGCAGACACTCAGTGGGGAAGAAGTAGCATGTGCACAAGTAAGTATGTGCAGGGGTGCTGGGTTGCATTGCGTGAAAAGTTTAAATGACACTGTAAGTACTTAAATTCACAACCATTGTTTCTTAATGGTTTCCCCTTTTTCTACTTTTTACCCCTGAGCAGACGACTGGGAATGGAGGGAAGGGACTATATCATTTGGATAGGTACTGCCCCAGACATACAATGAGTGGACATGGAGCTTTTAGGTCTCTAATATAGTCCTCTAGACTAAGAGATGCTTGAGTTTTTATCATCCAGCTGTCCCACCAGCAGTGGAGAGAGGGAGAGGGATACCATGTGTTGCCAATGGGTTTTCACAGCAATCAGATGCAGTGACATACGCTTCTGATTCATACACGACAAAATCTTGCATTCCCTTCAATGTTACAGGAGTTGGAGTACTTTAGGCTAAAATCCCCTTCTTCTGCTCTTCCTTGGCCTGCTTATTTTAATGGTAACGCAGTATGGTCTTTTCAGGTATTGTTCCCCTGTGCCAGCAGGGAACATTATAGATTCCTGTCCAGCATCTCTTTCTTACAAAAGCTTAAAAACATCCTCCAATCTTTTTTCTGCTCCCTGACATCATAGCGGCTCCTGAACCCTAGAGAAGTATTCTGTAGGCCTGAAATTTGCCCTGACTTTGTGGAGATGCCATAAACTTCCAGTCAGTACGGACGTGCTGTAAAAATAACAGAGCATCAAGAGTGCTGATACCATTCGAAAACTTACATTATGCACATACTCTGTGCAAAGTTTTGTTCGGAGTTAGGCTTTTTTCCAGAAGTTTATGAGTTGGCCAAATTTGCCTCCCAGCTGCCTTCCTAGTCTCCTTGTCCACATCTTGGGGGAATTTTTGTGAAATGGTTTGGGTTTTGTTTTGGGTTGGGTTTGGGGTTTTTGATTGGGTTTTTTGGCATGGGTAAAGTAAAATATATTTTTCTTTAAGTATGTGTTTGCACTGTCTCAGCTGTAACTTTCTAAAAATATTTTCTGTCTGAATCACATACCTGGTATGGAAAATCTAAGCCCAAAAATTAAAGGTTGGCAAAACTATAAGTAACTGAGAACAGTCTTGTAATGGAAAATATTAGATTATTCTAATTACTCCTAACACTGCCATTAACTCCTATAATATATTTTATTAAATTAACTCCATCTCAGGTCCTTTTGAAATGTTATTGAGATGTTAATTAAAAATAGCAGTAGTTTGTGTGTGAGCTGCCACATGAAACAGGAAGGTAGGGAATCAACTGATGCAAGGTGAATGTCCCTTCGTTACCCCTTCAGATTTCTCACCTGTGAAGAACATATGTGGGTGAAAGAAAAGGTAGGTAGGGGCGGAGGCTGTACAGAAAGGTGAGCAGTTGCTTGCTGAGGCAGTTGGAGATAAGATGGCACCTCATATACTTATAGGATAAGGTAAGTTGCATTTTCTCTGCCCTGTAAATAGAGAAGTGGCACTTTCTGTAAGTACATAGAAGAATCAACTTCTGCTGCAACTAAGAACTTAAAGTAAACTAAGCAAAGTTTACATTCTTTCTGCAGGGAGGCACTGAAGACTCACAATAATAGAGCCTTTGTAACAAAAAAATGTTTGAAGCAGTTATTTATGGTAGTGTTTTGTGTGAATAGAAATAGCAGAAGTTTTTCTGTTCAGTACAAAAGGTGAGAACCAGGAAAATGCCAAGATTCGATGGGGTTTACATAGGGGAGTGAAGTTTTCACTAAGTTCATAATAAGGCAAAAAAAATTTGGATCCTCAGAATGAGGGAAGGAGCGGTATCTGTGACAGTATCACTTTGTATCTGTAATGACTTCTTATTGCTATCTGTCATTTTTTTCTTTATAGAACTTTCAAATTTGTCCAAGTGAATTTAGGGGTTTAAGTCTGTATGTATTTAAATAAGGGACTTCGTATTTGCAGGTGATGAACATCCAGAGTTTTCTAGTACAGTAAATGAAGATTTCTTTTACATCCAAGAACCAGGACATGAAATGTGACTCTCAAATTTCAGCTAAAAATGAGTATATGGATATTGTTTCCTCACAGTTCTGTGTTTAGGAATCTACTAGCTTTTTTACTGAAGGGTTCAAGCCAAGTTAGTTCTTTGGTAGTCTGTGCTTGGCTGTGTCTTTAGTTTTTTTCTTCTTTGAGGAAAAGACAGTCACAGATTTTTAGACCTGTGAATGATACTTTTTGATTCTGATGCTTCTAGTCAACATTTGAAGAGATTGGCATGTTGTGTTATCTTCAGTTCAAGCGACAGTCAGCAATTAAACATTTAGCACCATTTTCAATCATCCGTTGCCTGTCGCTTTGTTTGCAATATGCACACTTTTATTTCCATGTTTCCAACATCAGACTCAATTTATAACTTATTTAAAATCTTTCTGAAATGTGTTGGATACATAATACTTTATCTGGCTGAATACATGTGCAGGCATGTAATTACTTGATGTTTGCCTCGCTATCTTCCAAGTGATTGAGAGACCAGTTGCAAATTAACATAATTCTCACTGAATCAATTTTCATTGTCTTTGAAATGATAAATATTTAATTGTACAACCAGTGTTCTCTGATAGGTTATTCAATCTTGTACTGCAAAATTGCTAATAGGATACTTTAATTATATATATTATCCTGGATATTGGTTTGTATTAGTATTTCTACTGCCTTTGAACCTATACAATATGTTGACATAATTGCACTGGATGCAGTCTCCATAAATGGTTTAGATGTTGCCTTTTCTCAGACATGGGTGTTTGAGTCAAATTCTGTGCTGCCTTAGCTCTTCCACTAATGCCAATACAGTTCTGCCTGAAGCGTCTGTGATTTCAGCTATTTGCTGTGTTTTATGCTGTAACTCTAAGGGAAGCGAATTAGGAAATATTTTTCTCTCTTCCCTGTGTTCTTCCCTTGTGTTCAAGTCAAATCCAAACCCTGCATCCCTCTGCACTTCACACTCACCCTGCTCCCTTTTGTGGGATGCCTGCACCTTGCTGACTGCAGCTCCCACAGACGTAGCTGGGATAGAGCCAGGCTGGGCCCCTTGTCACTGAGCTTTGTCCAGACTTCGCCATGAGTTTTGCAGCTTGTGGTGCCCATGCTGCTGCTACTGTTATGCTGCCAGTAGTGCCTGAACTAGTTTAAATATGGCTCAGGAATATCTGCGTTCACTGTGGCCACCAAGTCAACTACCACATAAATGCTCTTTTAGTCACAGCGTGTAAATTCAGAAGTTTAAAAACTTAAATCTTAATTTGGGCACAATATTTTACTATTTTTGGGTGCTGTTTGTGATAGCTGCTCTTGCATTTTCTTAGTAGTTGTGCTGAGTTTGTCACTTCCATTCTCTCCACCTTCATTACACATGAAGAACCATCTGGTTTTCTGCAGTTGGATGTATTGATAACCACATCCTGGTAACCTGTTTCAGGTCTTTTTTCAGTCATAGCCAGCTTAGTCCAGTAAGAAATGAAACTGCCTTATAGCTATTTGAGCTTATTTCTTTGTCCCACTTTGAATTACCATTCAAAGGAGATTAACCTGGCAAAGGAAACCTTTAGTGAGCAGGATGGCATTCTTTGATAAATTGATACGATGACTCTTTCAGAAATGAGTGCTGATGTTTGAAACAGTGCTGTCAGTTGCATGTAAGAATAACGCAGATGGCAGGCAATAGCAGAGGTAATTAGGTTTCCATTTTGGAAGGCAGACCAATGCTAATTTAGTGAAAGTTTGGATGAGTTAACTCCTTCCTTTCGGAAGTGCCTGAAAATGTTGCAGGCATTCTGACTGCTCATCTTCGTTATTAACAGAATAGCGTTTGAATCCTCCATTTTGGGGCTGAAGACAGGCTAATCCCAATATTTAAATGTAATATATGAAGGATCTTTGCTAAGCTGCACAGACATTTAGAAAAGGAACCTCCTTTGACTACTGCTCTTGAAAAATGATTCGGATGAACTACTTATGTTGACAGGTAAAGAGGAGCAGAGACTTCTCAGATGGATTATTGCAGAGACTCTAATAAGAAAAGATGCAAGGTGTATATACAGTATTTCTTTCCGCTGGTATTTACTCACCATGAAGAATGTGGAGCTGATTTTTAATAGCTTGTGTATACTGTAACTTGACTAAATACTGTTGTGTTTCATGTTCATATGTGTTTAGTTAGTCACTAGCAGAGGGAAAAACTAAATTCACATACCATGGTAGACATACCATGGAGTATGAGACAGTACAAAGCAAGCTCCTTTGAAGTGTAATGCTCATCACCCTACTGTGTGTATACTTTTTTAATGTGTTCTTTGACACCATTTGACATTTTTGTTTGTAAACAAAACATCTGTGCTTTGGAGGTCTTAGGTGGCCTGGGTGTTCTCCAGACAGCAAATACAAATGCAGACAAAGTAACATGGACTTAAAGTTTCTAGAAAAAACTTAGTCTTGTGTCTATCTTTTTGCAAACAGGAGTTTATTGCAGCTAGTTAGCTGCAATGTGGAGACACTTTCATTGTGGTTAGGAGCTGTGTCCTGCCTTGAGAAGTGAGAGGACTCTTTATAGACTCTGCAGATAAAATAGCAAAGGATTTTGTGACAAAATAGAAGAATCCTTATATTTCATAAAACTTAGAATTCATCTGTTTGCTGTAAATATAATTTTGCCATCAGTTATTTTTTGCAATATTCAATTTTATCCCAATGTACTATTTCTATTGGAAAGTTAATCTTTTCCATATAAAGCCTCATGGGTGTTCTATTAGTTGAACACTTCCAATAAGAGACGTTGAGATGATCCAGATGGACAAATAGAGCAGAGCAGGCTAATTTTTTTGTCTGTGTGACTGTAGACATTAGCATGTGTTAGGAACTTTTTCCTTTTTCAGTAGAAGATCAACACATTTTTCCTTAAGTTTGATTCTAAGGAAGTTAGCCAAATAGGTGACCACAGTGACGAGATTTTAAAAGGGTGTCGTCTATGTAACAGTTGTGCCCTGCAGAACTAATAAAGAAAAATACCAAAAGCAAGTCGGATCTCGTAGCTTCTTGGTTTGGTTACAAATTAGATTTCCATAGTCAGTGTTCGCTGGCAAGGGAGAGGCTTTTTAGCTTAGAAAGCCAAGTAAGTTATTTTTCAGGAAATGACCAAGAAGTTCCTATGGGATTTTATGAACCATGTGTTTGGAAAAGATTGGTTTAAAGAGAGTTGAAAAAATCAGAAAACTACTTACTCTTATATGTCAGCTACTCTTTCATTCAACAGTGACAGCTCCGTAGAAGCCTCCCTCGAGCTTCCCATGTTGTAGGAATTACAAAACTGTCTGACTGGGATGCAGTATAAATTGTTTTACTACCTCTTCCTCTAAACCGTAAGAAATATGACACTTCTTAAAGGCCACCTTCAGAAAGAATACCCCCGAGTCCTATGCACGCCTTTTGTATGTAATTCCTACCAACACTGTGCCATTTTATGAGTGGAGGAGGCCCATACTGCAAAAGAGCGTAGGAGAGGGAATATCCTTAATTATTTTGTAGTATTGGTGGGAAAGACAAACTGCATGCTGAAAGGTTCTTGAAGAGACTGTAGGCTGGTTTAGGTGGGTACTGGTACCAGTAACGCTGCTAAGTGTTAATGAAGAGACAGCTTTTTCAGTAAATAAGTGTCTGAAGGTTACATAAAATTAGTAAGGAGACATTTTAAGTAGGAGCCACGTTTATGAGAACATGTGCTTGTGATTGTTCTTAGGTACACATCTTTTTTTTTTAGTAATGAATGTCCAAGTTAGATTGCAGTAACATGAGATTTAACAGAAGGAGTCAGTGAAACAACATACTTGTCCTCTCAATGGGTTTATGTCACAATAGAAAATCTATTTATTGTATTATAAAAACAGTAAGGCTGCTTCTCCAGGCCAGGAGAGGTCAAGTAACTGCTTTCTCATTGGGAATATTCTCTGGAAATCCTGCAGTGAATGTTTCACTTCTCTGACATGGTCTTTCTCCTTCACAGACTTTGGACAAAGCAATGTCATAATTGCATAATGTCAAGCCTATTTCCATAGTTAATGAAACTATGTACTTTTTTCCTTGTGCTGTAACAATATTATACATTGTAATTGGGACTAAGTGAAACAGTCTGATTTCATATAACAGACATGACAGTGCTTGGGGTGGGGGAAAGGGGCTGTTTGTGGGTCCAACCCAACTTTTAAGCTGACTTTAGGTAAGATAAGCGCATCTTGTAATGGATAGTGTAATGGATCTGAATCTTTTTGGGGCCCTTCAGTAAAAGTGAACACTTGTGTTGAGCACAGCTGTACCAGTGGAAGTCGAAGCACAGGCACAACAAGCAGTTGCCCAGGTCAGGAGGGAGGTGGAGGTAGCTGTGAGCCCATTGCCTCCCTGTGAGGACTGGTGCTTCAAATGTCTGCGCTAGCTGAGCTGCCCGTCTGCAGCTCCTGCTTTCTGTCTGCTCTCGTGACCATCAGGAAAAAAGGTTCAGTACATGTGTGGACTGCTACTAGGAAGGACGGATGACTCTCAGCTCTGTCCCTGTTCATCTTCCCCTCCAATACTCGGATTACTCTCAGTTTCTAATACCTTATCTTTCGCTTCTTTTCCTTTACTGCCTCTTACAGCCACGATCATCGCTTCTTAGGGCCGCAGCAAAACCAAAAGGATCAAACTGAGCTCTTCAGGGCTGTTCTTCTTTCTCTACTGTGCCCCAACTTACTTCCCAGTTCTGCAGCCGGAAGGGGACTCTTTCCTTACAGGAAAACCATGCAGGAGCTTGTATAGGGGCTGCTTGTGTAGGGTGGGGAGAGCAATTGCTACAGGGAGGAGGCAAAGATGTGACTATAGGCAACCTACCTAAGAGGGTCTTAAGTCTCAGCAAGTGGGCATGGTGGGGGTAACCCAAAGTCAACAGGTGCAAGACAGGGGAGAACTAGAACTGCGGGGAATGTGGCTGGAGAGGAGGGAAAAAGGGAGATTTCCCTCGCCTCATGCCTCTGTGACCTATATCAGCCTGTCTCTGCACCCTTGAGCTGCCCTGTACCCACTGCAGAACTGAGTTTTGTTGCCCCCCCCTTCCAAAGGATGAAGTCAGAATAAGTTAATTTGTTTTCATTTGGGGGATAGCGAGATTCAGTTTTATCAAGGCTGCTATGAAGTTTGAGTTGGCTCTGAATACCGTCCTCGTCTCCGCCTCTCTGCGGAGGGCATTCAGAAGAATGGAGCATTGCCATGAGGCACTTACACCCGTGAGATACCAAATTGCTGCTCTGGTTACTGCCACCACCCAGCCGCTCTTACTGATTCTGTGGACTATCGTTTTCCCCCAGGTCAGTTGGATGGGAATAGGTTTAAAGTCATCTTTTGATCTCTACTATATGCCATGGTCTTGTTCTAGTCATAGTACAACTGAGAAAGAAAATGTGCCATTGTCTGAACAATAATGAGACACTAAACACGTGGAAATCCTATTAGTGTTTCACGGACTGTAGCTGTCATTTCATTTGCTCTGGAATTCCTTCCATACAGCCATGACAAAGGTTTAAGGTTGAGTTTCTTGACACTTTGAATGCATTAGCTATTCCTCAGACAAAATCTGTCAAACATACTGAAGCATCTAAAGGGATGTATTTATTTCTGTAAGTAATATATTAAATAGAATTAGTGTTGGTAAGTTTGGTCTTGAGAGAGAAAAGCACAGTACTAGAATTTTGTGGGGTTTTCTTTCCTGGTGAATGTTAGACAAATGTATCTGTTTTTTGTAAACTTCTCTTTTTCTGCTTCTGGTTTTTGTATCTCCTCATTCTAAACAAGGCTGCCCCAAATCTCTTTCTCAACTGTAATTTCTCAGAAGTTTATATACTTTGCAATTCATTTTTCCATGTATATACACAATATGATAGTATTAATTTACCATAATTATAAACTGTGTAGTTAATGTAATTTCCATGCATGAATATAAAAGTGCCACCTGTATATTTCTCATGTAACAGAAAACCAAGCTGAGAAGTTAATATTGTCGTTAGTTTTCCTCCCTACTCCTGGTCATGTCTGTCATTCTTGTCTATGTTTTTTGTTAAACTGATCATGCTGGGTTTTTTGAGACAACATTACCAGAGCTGCATATTTTCGCATCAAATTATCAGATAAAAGATGTCCTTTTGTATCCAGTGCAAGCATTTGACATAGGTAAGAACTGAAGGAGGGCAATATCAGTGTTTTTTACCACACAGTTCTTGATGTGCATTTACAA
Organism: Pygoscelis adeliae; assembly: GCF_000699105.1. NCBI lineage: Eukaryota > Metazoa > Chordata > Aves > Sphenisciformes > Spheniscidae > Pygoscelis > Pygoscelis adeliae. The sequence continues at coordinate 3,332,342 of NW_008824467.1, read as the reverse complement.
CACTGGTGGGCTTACAGGAAGGCATGGGTGGTTCTTGTATGTCTTATTGGTTCCTATTTTCTTCCACTTGTGCTTTCTGTCTTGGAAATTCACAGTGATAGAGTACCAATTGTTTGCCCAGTTTGTCCAGTTCCTGCAGCAAGAAGAGAAATGTAAGTATTCTTGAAAATTGTGAAAAAGGATCATTCAGTTAGAGGTTTGCTAACGATCAGAAACGGATAAATTCAGGAAAATGGCAAAATTAGGCATCCTTGCTAACAATAAGAAATTAAGAAAATGGTTTCCAAGATCTGAATACAATCCATATCATTGGAACAAAGTGGAGGCAAAGAAGAGAGACAAAAAAGGTTGTGGTTTGGTTTTTTTTTTAATCATATGTAAATCTGTTTTGCAGTCAGACCTGAAAGTTTTTGCTATCTTATTAATGGAAACTTTAGGAATTCTTCTTGAAGAGTTTCCTTCACAGGTTTGATGGTTATGAATTGCAGTGGCAGATCTGCAATTCCGCTAGGCAAAAGGTCGACATTATTCATACTGACACCCAATCCAAAGGTATTTGTCCTATACATCACTTATATGGGTTAAATTCTGTTGGAAGAATGCTTTTAATGATAATGATCTTCTGGCTTTGTGCAAACATCGCTGATAACTGTTGTGGTAGTAACCAAGAAAGGTGAGTCATTCTTAGTTTCATAGTACTCATAAAGAGTTTTCTAATTGGTGTCTTCATATCTATGGTCCCTTGTGTCCTAGTCAGGATGAACTGCAAATCTTTCAGAGCAGTGTAATTTCTGGTATTTCAATGACTATGGGAAAAGCATTTTACTTGTCTTATTCAGTGATTAATTGTTGCATTTTTCATTTAACTAACTCACTTATAAAAAGTTGTATGTCTTTTCAGAGTTATCTGTTCATAGAACATGAACATTTTTACAAGAAAAGTAATTTCCGTGCAGTGTTGCACTTTTTCCCCCATAGTTCTTCCGTCTTTATTTTGGCACTTTCGTCTATGTTCACCAGTTTCCTTACATTGTTTTTCTGTCAGGGCCTGCAATTGCTCAGTTAAATTTGTGTGAGATTTGTCTATAGCTATTTTGAATCCATGAAGAGATCCTATCTCTCTCATAAGCTAATGTATCTTTCTGTCTTTCACACAAAGCCATGTCGTTATATGAAGTAGTGGCACAGAAACTCACTTCTGTGCTTTTAGTTTGCTCTTGCAAATTGTGATCTGGTAAACAGTGAGGAGGCAAACCTGGAATTTATGCTGTCTAAATAAAGTCATTTAATAATTTGAAGTTCATAAGCACAATATGTGTTATTTCACTTACTTGCATTTCTGCTTTATAAGTTACTTTGTTAATCAATTTAATATTTAGGTTTACATTAAACAAAAACATTTACAGAATTTCCACTTATTTACCACAAATTGCTTTACACTTCTGAAATATAGGTGCCACAGTGAGTAGATTAGAAATGCCATTTGCAGGGTTTTGTTTTCAAACACTGATTTTCAACTTCATGCATAGCAGATCTATTGTCCAGCATTGCAAATTTTAGATGGCTGCTAAAGCTGGATCCAAGGGCTCTGGACGGTAGGAGGCAAAGTTAAAGCCTCTATGCTGATACGAACAGTTGAGGGTGTAAAGGTAGCAGATTTGTGGTTTTGGAAGTGACGTCAGCGTGCACGGGAAGCTGTGGTTCTCTCTTCTCACATCTTCTGCGAAAGTGACCGGCAAATATATTCTCTAGTGTCATCTTGTTAGCAAAAATTATGCAAATACTAATTAAAACTTTGCTAAGATTAAAAAGGAGGCTGAATAAATGCTGCATGCTTTTTGGTATTCTGAACCCATTTCTGTAATTCCTTAACCAGTGATAAAACACAGAACAAAATAGATACAGGCTTTGAAAAGAAGGTCTGCAGAGGGATTTATATTTCCTTTCTTCCCCATATTCCAACTATTCTCCTTTATGAAATGACAAGTTTATAGACTTCAGAGGGAAAGACGTTTCTCTGAAGCTGCACATATATGACTAAAACCAAAATGGGACTGCACAAGCCAAGCCATGATTCACAAGAAAGTTACCTGTCAAGGGAGTGCTTATAGCTGAGGCTGGAGCCCCTTAGACTTCTCCAAATTGCTTGGCAAACCCTGTAGCCAACAAAAGTGCTAAACTAACAGTGAAGCAGAGGCTCTTAGCTGACTGAGGTGTAAGTGGGTGTTATGAGTTGCTCGTAATTGCTGGAGATTTACTATCGAGTTAATTCAAAACTGTTGCAACACCTTAACTAGTGACTCACGGTCACTTCTAACTTAACTAGTTTCATATTCTGTTATCCATTCTTCCCACCAAGGCATCCCTGAAACTCCTTCAATGCAGTGGCTTTCCTGTACAATCCAAAGCATTTTGTTCCTTGCAGAACCATTTCTTTCATACACTGTGTAGAATATAAGATGTAAATAATGGTTTCCTCTCATATAATTAGGATGTTAAGTCTCAACTAAAGAAAAAAGCCTACATTGATTTTTCTTTCCATGTGATTCTCTTTACAACTCTGAACTTACAACATATTCCTAAGGGTGCCTTGGAGTTTTTTCACATGTAGAGGAAAATTGTTTAATAGCCAATAGCTGTTCTCCCAAAATAGTCTAAAGGGGAGGGGGGGGGATCAATGCACCCAAATAAGGTCATCTGCTCACAGTGATTAGGACACAGAAATTGTCCTTTTCAAAGATGTAGAATGTAGCACAAGTTATTTTGATGGATTACAACGATCTGAACTAATTTTGGTAATGTAAACATTGGTGTGAAATCACTGCAGTCCCATCCATACTGCATTCAAACAAAGGTAGACACATTTCAGTCTGGATTAAATAAAATGCTGTCTGTTTCTAATGTGGTTTGGCTAGCCGGTGAAAACCATAGCATTTTGACCTGTTTGAAAGGCAGGTTCTAGTGGACAATGGAAAGTGTTTATCCACCATGGTTTCCATACATTTGCTCTGATCAATGCTAGCTGGGCATGTTGTGACAGAAACCCCTTTTTTCTGCATTCAGGCATAAACACTGTTTGCAAATTTATTTCAAAGAATTTTTTATTTGGCCTAAGTCTTGGGTCTTGATGTAATCATCTGTCCTGAACACGTCTCTCATTGTCCTGGAAATAATTATTTCCAGCATTTTCTGAGCAAAACAGAAAACAAAGAACTCCTAGATAGACCAGGCACCTTTTCTGTATTGCTTTACTGCTGATCTTGTCTTCATTTAATAGACCATGTTTTCCTGAGTACTTCAAAATATTTCTCATCACTTGCCCTCAGAACTGACCCGATGACCTGAGAATCAAGAAAATGTCATGTTAGTGACTACTAATTAGTGGATCCAGAGAGCTTCTTCTCCTGGCCTTTCAACCTTCCAGAGGCAGCAACAAAAGCTGTCACGTATCATACAAAGAAAATGAGCATTTGCCATGTTTGGTTGGGTGTTTTTTTCCTAGGATGTAGATAGTAGCAGAAGCTCAATTGAGACTACAGATGAATTTGTAGGTTAGGAGGAAATTAACCTATGATACAGTGTTTGCATTTATTTCTCCTTTTCCATGCATAACATACTGCATCTGTTATCCAGTTCTTACTGAGCATGTGTGAGTGTGTTAGTATGCCATATTGTAAGAGGGAAAAAGAATGAATTTTTATTTCTTTTCTCTCTTTTTTTTTGTTCTTACCATCCTTTGTTTTAATCTTTTTTTTTAACTACTTCAAAATGTATTAAATATTTCTGAAAGGGAATATTTTAATGCTTAGCTTTTAATGTACAGTATACAGTCCAAGCTTAACATGTCTTTTTGTATGTTTGTTGAACAAACTTGTTAACAGAAGATGCAGCCATACTTCCCATTAATCACTGTTGTACTTCTGTGCCTTGTGAGTTGTCATGGGGGTTTTGGGACCACGTACTGGAATGACGTGGTAAAATGTGCAGTCACAGCCATGTTACAGAACTGTTTGTGCAAGTACATTAATCTTTTTATTATTTATAATTTTCAGGTCTTTAAAATAGAGGTGCTAATGAGTGGAAGGAAACATTTTGTGGAGAAGAGGTATAGTGAATTCCATGCACTTCATAAAAAGGTAGTGATCTCTTTCTTTATAAGATGTAACTTTGTTTTGCCTAAGTTGTGATGTTTTCTTCTCTCTTGAAATTGTTACTAAACATGGTTTATCTTAAATACATCTTGTGATGCATATCTCTGGAAATGAGTTCCCAGCTAACTCAGTTTCTTCTCTGTTCTGTGGAAAGGGATGACGACTTCTCAGATGTTAACTCTCCTTTTATTTTTGATTTTTGTTTACATTCTGTATTGCTAAAATGCTGTCTGTAGTATGTTTTTTTTCTTCTTGTAAAATCACAAAATAAGACACATTCCTATAGCAAGTAAATACGGTTTTAGTTGTTATCCAATTAGGCAAATAATTTGTTAGTTCTATAAATTGTATTGCTAACCTGCTATATGTAAAGCTGAGAAAACAACTTGTATACACTAGGAAACTAGACATGAAAAAGACTGAGTAGACCATCTCACTCCGCTGCTCTTCATACAATGAATGTGATATAAAATATCTGCTAAGCTTGTCTGCTGAATCATCTTACTGATATATAGAAGGGAATTCAGTACTTTCAAGGTTGGTTATCCACTAATTGTTCTTTAAATTGTTTTGATCATTGTTAGAGGAAAGGTATGATTTCTCCTCTCCGGGCTGAACTGCATGCTGCTATACAGTTGTGCAGCTGAAAGGCAAGTTTTACATTTTTTCTGCCTTATGGAGGCCAAGTATTGTGAAAGAGAATTCTGGGAAAGCATTACAGCCCATTGCCCACAATGGGGCTGCAATGAAAAGCTTCAGTCCTTCGTTCCTAGGACTTGGGTCAACTGAACGTTTGTTGGTTTGTAGCTCTCCGTGGCAGTGGACTGTGTGCGCACACAACTGCTTTGACTGGTGCTGCTTGCCTTTAGGATGGAAATGCTTCCTCTGCAAACAGTAGAGAGGAGCACGGGCATTTGCAGCTCCTGCCACTGCAGTGTCAGAGGAGCTTACCCACACCAGCATGTTTGCTGGTGGCCCTGAATCAGCTCAGGAATCATCTCATTCAGGGAAGAAGCATTATCCTTGTGGCAGAGAGGATGGATTTTGCCAGCCTTATATGGTGTATGGATATAAGCAAACTTGGGTCAACAAGAGGCAAGTATTGACCCATCTGTGTGTTGGCCCCCAAAAGTCCAAAGAACAAGAATATATTTTTCTTTACTGCACTGTAATTAAGATGTGCTAGTATTTCTTGCCTTTTTGCTTCTTGGCCCAGTTGTGGTATCAGCTGCCACTTTTTAATACTCATTTCCTTGTTTATTGTTTTAATTCAGATATGTCGCAGATATTTTCCCCCTTGTGTTCACATTGAATATGATACCACATGAGCAACAGTGTCAGAATCAGTAGTACAACTCACTCACCCACCACCAAGCCTTGCAATACATGTGTGCTTCATTTTACACATGAGAATAATCCTGCAATTGAAAGTAAAGCAGGTGAGTAGAGATTATACAACTAAATAAGTTAGGAAATATTAAGAGGGGAAAATCAGGATTTATATGCTTAAAACGCACCCTACCCAAGTAGACTGTCTCCTGTAGTTAGGATAGGGTAGGATAGGATAGGATAGGATAGGATAGGATATTATAAATTGGGATGGACCTACAATGATCATCTAGTCCAATTGCCTGTCGCCTTCAGGGCTGACCAAAAGTTAAAGCATGTTATTAAGGGCATTGTCCAAATGCCCCTTAAACACTGACAGGCTTGTGGCATCGACCACCTCTCTAGGAAGCCTGTTCCAGTGTTTGACCACCCTCTCGGTAAAGAAATGCTTCCTGATGTCCAGTCTAAACCTCCCCTGATGCAGCTTTGAACTGTGCCCATGCATCCTGTCACAGGATCCCAGGGAGAAGAGCTCAGCACCTCCCTCTCCAGTTCCCCTCCTCAGGAAGCTGTAGAGAGCAACGAGGTCGCCCCTCAGCCTCCTTTTCTCCAAACTGGACAAACCCAGCATCGTGAGCCGCTCCTCAGAGGACATTCCTTCCAGCCCTTTCACCAGCTTTGTTGCCCTCCTCCGGATGCATTCAAGTACCCTCACATTCTTTTTAAATTGTGGGGCCCAGAACTGCACACAGTACTCAAGGTGAGGCT
>NW_008824467.1:3285202-3325608 GCF_000699105.1 Pygoscelis adeliae | reverse complement strand
TTTGAGCTCTGCCCTTCAGCCAGTTCTTTACCCAGCTCACCATGAACCTGCTCATCCCACAGTTGGACAACTAGTCCAAAAGGATGCTGTGAGGGACAGTATCAAAATCCTTACTAAAATCCAGAAAAGCTACATCCACCGCCTTCCCTTTGTCCACTAGGTGGGTGACCTTATCATAGAAGGCTATCAAATTAGTTAAACAGGACTTTTCTTTTGTGAACCCATGTTGACTGTGCCTGATGATTGCATTCTTTCTTAAATGCCTTTCAGTAGTATCCAGTATAATCTTCTCCATAATTTTTCCAGGCACTGAGGTTAGACTAACAGGTCTGTAGTTTCCTGGGTCTTCCCTCACACCCTTCTTGTAAATTGGAATAACATTGGCTATCTTCCCATCAGTGGGGACCTCCCCAAACTCCCAAGACCTTTGGTAGATGATCAAGAGGGGTCCTGCCATAACATCCACTAGCTCCTTCAGTACTCTGGGATGAATCCCATCAGGCCCCTTGGACTTGCGAACATTTAGCTGATACAGCTGGTCCCTTAGAATTTCAGTGTCCACAAATGGAAAATCACTGTTTCTGCACTTGTGGTCCTCCAACTCAGGGGACCAGGCAGACCAAGGTCTATCAGTATTATTAAAGACTGAGGCAAAAAAAAGCATTGAATGCCTCCACTTTTTCTTTTTCCCTTTGTTGTTGTTTAATTTCACTGTAACTTCTGGAGTTGCACAATTACTCCACACAAAAGTCACGAATGACTGCAATCTCACTCTCAGATTTGTCTCCTTGTACAGTCCTTCCTCTGCAGTAACTCCCTTTGCAGAGATTTCTCCTTAGAACACCAGAAAAACCATAAATTATGGTCCCTTTCTCTCTCTCCAGAAATAGCAGCAAAATAAACAAACCTGAAAAAACAAATATTCTAACCAGACACTTCGTACCACTCTTCAGTGTTTCATCTTACTCCTCTTCTGCTTGCTGTCTGTTTATATTACTCTGCAAACTTGATAGTGACTTTTTCTTATTTGTTCCCTGTGCAGATGCAAAGCACCCAACATATTTTGGCAACAATATACCTCTTTTCTTAAGTCTTACTTTTTGAAGTTGTAGTAAAATTTCAGTAAACATGGTTGAACAGCTCATGCTCTGAACCTTTCTTAGTGCTTTCAGTGTTACGGAAATCCTGGAGAAAGCATTCTCTGGTAATACAGTGTGTGGTTTCATTCTTCTCTCTGTTTTGTGTTATAGCAGAAAATCTCAACGCTCTTAAAAAAGCAGGGTGTGTATTTGAACAGTTTTTACAGGAGAAGAATATTTTGAACTTGTATCTCAATTGTTCTTTGTGAACAATTTGTTCACATCCCATGACACTATTTATACTCAGGTCCAGATACCAGTTTGCTTTCAGCATGCCAACAGGGTATTTATTTTTTGTTCCTCTCTTCCCCTTTAATTTAAAATGTAAGTTTCACTCTAAATTGCTGTGAGTACCTGGCAATTGGAAAGGTATTTTTGGACTTACTGCATATTCAAGGTGCCCTTAGTGCTGGAGATGTCTGTAGTGAGCAGGAGAAACAAAGCTTCTGTAGGGAACAACCGTGGTAGAAAATGGGAATAGCGGCTGAAGGGGAGATTGTGCCTTTTGCCAGAGAAGGACATGCTCCACTGGCATCGTATAGAGGAAGGAGGACTCCATTGCTCATATAGGACATTATTCATTCATCAGAATGCCAGTTAATGTTTTGATTAATTTTGATAACTTTTTGTTTCTCTAAACAAAGCCATTTCCAAGAACATGGCTGGATTTGTCTCCTTCCTGGGTTCAATCTTTCGTACATTCCAGTTGTGTAAAAAAAGTAGAGCCCCACTTCCTGTCCAGTCTGGCTGTAGTGGAAGTGGAAGAGGTTTAAAATTGTTTCAAGTCTGCCATGGTACACCAGGAATACAAATTATTCCCTTGACAGAAAACATGCACTGCTGTTGGCTTTTTTGAAATAGTTTGCATAGGCCATTATACTTTAAGCTGGTTATGAACAACAAACCAGGCCTTTCAGGCTATGTGCCATTCACATTACAGTATTGTATTCAAATCTGAACAAAAGTTCTATTATTTTCATATGGAGAGTTTTTTAGAAAGAATTAAATTCTCTCTATGTGTATAACAGTTTAAAATACAACCATTTATTCATATTTATTCCCTAATTCCTTTTTATACTTTTTTTTTTTAAATATTGGTAGTTCTTTTTAAGCACCAGAATGCTACAAGGTGACAGTGTTACAACTGCTGCCACAAAATCTGCAAAAATCTTGTTCTATACATCTTGTTTTGCAAATTATTTATAATTTTAGAATAATTAGTGTACACTGTAAATCATATTGACTTTTCACACTTGGACAGATAATTCTTTACTTGAAAATTTGAGCCATCTTTTAGTCTTGCAGGAAGTAGAGACTACAGTATTTCAAATAGGCATTAGGTCAGTGTTATGGATAAGAAGGTGTTTACAGACAGTAATTGTCCTCAGATAAATACTTCTTGTGTAGGGACAGGTCTGAAGCAATATAGCTAAGACATACATAGATTTGCTTAATATTCTTTAACATTGTAATAATTATTTGTTGCAATATATTATTGGATTATTGTAAGCATAAGAAAATGGGCTTTTAATTCTTTGTACATCTGTATAGCATGTGCTTCATACCTACACACAGTACCTGTGCTTGCACATTTAAGCAATTGTTTATTGGATGCTTTATATAACAGGGCCACAGAGCTCAAAAGGATTGTTAATCATCAGCTGAGGTACCAGCCACAGAGTATTTATCTTATAAGCAGCTAGGCCTTGGTGGATGCTTGTATTGTTTCAGATTTGTCTCCGCTCATCTGGAGCATTCTCCTCATTTGTTACTCATCTGCAGGTGCTGTCATAGTTTGCAACAGCTGTTACCACAGCTTCTTCAACATTCTTGACCAATTTAGAGGAAAAAATGGGGCTTTATATTCTGGCTTTAAGATCAGTCAGTAAAAGTACATAGGTTTGGGGTTTTGTTTTGGTGGGTTGTTTTTCTCACTTCACATTTAATTGTTATTTAGTGCTGTTAAGAAATGAGGAAGTTGCAAAATGTTTCCAGAGCAATTGAGGTTTCCTTGCTGCAGCTTCGTTACTTGTGATTGTAGAGACGTTGATATGTTGGCACTGCTTTTTCCTATAGTGACATCTCAGCAAGCTCAAAGATGAAATGTAAATTCTCAGTCTCCCACGGGTATGCATGTCAAAGTCAATTTTGAGTTTCTTTCCTTGCATTCCTTGCCTTGGATTTACTCAGAGGCAATATCCAACAGAAAGAATGTCTAATGTCACCTTCTATTAAAATGCAATGGAGTCTATTCCAGTTGTTATTTTTGCTCTGTAGTTTGGAGGAAAACATTAGTATTTTTTGGTTTTGGAAAATTATGTTGCTCCAGCAAGAGGATTCTTAGTGTTGTCAGAATGTATGTTTGTGTCTATATGCACTCATGTGTATGCATATATACATTTCCGTATATATCTGTAAAAGCTTTCCTGTGGGAATCTTTAGAGGAATAGCTATGGAGCTCTTTTGGAAATACATTCAGTGGCAATCTTGCTATTTCTCTGTATAAGATACTAAAGACAACTATCAATCTGTTGGTGTAATTTGAGAGCACAGATATTTTGCTCTCTTGATTGCTAGCTCTCCAGAGAAATGGTTAGATCTCCTCCCTGTGCTTCTCCCACCTGTTCATAGTTGCCTAAATCTAGAGTTAGAAATCATTGCGGTGTTTTGTCACCGCACGTAGCAAGGTAATATCTGGGTTCGTCATGGTAACGTGAGGTATCATCCCAGGTTGACTAATGGGGAACTCATTGCAAGTATTCTCATGTAGTTGTTGCTGTTTTGTTTTAAGGCTATTAGTAACAAGAAATTGTTAGCAGGGTTCCTCTTCACTGCCCAGGGCAGCTAGACATGGAGATTTTTAACTGCAACCTGTAGGTATGAAGTCTGCTGTTATTTCATTGAGCTGGTGGCGAGCAACTTCATGCCTGTGCTGTTGTCCTTTATGTGTGGTTATTTTATCTGTACTGCCTCATGCCTAACATAACCATGTTTACTTTAAAGGGACACTATTATACTTTATTTCTGTCTGCATTTCTTTTCGTTTGCAGCTCAAGAAGTTCATAAGAACTCCAGAGATCCCTTCAAAGCACGTGAGAAACTGGGTCCCCAAGGTTCTGGAGCAGCGACGGCAAGGCTTGGAGTTGTACTTGCAGGTGAGTCTCTTCTCAGCACTGTGAAAGTAAAAGTGGCATCCATTTGCAGCGTAGTAGTATCCAAAGCATTAGAAGATACAGCAGGTATGAAGTGGGGTGTTTTACTGATAGGCAATTTTAGAGGTGGGAAATGAGCTGGGTAGTTACCAGCAATTATGATTTCTGTTCACTTAGCATGACTAGCAGCTAGAAATCCAGACTGTTGCATTTTTTTCCTGCTTCTGGCAAAAGCTGCTGTCTGACTTTGGCGAACCTGCTAGTACCTCATTTTCCGGTGCCTAAAGTGGGGAAAATAATGTTATTCTTTCCAAAGTTGTTCTGACTGTACCAGTCAAGTGTTGCAGAAGAGATACAAGGAGGCTTTATTTAACACACCTCCATTTAGACAGACTAGGGAAGAATCAGCTCATCAAATTCATATCCCTCTACTGAACATGTCTGTATCTGAATTGTTCATCTAGTTGAAATAGGTACCTGTCATCCCATAGTCATCTCAGTCGGTTTGGAAACTTGCATTTAAAGTCTCAGATTCTTCCTTTTTGGGTTCTGATTTTGCTACAGACTGTAAAAGGAGTCTTCAGGAATGACTCAGACATATAGACATCTAAATATACCAGTGATAAATCCCAGCCTTTTTTAACAAACGGAATTTCTACTCTCACCATGATTGCTTTAAAAATGCCCTGTGGTATAGTTTCACAGCCGTTTCTCTGGTGACAAAGCCAGATTAAGGTGTTCCTCTAGACATGTCCCCAGTTCACTGCACCTTCAGCTGTACTGATGCAAGCGCTGTTTTATTGAAGGGGATCATAGAAATTATCTGAGTCAAAAGATAATTTTGGGGGGAGAAAGGCAAGAGTGAGAGTATTCTATTTTTACTCTGTAGTAAAAATAGTAAAAATTTCAGAGATCTGATTTATGTCATCATCCACAGTTGCAGTGGCACAACTGGAAAAATGGTGAACTGCAACATAATGGACAGTGAGCTGCATTCATAGAAAATAGATGGTAACCTGCACCACCCAGGAACCTCCCTGATTCTCAGGAAGATTTGTAAAAGAAAACTTCTTAAGAAGGAGAATAGAACTATAGTGTGACACGAGACAGTATTACTTCTGACATTAAACTTTCAAAAAGAAATTTGGAAATAAGGAGAAAAACACAGCTCAGATTTTGTTCTGAGATATAGGGAGCATTTCAGGCAACATAGTTAATTTTTTTTTTTTAATATTTAGTTAGTATCGTTAAATTGAAAAATTTAATCCTTTTTTCCTTCTTGCTCTATGATAATTTATAGCATCTTTGGCATCTAAAAATTACATTTGATGTGTGGGTGAAAAAACATTGCTGTTGGAGAGACTTTGGTTTTGAAAAGGAATAGGGCCTTTTTCGTTTTGATGGCTGTCGGCACAGCTTGCTCCATCGTCAGTATATTTTTCTCTTACAGCCATTTGCTGTGAATTTTGTATTTTTTTCTGATTTTCATACAACTATCTTTTGGAGAATATCGCTACTAAGGCACATGTACCGATTTCTCTATGACGTTAATTTTGTTAAAAAGATACAGGGGTAAATTGGTTAGCACTCTTTAATTGCCGATAAACTTTAAAAGAACATCTCCCCCTACTGGAAGAGTTAGTCAACGCTTGTTCTTGTACAGTCTTGTACATTTAATTAACTTTTTCCCTCTTCTATCACCATTGGCTATCATAGGAACATGCAATGGTTTAGGTTGGAAGGGACTGCTGGATGTCATCTGATTAAAACATGACAAGCCTCTAAGTTATATCCATACTAATGTGCATACTAAATTAAAACAAGAACAAAAATCATTAATATTCTTGTCAAAGTCATTAATTTTTGTTTCTGCTAACAGAAAGCATAACTAATCATCAGTAAAATTTTGACTTTTAAAATAATGAGAGCCTTATTTTAGACAGACAATTAAAAGTTCATATTAAGGCACTTCAGCTATCAGAAGGTTTTTAATAGTGCCAAGCATTTTCCAAGACACAGTGTGGGAACGTGCTACAATTTCATAAGACATGATTGGTTTTTAATTTAACACTATGTATATAAAGTATTGCAAACATATTTTCAGATGATACTAATGAGAGTTAATCTGTAACAGCAGTTTGGCTACTACCATCACTAGTCAGTGGTACTGGTACTAGTACTACTGGTACTAGTAGCCAGACATTTGTGCAGCTGGTAAACTGTTATGGAGCCGTGGTAGTCATTAACTGTTTTTTCAAAACCAGCCAGAATCTTATGCAGAGATTGAGCATTTACACAGATGTTACATTCAAATAATTTGTTTTATGCAATACATATTCATTTCTCATTATTGCACTTTGCACCTTGAAAACCTGTACAGGCAAGAAGTAATACGCCATGCAGATAGCAGTCAAATACAGACCTGTATCTGACATGGTCTAATCATATTGGCTTCTTAATATATTTTTAATTAAGTGGTCTTCTATAGTTAAATGCAGATAAAAATAATGATTTGAAATTAGAATAGTAGAATCAGTCTGTATCAAGTGGTAAAGAAAGCAAGAAGTTCCCCTGTCTGAGCCAGAACGTGCTGCAGTTGCCAGTACCTTGTTACTTCTTTTACTTGTTACTAGTTTTTCATTATGAAACTGCCCTCTTAAATCCTTTCAGCACACGTTATTTGTTTCTTGGAGTGGATGGACAGGAGCTCAGAAACATTTTATTATATCTTTCTGAAGAATAGGAAAATTATGAATAAACCAAATATTATTAAATTATGAGATACATATAGTCAGTTTCTTAAATTTATCAGTATCCACTGTCAGCTAATACACATCAGATGGCTTATTTTTCTCTTGTTTTTGAAAGGTTGAGTGGGGATTTTTTCTTGTTATAATAGACTAATTTTCATGGAATTGTGAAAGGATAATTTATCTATATTATTTTTAAGTGACTTTCATGTTTTACAAGTTTGGCCAGAATTTACAACTTTTGTTTTTGATGCTGTTGAACAATTGACTAGTAAGCACTAGTATGTGTAGTAATTCAGCTGCATGTATAGTAATAATACAGAGCCCTTGTGAATACCAAGAACAATCAACTGACTGACAAGAGGAAAGAAGGATTATGTTTAATTTATTAATGAGGAAACAGATGCAAAGATAAGCGAATGACAGAGTGTGGCCCCAAACATTCATGCAAATTAGTATGAAGCAATAAGCTATTGCTCCTCTGCTGGTCCGTGATAACTGCCTCTGTGTATGATCTTAACCTACAGCACACAGGACTTAAGTTGAGCTGGTTTAGTCTTCACTAAATAAGAAATGCCTGTTGCTGACAGTGGAAGAAGACTAAACCAGCTCTCATTACCTTGTGGTGGCTGTCACCTAAGAGTTACCATAAATCAATTAGCATGTGATATAAATTCTGACTTAATAGTTACTTATTTGTATATCTGAGCTTGTAGCTTGTAATACAGCAGAGATGAGAATCCAGGTGGTTTTGATTTAAAATTTGTAAAATAAATCATTGGGTTACACGATTGCTGACAAAAATCTCTCTGATAGTAGTATTAGATTGCACAAAGATTTGAACTTAGCTGTGATTTGTTTATGGTTACAAAATGTCTTGTCTTGATATGTTTTCTGAAGCATTTGGTGTTGAGAAAAGGTAGAAGATACAGATTTGAGGTAGCTGGTTGTGTAGGGAGCCTCTAATTTGAGAAGGGCTGCCAACTGGACCTGCCTTGAAAGTCTGTGACTCCTGATAGTATGTTTGTGAGCCTGGAGAAATATGTTTGCTTGAAAGTACCAGATGGTAAAGGTAAGTGTGAAAGATGACAGGGCAGACTGTTAATCATCATTGTAGCTTCTGGGTGGTGGGTGGTTGTTTGGGCTTTTTTAATCCACTGTATAATCTTGGACTGACCATTTATCACACAGCAATACAGAAATATGGTCTGTTTTGGAAGTGTATTTAAAGGAGATATAGATCACTTGAAATGCTCCCTTTTGCACGATTATTGTTGTATATGAGTTCAGTAAGTCATCTTCTGGATGGGCCAACTGAACAGGTAGTTGGGGTTTTGTTTTGGACACTGAAGACATTGTTGGGATTCCTAAGAGCATCACTGAGGGACCATATCTAATTGATTATCGAAGCAGCTGAAGCTGCGTTGTCAATCTGATCAGTATTTGTTACAAATAGATTTTATATGATGTGCTCTTGGAGGAGCAGTTTTTATGGAGCTTATTTCCAGTGAATTGGTAATGGGGAAGAATTTGATCTAGCCACCTGCTCTCTGCTGCTTTGGAGTTAGGTCATATCCTTGTCCCAGTAAGCTGACACTGGATGTTATTGCCATCCAGTCTCTCTGCCCCAGGGACGTGCCCTTTGACAGGTCTGCCTTTTAAAGTTCAATGGAATAGATATTTTCAAACTCCCTTGGGCAGAAGAAATCTCATCATTTGCTGATATCATCAGTCCAACACGATAACAGGCATCGTTAACAGAATTCACTGTGAAGTGGCACCCACACCTCAGCATGAGACTGTGTAGCTGCTGCTAGTCTTCACTGAAATGATTTGGTTATGGAGAGAGATTTTGGAGGAGGCCCATATTTTTCTGAGCTTCAGGATACTAACTCGTTTCTTGTGGTCTGGGCGACCTGAAGAAATTCTTCTTGTGACTGGCAAGACTCTAATATAAAACAGAGGGCTGTAAACCTTCTGAACTGCTCTGTATGTATGTAGGGTCTGTATGTACATATGTCTCTAACCAGAGTTAATATGTAGAGCTAATATTTCTCTCTCGGCTGAGGTCAAGAAAACATGCTTGCCTTTTATTTACTCTTGAACTTTTTACAAAGAGAACAGTCCTGATTCCTGGAGATAAGATTGGTTAAAGTGCTGCTTGGCTGTGAGACTTGAAGACTTCATGAACTTCAACATTCCAGCAGTTTCAGGAATCCAAATCTTCAAAATGAATTATGGAGTTTATGAAACTGGACTAGAGATTTGTTTTCCATTTAAGGAAATAATCTGGAGATCTGAGAAGCACTTTGACCTATATTTCAGTATTCTTCAAAATGCAATTCTCTTTAAAAATATTTTAACTACCAGTCCTTCCTGAAAAAGATAAATAAAACCATATCTGTTATGATTTTGCTCTTAAGAAAGTAGAATGCAATCCTATACTCCTTAGCTGTCTTAGTTTCCAGCAGGGTGGAGTTAGGAAAACAGTGGATGGAGTGATGGCTAATGTGTAGTTGCTTTATGAATAAGTTAATCAGAAATATAAAGGAGAAAATCACCCATTATTATATTGCCTTTTTTTACTCTTTTTTGGGGGATCAGTTCACCAGCAGCTGCAAAAAAATGAAGACAAATGAGTATTTGTGCAGTTAGTAACTACAGAAAGAAAACTATCTTTGGGAAAGTTTGGCCCAAGGTGTCATTTCTTCATGGGCCATGATGATTTTCTTCAATTACTTCAATAAGTGTTGATACTAAATTCCTTGTGGTAACGTTTAAATAAATAAATAGCCTTTTCTGACTGGACAATGGGTATGAACAAATCAATAAATCTGGATGGAAGGATTAAATAACCTTCTCTAGCCTCAGAAAAAAACCCTCTGATTTTAGTTATCAATCCAAATTGTATTCTAAAGCTTTTTGAACTATCTTCTTTTAAGTTGATCTAGTTGTGTGCTGTTGCTTCATAAAAGTTTTAGATTAAACTAAAAAAATTAAAATACTGAAAGGATCTTTTTGTTGATTTGGAAACTCTGTTGCAGAGTATTTCAGAGCTAATACAGCATTTCATATTGCAACTGAGGATAAGAATCTTCAGCTTTCTTTGAGTGTCAGTCATTGCCCCTTTTCACTATCATTCTGGGGAGTGAGATAATTTGATTTCTCAGGGCTTTTTATCTAATTGTGAAGAAAAAGAGTTTTCCATCACCTAGTGGGAAGTTTCATTAGTTCTTCGCTGCTTAACTGATTCAATTTCTGTTGGCCTCTTGCTATTCTAACAAGGCAGAATGTGAACCCAGTCATTTATAACCTTGTCCTTGACTGGAGAGGTCTCTGCTCTAAGAAAAGCCATCTAGACTTCTGATGCCAGTCTGCAAGTACTCCACATTGTGCATTGGCTAGAGCTTTGCCTTTCAATAGCCGAATACTCCTCCTCTGTAATGGTAGCTGAAATACTGCTTCAAAGCTGTCTTGGCTGGAGTAGGATCAGAAAGTGGGGAAAACAAATCCTTGGTGATGCACAGGATTTTTCACTGTTTTCTCTTCTCTTTGTGGGGGAAAAAATGTCCCACAGTAGTAATAAAAAAGTCAGCCTGAGCTCTGCTGGGCAGAACGAAAGTTAGGATTTCATATGAAGACAGGGAGATCTTGGTTTGTGGGTTGGCTGAAGCTGACATAGTTCTCTAGGATCAGAAGCAATCTGTAAGTGCTTTCTAAATGGAACAGTTCTTGGCATTCCATTATCAATATTAAAGAAGAAAAAAAATGTAATGTCCGTAGAGGCAGATGTTTTTGAACCAGTGCTGTTGGAGCTGTTTATAAATATTGAGATCTCTGTGTGTGAATATGTGCACTTTTATGAGACATTAGTTTGCTTTTGCCCAATAAAAATAAATCAAGTTGGTTACTATTTAATTCTGGAAATGTAATGGCAAAATTATCTTAGAACTATTCAATGATCGTTCAGCTATTCAAATTTTATTTCTGTGCAGTTCACATTCATCACATTTATCCACTCTGTCAATGTTAATATTCATTACAATTGTTCTTCCTTTATATTCTCAGAAATGCATTCTGTATCAAGCATTTAGTTATTCCTGTATACCTGTGTGTCTTTGCCAAAGGGTGTTGTAAATGCAAAATTTTAAATTGGTTCAAGGGAAGACTGGAAAGGTTCATGGAAGAGCAGTTTATATCAAGCATAGAAGGTCCTCAAGCTGGAAATAACTTTCAAGGCTGCTAGAGTATTGAAGGAAAATGTCTCATATGTTAGTCTTGCTCATTTACACTCTTCCTTGGTATCCATTTGTAGCCATTTTTGGAGATAGGATACAGTGCTAAATGGACCTTTGGTCTGAACCATTAAGACCTTTCTTATATAGTCCTTAAAGTAATTAAACACATACTTGTGTTACACCTTGTTATTAGATTTGATTAAACATTAATGTGTTTTCATGAACTGAGCCCTGTATGTGTCATGAACACTATTCTTAAAAGAAAAAAGATTGAATCATATGATTGAGAAGACATGGTTGAATCATATTGGTATAATGAAAGAGGTATGCAGGTCAGATGCCACTGTGCAAAGCCTCTTGTAAAGGTTAATGCCTTTTAAGACCAAATGCTTTACACATGGAAGGTAATTGGCTGTATATTTAAAAGCTGAACTTGGAGGAAGAAATTTTAAGCTATAAAACTTTTGTGCAAAATGTGGGCCTATTTTTGTTCTTCTCCACCTTATTCTGTGCATGCCTGACCTGTATTTTTTTCCCCACTAGGCTTCTGTGTAACCATTCCCCATATCTGAGGGCAGGAGCTGGATAGTTTTCACTTTGACTTCCTTGTGTCATTCAGTAACTACCACAAAGATTTCTGCAGAGGCAATCCTTCCCTTTGCCCTATGTACACATTCGCTGTTGGGATCTATTTCTAACTAATTTAAGACCAAATTGGCTTATTTGCAGGAAAAAAAAAAAAATCCCATCAAGTCCAGAACAGATTCCTATCTTCCTGATTGCTGTTTCTGGAAACCAGTTTTGTCTTAAATGCAGGTGAATACATGAGGAAGAATGAGCGTAGCGTTAGAAAGTTGCAAGTAAAAGTTGGATTCAGTGAAAAAAGACTTAACTGATGTTTTGCTGGAAAGTCTGTTGAATCACCCACATCTATTAATCACATTGAAAATTCTCTCCATTATCCAAAATTATTCAGTGTCTTCCTTCTCTAACTCCATTTAGTCTGCAGTAATCAAGGTTGAACTGTACCTGCAAGGAGCTCTAAAAGCAATGGTATGATAAGTATAAAAAGGCAAAATGTTCTTTGTCCTCATTAAAGATTGTGAGCAGAGTGTTAAATAATATTAATGGCTAGGATTGTCAGTACTTAACAGTACTTTCCTAGTACAAGTGATTTTATTGATCGATACAGTCTCAATGTAACAGGGCAGATTATTCTACTGATTTTATCGAAACCTTAACTAAGTTTGTTAGTGTACCACATATCTTTAAATAGATCTAGATGATGATGTAGATTAAGAAAAGCAGACCACCATCCATCTTTTTTTGATCGGTTAATAACTTAAATCCATCATTGCTGCAACGAGCTCTTTTAAGATTCTGTTGTGCATACATGTTTCTTTGGTGGTACAGATACATAGCTTGTTTTAGATGGCTGTGGATTTTAAAGAAACGTGCTTGACACATGCAGGATTGCATATTTGTTAAGAGGAGGTGGAAAGCAAGAGAAAATGGGAAAGCAAAATAATTCTGTAGATAATTTAAAGGAGAGACATTTATTAAGAGTGTCTGTTTGCAGAGGTGTTTCCTGCAGAAATATTCCAAGGATTTTTCAAGCATGCTTAGGAAAATTACCTGTTTTATGTTTTAAGAATTACATTTTTTGCTTTTCAAGTGGTGCTACGTTGTGGTTTATGATTCATATTTTTTCCTTCATCTTCAATAATCTGGTTTTGCTGTATAGAATTGTGCTGCATGAACTTCTCTCTCATTTCACTCTTACACATTAGAGCTGATCAAAATAAATTTTACTCAGTTAAAAGCAGAACTTACATTAGAAGTCATGACAAGTTTAGAAATCATGTATAACTGCTCGTTCTCTTTTCATTATACTGTATGTCATAACACAATTGTATTGCATACTTTTGCCCAATTTAAGATGAACATCAAACTGTACTAATTGTGCATTTATATGCAGTAAGAAATGGTCTCTGTCATGACCTGCATATGCTCAGAATAACAGTAAGATATTTTAAGAGGAGGGAGAAAGAAATTAAGTTATTTGCCTAAGATGTCACAGCCTGTCAAAGCAGAACTAGGGATATTAAAAGTCATGTGCTAGTGCACTGCTGTAGTCGCTAGAGTCTGCTGATGGCCAATTGTTCTGATAGCCATGATTCCTTCTAGAGCAATACGAAGTGTGAGATACTTATTTCATTTAGCCATGATGAAAGAAAAAGCAGTCACCTTCCTTATTCTGAAGGCAACTCCTCATTTGACATGTAGGCGTTAAATTTTATTTTTCCTTAATAAATGTTTATTTTGCTTGAGCTTCTTTGGAGAGGAAAAAAAAAGTCAAACAATTTTTGTCCATTATAGTAAAGGAAAGGAGGAAGGAGCTGTAATTCTTGCAGAGAGTCTTTATTATCACCACCTGAAGTATGGTAGAAAGACTCAGTTTCCCCCATCTTTTTAATCAATCTACAGCATTTTAAACACATTTTCATTTCCTACACTGTGTTGGTTTACATAGGCTAATTCTATTTTTTTTGGTGTACAAATGACTATTGCTTTTTTAAATTAGAATTTCAAGGCAAGTAAAGTCTTAAGGGCTTTTTCTTCAAAATTAATCTGTAAAGTTACTTAATGAATCACCAATGAAGGGAAAAACTTATTTTCTAGTGAAAAAGTATTTTATTATTGCATGTGTAGTGCAACACACTATGTTCTGTTATGGTTGTTCAGTAGTGTACAGCACTAAATTAGCATGTAGTTTAGACCTCAGTCTGCCAAATCATTGCCTTTATGCAATCTGATAGTATTTTTTTGCCTACACTCTTTGTGTGACTGAAGACCAATCATTAATATTCTTTACGCATTTATAAACTGCACATGAGGGCTGGGGAAAAAAGTTCATGAAGAAGTGAGTAATACTGTCTTTATAGCAGGATTTGAATTTTCACATAAGACACAGCCATGATAGCCATATTTGGATATTTGGCGATATTTGGAGGTGAGAGGAAGAAAACAAAATACTGAATATGTGCTGAATAACTGAATACCATCCATTCTGTGCTTTGGGTGAAGAACTGATTTTGGGGGGAAAAAGTAGTATGAGATCATGTAAGCAACATTAAATAAATCCTTACACATAAGGAAGCTGAATTAAAGTTTGATTGATGAACTTATCCTGACAATTCTTCACTTTGAAGTGTGCCATAATAACTAATATTTTTATCTAATGTTGTTTGTATCATTTAGCATAGACCATTCTGAAGGGAAAAAAAACAAAAAAAAACAAAAAAAACCAACAAAAAGCTGTGGAACTAATCAAAGGGTTTTACCAGAAAGATACTGAATTAAATAAGTAGTAATTCCTCAGCTTCTGCTTTAGAGATGTTGCAAGGAAAGAGCACAGGAAAAGAAAAATTCTTTGCAAGAAGGGCTGCTTAAGCAAGAAGTAAGAGGTAGTCCATCAGTAGCTAAGAGAGGTGAGCAGAGGAGGAGATGACTATCTTCCTCAGATAGGTTGTAAGAAGGTGGTCAGTGAGCCTTCTCCTTTGGTCCTGCCGTAAATTGGACTCTCCTGTATTAGATATAATTCCCTTGTGTGTGTTCCCTTTTCTTGGCTTTCATGCAATCTTGCATGTCTCTTTTCTGAAGGATACATTGAAGGATTTCAGAGTGAACTAAGGGGAGAAGGTCCTGTGCTCATGGGTAGCCTAGGAGAATAACAAATGCTTGTTACTTTCTGCTAACGTTGTCTATCTCCACACACATCAGCATTGCTTGCCTTTATTTTTCTTTTCACCTGATTATTGTCTCTCTAATCCAAATATAATATGGATTTACTTAAGTGTAAAAAAGCTCATTTTACTGAAACTGTTGATTGTGGAATGTCTTGACTGAGACAGACTTCAATTTAAGTGCATGTACATTTACAAACAAATATGCATTACTGAATGATGCCTAAATTTATAGTTCTGATATGGATTTTTCCTGTTGACTTTAAAAACATGGACATTAAAATAAGAAACTTCCATAGAGTTTCTTCTTGTGATAAATACTATGAATAATATATAAGAAAATCTTCAAGAAGTATTGATATAAAAATTGAGTTTTGTGATGCAGTTTCTTCTTTTTAATTTCTCATAACTATTGTCTTTATCTAACATACTTTTTCTTCTGTAGATGAAAAAAGTTTGCAGAAACAAAGCGTGAAGTAGAAGTAGAACCTTTAATTTCATTAGGCGCGTTGTAACTGGTGAAGATTAATGTATATATCTCTTGCTAATTCTTTTCAATTACTCAGTTCATATAAATTCCCAAACCTTGTTAATTATGCTGAAGTCAAGTGGTAATTTTTAACAGTATTTTCACAGCAAGGGAATTTTCTTGGTCTAACCTTGCCCTCCTGTAGAAACTCTCAGCAGATTAGGCATTCTGACTCCAGTCCATTCATTTTCAGCACAAGCCTAATTGCTGCCGACTGCCTGCCACAGGTACCCTGGTTATCGTACATTTAAGGGATGCAGGTTCTTCTGAGAACAAATAAGGAAAGATTAATTGTTTGTTTTGTTTCATCCCAAGAGAAATGTGGGAGCTTAATCAAGAAAAATAATTTCTTCTGTTGATTTGGCTTATTTGTGGAAAGGGATAATTGTATAGAGGCAGGCATAGAGCTATGCATTTTGAAAGAAATTTTACCATTTACCTACTTGGGAAGCAAAGATAGAGCAAAATGAATGTAACACAACATTGGAATTGATGGGGATGGTTCACATTTCTCATAGTAAGTAATTTGGCTGCTGGGCTTTTATTTGCACCAATATTGCTAGGTGGTATTGTCATTTGTTTTGTCTGCTTCTTTGGAAATCTAATCAAGGAGACAATAGTAGGGGGAAAAACGCTTTTCCAAATTGTCCTTAATTGCTAGAGCACGAAGTGAGCTAAACACTCTGGTATTTCCAATTAAAGAACTTGTTTCCAGCAAGCACCATTAAATCTATCTTTCCCAATCTGATAAATAAGCTATCAAAGAGTGGAACAGATTAATTGAGAGCAATTAGTTCAAAGCTCAGTATAACAGTCAGAGTAACCCAGTGTTATCAATGAATGCAAATTTTACGTAAAGCAATAAGAAGCACTGATGCAACAAAATTGAGTTGAGAGTAACCACTAAGCACAAAGGAAAATTTTATCTGTAATACAGAAATTAGTCTTGTTTGTTTCTCCTCGCAACAAAAGCACTAACAGCCATTTCTTTTCAAGACCTCTGTTACGGGAATGTCAAATTGTATTTGACACCTTTGCTATGTACATTTCTCCTTCAAGACGCTGCAGAAAATAACAGACACGGGAAAATCACAGATCCTACAATTCACAGCCAATCACAAGATTCACTCCAATTGCATCTAAAGCTCAAGAAAGCCTGCTTATCCTACAACATTTGTGTTTGTTACTGTCTGGTAGACATGGTAATCTCTAAGTGTGGTTTGCTTATGTTGATAACCAGTAACCCCTGTGTTTGACAGAGACTTAAGCCTAGCACATTGGATTTTGATTCCTCTTTAATACAAGTGGGTGTCTCTAATGGTATGTATCTAGACGTTTTTGATGGGTGTTCCTTTCTTCCAGCTGTCTGTGCATGCCAAATGGTATTGACCCACATGGTGTAAGCATCATGCTGCACATGGGTCCTCTGGATATTTTCCTTAAGGACAAACTGTAGGAAAAGCACCTGGATGCTCCCCTTAAGTGCCAGCCTTTTGCCTTTTGAGAATGAGTGCATCAGCAGGAGAAGAAAGGCTCTCTGTCACCTTAGATATTGAAATAAATTTATAGGTTTTGAGTATTACTATGTTCAAAGAAAGTATTGCACGTTGGTTCAGTTGTTGATATTTGTTGTGTATATAAGGCTTTGGAGTAATGTGCTCCATCAAGAAGGTGGCAGGAGGGCATACATGTAGTCTGTTACACACTAAACAGACTAATTTCTAAGTCAGTTTTTACAGAACTACCTTGTAAGTTTTTACAGAACTACCAGTAAGTTGTATTACTGCTGTGCGTGTTGGCATCACTCACTTAAACTGACAGCACAAATATACCAGCTGGCATAGCTTTTAAAACTGCTGTCTTAGAACAGCAGTTTGTGTGGTGCATCCCTGGCCTTTACAGCAGCGATGTGGCTGGAGTCTGCTTTTGCAGAATTACAGTTTTAAAATGGTTGGATAAAAATCTTATTTCTTATGCTGTTGCAACCCACTGGGTATGTCTATTCTAGGAAAATGAAAAGGTCAGTGATAACTTTCCCAATAAAACCTTCTGAGAAAATGTCATTCCAGTTACGCGTATCTGACTGGGGGAGTTCATCCTCCATTTTTCAAGCGTCTTATTTTTTATTTCCAGAATATCATCATCAGTAGGGAAATACAGTATTCATAACTGTGATAGTATGGTGTCATATCAGCCCATGAACTGATGATAACAGACATGCTGCAACAGATGTAGCACTTTGAACACAGGTCATTGACAGTATTTTTCTTTATATCCTTGCTGGCAAGTCACTAGGAGATCACAGTTGTATTCTGAGTAACTGTGGTTTTCTGAGCAGCTTCCCTGTAATGTTGGCTTCTGGAAAATGTTCAAAATGTCCTCAAGAAATCAGGAGGAGGTTAGACCAGTGAAACCTCTCACAGTTTTTCCAGATGTCAGGACATCCAGATCTGCAAGTGTGCTTTTCAGCATGGGATCCAGCTCTCACACTTGGTTCACTGGGGAAGATTCCTATGTAACATTTCAAAAGCACTCGTAAACCAACAGGAGATTACGGAGGAGCAAAGACCGTGCACAAGATTGATGATCAACAGTCTTGCAGCCACCAGCATTTAAGCAGCTGTCTCTACATTATCCAATCAGATGTTTTTCTGGGTATTTGGATTCATTCAAGGTCATGCAGTGATACATGCTAATAGTTTTGAACAGCAGCAGTTACCCAACTTCAAATGCTGCAATGTTGAGGACATGTACTGTAAGAGTAAGTTACTATAGGATATTGGGGTTTTTTTGTAGTATTGGAAATAAAGGTTAGTGGGTTTTATGATGAATTTGTGCTGTAATGATGCAGGAGGCTGCTGATAACTGTGGTCCAGTGCAGGTACTCAGGATCAGTATTATTAATGTAGAAGTACAGACAGCATTTCAGTGAAGAGGTCTAGCAGCCAGGCTTGGCATCTCAAAAAAAACTGAATGTGGCCAAAAAAAAAAAGAACCCCAATTGCTCTAGTTTGGTCAATTCTTTTTGCCCAATTTTACAAAGTGGTGAAGTTCACCAAGGATGTCAGAGGGAAGTCCACCATCGGACCATTGATTGACGCTGAGATACGGGACAGGTGGAGAAGCTGGGCTTGTTAACGTGTGGATAGAGACATTTAAATTATTTTCCCTGTAGTATATTTACCAGTTACAACCAACATGTTATCATTTTTATATCTATATGTTATCTCAACCACTATGTTATCTTTTTTATATCTATAGCAGATTCTTTCAACTTCATATGTCACTGGCATCTTCCCACCTTTTCTCATTTTGGTTTTTTTCTCCCTGAAATTTTGTTTTGCCCTCTTGACTGATTTATTCAATCTATATATCAGTCATAGTGTTGTCTTCTGATGATCATGTGTTGAAGGTCACTTCTGTGTCCAGTCAACAGAAAATGCAAGGTTTTTTGTAGACTTCAGTTCTACTATAAATCCTTTCTGAACCTTTATACTATATCCACATCCGCTTTTATTTCGGGGCACCACTTCTCCAGACGTACTTGCACTGATGGTGTACTCTCTTTTATTTGCTCATCATGGAGTCTAGGGTCTGATTAAGTTCTCTGTACCACAGTATTATAGTACTGTTCTGTCCTTTTATTGAGGCACCAAGAAAAGTGACTTAAAATAACAATTTAACCTTAGCTTCAGATGCCAAGGCTTACTTGTAGGGTAAACCAGAGCCTTCGGGGACAGAATAACCACTGGGAAGGAAGGGTGCAACACAGCCTTTTTGCAAATTCTTCTTGCATGGGAAACCCAGAAACCAACTATTTTTGCCAAAAATGAATAATAGAAGTAAAGAAGATTGCTGTCTAAAAATGCCAGAATATGATTCATGAGTCCCAGTTTCATCCTCATTTGTGGACTTTACCAGCCAAAATTAAGTAGTTGTCTGGTTGCTGAGTAAGGAACATCAAGCAATTGCTAAGTGTGAAGATAACATAAAAACATGAGATTTATAGAGAGCCCCTTGGCATTCTTGCAGTATTTTCATGTTATGATAGTTTTTAACAGAAATCCAGATAGCTATGTTACTTCTGTTAGGGGGCTAACTTGCAATCGTGTTTCTCCTTTCCAAAGAAGTCATCCCTCTTTCAATAACAAGAATGTGGAGAGTTTTAGCCAAATCAGAACATTATCTGCAGAACTGCTATGCTGTGATAAATGCAGCCCTCCGACTGATGCTGCTTGTCTGCCATCAGCACAGAAGAAGTAAATAAGCATTCGCTGACCAAGTTAGGATGGTCTCTTTTCACAAGTGATTGCATTATTCCTCACCTTTATCAAGGACTCCCTTGCTAGTGAGTTTTGGGAGGGACAAGTGTCAAGGAACAGAACCGTAATGAACTACCTGCGATTGAGCAAGGATTACATTGCTCCGTTAATTCTGTAAAAACTTGTCAGTTTGCCACCCAAATAAATGCCTAGAGTGCGTAAAACATGGAGCAGAGTGACCTCTAGAAGAAAAATCAATGGCAATTCATATTTCATATGTCTATAATTGCTTGTGAGAGCATGGCAGCAGTTTGTTTATAGAGCAGCTTGTTCTACTAGGGATTGTTTCCTGACTTTTTCTTCTTTTCAGTGGTGATGCCTCTCACGGACTATGAATCACAGCCAGACGCAGCAATAGACAAGTTTTATTGGTGGTGATTTTTTATTATTGTTTTCACATTACTGTCTTCAGAATTGCTGCACCGTTCTCTGTTTGAACCAGTGCACTAATCTATAGTCACAAGTAAATCGTGTTCACAATTGTTTCCTTGGAAGACTCCTGAAGCTGTTTTTTACCTTCTTTTTAGTAGGCAAGGCTTATCCTCTGTGAAGTTATCCATTTGCTAGTATTTTAACCATCAAACTGAATCCATTGTGTGGCCTTCATTTTTAAGCAATTTCTCAGAGAGGCAAGGAATTCACAGCTAATTTAAAGACAGAATTTTGAAAATATATTCTTTGCTTTGTTTTTTCATATTTTTTAAGAAGCTGTTGTAAGATTTGTATCCCCACTGAGGACTGAGATGTCATAGGGATAGAGAAAATGCCGCTCACTTTATGGATTACTGTTAGGTCAACAAAACTTTGGCAGCATTGATTAACTTGACAGTGAGTACAGCAGTACATTTATCACTTATGGCTGTGCTGTAGAAAATCTAATAAGAGGCAAACAATTCCCTTTAGAGCAGTAACAGGTTCACTGTGGCTAACAGTGCATGCACTGGAAATTTCTGACTTTAAATTATACCCTTGCTGCTAGTTGGGTCATTGACTCAAAGCTACTGCGCTTTCACTACTATGTTCTGTATTATTAATTTGATCAAAAATTTTTTGGCTTCTATAAATGTGATCAAACTGTATATTGAGTTCATATAAACTCATAAGCATTTTTGAGGAAAGCATGCTGAAGGAGCTTTATCCAAGCTTTGTTATGGAGAAGGGGCAGCTGCCTGTTACAACCACAAATGTTTGGGGTCTTACAAGGTTATCAAAGAAAAATTTTGAATTGTTGCTTAGAAATCTGCCTCTAATTCACAGATTTAAATAAACCCCAAAACCCAAACCTATCTTACATTTAATAAGTTTCATTGATTGTTCAGAAGGATTTTTTTCATATGTGCAAATGTGTGCTTTATTAATTACCAGTAATAACCTTAAAAATTCTATACCAGTTCCTTTATAGATATGTTCTTCCAGTTGTCTTGTTTTTGTAAGAATTATGAGAACTGAACAATGAACAAGAGATTTTCTGTCTCTCTTGTGTGTAAGTGCTGCTGCTTGACTGCAAGTTGGTGTTTGGTTCTAATCTGATAATGAAATTATTTTTTTATTCAGTATTGCTTGGTTTCGCTTTAATAAATCTTTTCTGGAAGTCCATGACCAGTACATTGGAAAGCGTCTTTGCATTACAAATATAGAGAAAATAAGTTTGGTTGTTTTTTTTTAAGTCGTGTACTTGGTAGTTCTCTTAAATGGAAGCCCTGCATAAGATACTCTTTTACAGAAGTGTACCAAGCTTTTTTTTTCAGTTCATATAACCAAAAGTAAGTAAAGGGCGCATACTTGAATAATTGTGTTTCTAGGTACAAGCAGGAAAGAACAATGAAGAAAATGCAGTATTAAGTGCAGATCAGAACATACAGTGTGCAGCTAAATTTGTGGCTTTATCTTTGTGATATAATCTGCAAAATTGCTGTTCAAATGAGGGAGTTAATTTTTTTTTTAATATTGGAATATATGGCTCACTAGAGTAGAGAGCCTTTGTGAGTAGCAACTGTTATTTCGAGTACTTTGTGTTATTTTTGGAAACTGTTTAAATTGGAGGTTTTGTTCTGCGATATCTGTAAAAATGGTGTCGTTTTCTTTGTTGGGAGAGAAGTATTCTACTTGAATCAATTGTCAGGAGGCTTAATGTAATAAGGCAGTTTGTGGTCTGACTAAAAGAAACACTGTGCAAAAGAAATTCCCATAGCAGTTTGTTTTTAACAGAAAAACTGAGTTCACCTGAAACATAAATACATTGAAAACCAAGACTTAATAAGGTAGAGCAGCTTTAGAAGGAAACAGAGTGGATTGCTGTCCAAAGTGTGTCTTGTAATGACTATGATTTAACCAAATATCTGTGTTAATGATAGTACAGCTCTATCAACAGCGTTAACAGCAGATTCTTTGCAACAAATGATCAGGCAAGCTGACATAAGTACACTTTGCATAGTGAGGGGAAAAAAATACAATTAAAATAGTGCTTCCTGTTTCATTCTCCTTTTTTTAATTTGCAGGATAAAAGTTGTGTTTCTCACTCTCTTAATGCATTTTAGAGGCAACAAGACGCATTTCCATACTTTTTCCTGGGTTCATACAATAAAGGAGTTACCCTCTTGCCTGCCTTACTGAACAGAGACCTGATATTGATTAACTATCACACTGGCATCAGAACTACTCTTAGGATTCAATTTTTTTGTTGTTTTGCATATTTTATTGATCAAAAGTGGTAAATGAGCATCAAGCGTGCAAGAAGACGATGAATTGTTTACTTGCATAAAATAACCTTTCAATAAGGGAAGATGCATTGCTCACACTTTTGGTGCTGTTCTGCTGCCCGAAGCAGATGGCATTCAGCTGCTATTGATTTGCTCCTATAGTTACAGAGCAGCATGTAACAAGGCATGCTCATTTCTCTGAAACAGAGGTGAGGTTTTTTGCCAGGGTGGTGGGAGTGAAAAAGGAAGGGCAGGGGGTTTTGGGGATTGTTTTGGTGTTGGGTTTTTTGGCAAAAACCAAGGAAAACCTTGCAACTTCTGTTAGCAGCTCTATGCAAACAAAAAGCAGGGTTTGTATGCTTACAGAGAAAGGGAGTAACTTTGTCTAGTTCCAGCACTTCTGGTAGCATTAACTCCCACTGCAGATTGAATCCATGAGGAAGCAAGTACTTAAGATTGTAAAGAACATCCAGAATTTAGCATCGCAGACTCTACACCACACTTCTTAGCTGCTGTATTTTTTATTTATACTTTTTTTCCTACTTATAAAAACTGTCGACTCCTTAGCAAGACAAAATCATATTGCAATATTCTGGGCTTGATTCTGCAAACAGTTCATTTCACTGATGAGTAAGAATTTAATAGTTTGCTGTTGGATCTCTCGTGTAATGGGAGGGGGAGAGGGACAAAGAGAGCTTTCTCTGAAAGTTTATTTGAAAGGGTATTTAATGCAGAATTTTGGCACGAACAAGATCTTTAATTGTTTGACAGATTTTAATGAAATGTGGATAGAAGAGGGTTTCAGTAAATAGAGCATAGGAATGGTTGTTCTAAGACAAAACATGTTAGATAATTTAAAGTCTTATTTCTGGAAGAGTAGGAGGTGGGTGTACTGAGAAGCGGGGTGCAGTCCTCAATCAATCTGTTTTAACATAGAAATAACCCATCTGTCAAGATCCACAAGTGTGGCAGTATGAGGGTTACAAACTCGGCCTCTTGACAAAACTGGACCAGTTAAATATTTTGACAACATGATTGTCACATATTAAACTCTTCCTTGCCCACCTGACTGTTCTGCAGTGACTCTTACTGCTGGAAGTGCTTACTGTTGATTTTTGAACAGTCTTAAGCATCTTCCTACTCTGATGTGGTTTGGGAAGATAAAATAATTTACTCAGTTATGACTGCCCTGCTATCCTCCATGTCATTTATATTGTCTTCCTTTTCAATGAAAATAATCCATGAATTATGCCCCCTGACAAAATATTCTCACAGCATAGTTAGTAGCTAGTTATTTAACAAGAATTTAATTTAAACGTGCATATTAGTGTCTGTTAAAAAATGTCCTACTTCATCTGTTCAAACTTCTGTTCTCTGTCATTGATTCCAACTTCCTTGTGTAATTTATGAAATGCTGTCTAAGCTTTTTTAATACCCATATGGTTAGATATCACTACATCTTGACCATTTGTTTTGCTGCTTCTGTAGCATAAGCAGGCAAGAAGAGATTGTCTGAATCTTTGACTTTAACCTGTTGGTTTCAATCCAGAGTAGAAATCTCTT
The DNA here is from genome assembly GCF_000699105.1 of Pygoscelis adeliae. NCBI lineage: Eukaryota > Metazoa > Chordata > Aves > Sphenisciformes > Spheniscidae > Pygoscelis > Pygoscelis adeliae. The sequence goes on along the minus strand of NW_008824467.1, from coordinate 3,301,470 downwards.
ATGAATGTCTTTCAAAGCAAACAAACCTTGGTGAGTTTTTCAGAAAACAGATGCTTTTGAATCAATGGCTAATGCTGTCAGCACAGCATTTACTGCATTGTTCTAAGTTGATTGGGTCTTGCTCTCCTATGGGGCTGGGGAAATGTTTTAAACATAAGAATTACTACAAACAGAAGTTAATTTAATGGGACCTGGAAAAGTGCATGTTTTTAAATAGGGTTTTCTCTGTTACAGTGGTTCTACAATAAAACCAGTTGCTTTCACAAATTAAAACAAATACATTTATATTATTGTTCTGTTCCTGTGGTGTCTATTTATACAGTTAAGACTGACTCCAGTTTTCCTCAGCCCCTCGTCTCTCTCATTTCTGAGTTTGTAAGTGGTCAAAACTTAATTTGTGCTGCTTTGCCCTTGTATGAGCAACCACTTCATTAACTACAGAATGAGGATATCAGAGTAAATTGTTAGTATAGTAATAATTCAGAAAAAAAATCAAACCAGATTTTTACCTTGCTTTTGCTGCTAAAGGTAAGTAAACATCTTGCAAATGCAACATGTATTTTCTTGTTAAGCTCGTTAAAATTTAATGTAAGCTTCAGAGTTTTTAAAATTAAGCTTACCAATTTCCTTGCAGTTACTCTTCCAACATTCAAAATAGCCTAGAGTCCTTATTCAACACCACATTTTGTGCTGAAAGGGCTACTAACATTCAAAACAAGAGAACAAAACCCCCAAAACCCCCACCATATAAATCTAAGTATATTTGGTCAGCTACGTTACCCCTTCTTTACCTCTGTAAAAATGACACAATGAGCTCGTTAACCCCAGGTGCAGTGAATTCCCTGTGCTTTCTATGTTCTCGTTTGGACTTTGGAGTGGGTGCCTGCTGCTTAGTCTAATTAGTTTCAAAGGGAATGTCGAGTCATCTCTCAAGAGTTTACTCTGACCCAAAACCTCTGACAAGAAAATATTAGGGAAACAAAATAAGAAGTTATTGTAGAGTTGAATAACATTTTTGTTACAGTACTTTGTGGAAACAATGCAGATGAGGAAGTCATCCTTGGATTATTTGTAGATTTTTGATATGACAGTTGCATGAAATTGTCATTCTTGTGGAGAGTGAGACTTGTTTTCATAGCTAACTTCCTCAGTCTTCGTCAACCACCTGACTCTTTCCTTGTTCCCAGAAAAACGAGTTACAGCTGTGGGACATTTCTTATGAAGCAAAAAAGAAGTGAAAATGCTATTTCAAGGCTATTTTTAAATGTTTCAGTATTTTTCTGGGCTTTTTCATTTCTTTTGAAGCTGTGTTATTTGACCAAAACCGCATTATCCGACCAAAAAGTCCAACATCCAGTCCAATATCTGCATCTTAACAGAATACTCTGTGACATTATCCAGAGAGTGGGGTTTTTTGGCGATCAAAAGAACATCAGTCACGCTGCAGAGCTACCCCTCTGTTTCTCTGACTGCTGAAGTATTCTGTTGCATTTGGCTCTGAAGAACGGAGTACAGCTTAGTTCTGTCATCGCTGTCTTTTCTTCAGGTTTGCTCATAGCTTTCCTCCTTATAAAGGACTGTTTACAAGTATAGTAAATACAGTAGATAAAAAATATGGCAGTGTAGGAAAAATGGTAAATATATTCTGTGCAGAAATAGGTGACAATTTTTTTCAAACTCTTCTTTGAAATGAAACATAACAGGAGAAAAAATATTTTTAATATATTTTAGTATGTCTAGAAAGTAAACATGAAAATACAAACACTGCAGCCATTCTGCAGCTAAAACTGAATTCTCTGTCAAACTTTTTAATGAAGTGTGAATTACTTTAATACATCTCACAGCCTGTCTACATAAAACTTCTAGTAAATTGAAATAACAGTCATTTGACTTTTATTTTACATTCAGAAATGTATTTTCTGTCAGATAATCTGTATTCAATACAGGTAAAACAAAGCAAGCAATATTTGGTTCCAAGTGATGTTTTAAGTTTTCTTGAAACATTTGTTGTGTTCCAGTAACTCTTTTCAGTTTTATCTTTGTTTTGTCCTGATATTATTTAGCTTTGCAAATCTTTAAGTGATGGGTGTATTTCTAAAATAAAACTTCTCAGAGTTGACAGCAAGAAAGAAGTGTTGGATTATCATCCCTGCATCATCGCTTCCTCTTCACTGCCTGCAAGCGGGGATGCTGGCTGCCCACCGGGTCAGCCTCCAGCTCAGTCCTCTGTCCCCACCAGTCATTCCACAAAGCAGAACAGAGCTCCCATGTCCCCTCAGCAAATCTCCACCCTCACTAATGCTGGGAGAGGAAGGAGGCAGAGAGGCTGTGGGTGCATGAAAGCCAACAAATTACCTCTCACCGTCAGATTTTGCTGGTGAGGACTGGCAGGTGGGAGCGGCCTCTTCCACCCACCTGAATGGCACAAAGGATAAGTGAAATGCAGGGAGGAGAGAGTGAGTTGGCTATGTCCCAGCCATGCTCCATCTTCCTTCTCTGGGAGAGCCATCTGCAACTGTGGACTAGTACAATTAACCATGTAACTCAGGTGGCATAGCATAAAATAATAGTTGAAGCAGATTAGAGCAGAGATTCCTCGGGGAGAATAGCCAGCCTCTGGTAGTGCTCAAAAGCAGGTACATGAGGGAGAACAGAGAGAACATGCTTTGGTTAATTCCTCCTTAATACACTATCCATTTCCATGCATTTTCAGTTCAATGAATTCCTCTTCCATCAATCCATTCAGTCTTTCCTTAAACACATACAAATTTTCAGCATCTGCAATGTCCTGTGGCCTGTGGTTCAACTACCTGTTCCATGAAGAAGTCCCTCCTTCTGTCTAAAGCCCATCCTTTTTTATAATGATAACATATAATTTCTAATAATTTCTTGATTCCTTTTCTAATAGTTTCTAATAAACTTTTGATTTGCCTTTTTTAATTGCTGTTGGGTAGCAAGCTTATCTTTTGAGGGATATATTGTAGCCCCAAGCATCTCACTCCTCTGATCGTTAACAGACAGTCTAAAGCCCATCATTGTTTGTTGGTTTTTTTTTTCCAGTATGCATCATTCTGGGCTGTGTTCTCTTAACCTCTCTTTCAGGACTTGTAACTACTTACTCATCTTTGCAAGGATCATGGATGCTGAGTTTGCCTTAAAGCCTTTGGTGGGGGTATTTGTCAAAAGCCTTTTGGAAATGAAAGTGGGCTTTATCAACAGGGCCACATTTATCTGTGCTTGTTGATCCTTTCAGGGGTTGCAGTAGGTTTTGAAACAGGGTCTCTCTCCCTTAACAGCAGCCCTGTGATTCTTTTCCATCCAGAAGTATTGATCCATGTACCCACTAATTCTACTCCTTATTGTAGTTGTTACTAACTACCCTGGTACAGGCATACGAATTTATAAATCCCCAGTTCTCTCATGGTACTCTTTTTTTTTTTTTTTTTAATTATGTTTGTCATTTTTTTAGTCCTGCAGTTCTAAAGCAGCCATAAACAATACGGTATACACCAATGTTAATTCAGAAAATTCATCAGTGAGTTCCCTTAGGCCCTTTGGAGGAATATTGTGTGATCCTGCTGACTTGTTACTGTAACAAGCAAATACTCTTCTGTGTATTTTATGACTTCAATCAGAGACATCCTTTGATGAGGATCAAAAAAAAAAAAGGAAAACTAAAAGTATACGCTGAAGGTTCAGAGTTTAAATCTGGCAGTGATGAATGCTGATGACTTGATGATAGCTGCTCATGGCTTGGATGGGCATACTCTTCACTGCGTAAAAAAACTGGCAGGATGGCCAGGCCCAGAGAGTTGTGATGAATGGAGTTCAATCCAGTTGGTGGCCAGTCACAAGTGGTGTTGCCCAGGGCTCAGTATTGGGGCCAGTTCTGTTTAATGTCTCTCTCAATGATCTGGATGAGGGGATTGAGTGCACCCTCAGTCAGTTTGCAGATGCCACCAAGTTGGGCAGGAGTGTTGATCTGTTTGAGGATAGGAAGGCTCTGCAGAGGGACCTGGACAGGCTGGATCGATGGGCCAAGGCCAATTGTATGAGGTTCCACAAGGCCAGGTGCTGGGTCCTGCACTTTGGCCACAACAACCCCATGCAGCGCTACAGGCTTGGGGAAGAGTGGCTGGAAGTGTGCCCAGGTGGCCAAGAAGGCCAACGGCATCCTGGCCTGTATCAGAAATAGTGTGGCCAGCAGGAGGAGGGAAGTGATTGTGCCCCTGTACTTGGCACTGGTGAGGCCGCACCTCGAATACTGTGTTCAGTTTTGGGCCCCTCACTACATGAAAGACGTTGAGGTGCTGGAGCATGTCCAGTGAAGGGCAACGAAGCTGGTGAAGGATCTAGAGCACAAGTCTTATGAGGAGCAGCTGAGGGAACTGGGGTTGTTTAGCCTGGAGAAAAGGAGGCTGAGGGGAGACCTTATTGCGCTCTACAACTCCCTGAGAGGAGGTTGTAGTGAGGTGGGTGTCGGTCTCTTCTCCCAAGTAACTGGCGATAGGACGAGAGGAAATGGCCTCAAGTTGTGCCAGGGGAGGTTTAGATTGGATATTAGGAAAAATTTCTTCACCAAAAGGGTTGTCGAGCATTGGAACAGGCTGCCCAGGGAAGTGGTTGAGTCACCATCCCTGGAGGGATTTAAAAGACACGTAGACATGGCGCTTAGGGACAAGGTTTAGTGGTGGAGTTGGCAGTGTTAGGTTTATGGTTGGACTCGATGATCTTAAAGGTCTGTTCCAACCTAAATAATTCTGATTCTATGATTCTAAGAAAGGTTTATCACTAAGAAGACAGGAACATGCACTAAACCCCAATATTTAGAGGAACACTCTTAGGACTGAAGAAACACTTAAATTTGCAAAATCTAGAACTGATATTTTCAGTACCAGCTTTATTTGCCTTAAAGTAGCGTATGTATTTATGATAGTCTTTAATTACCTGATCAGATCCTGTTGCGGGTTTTTGCTTCTTTTTTCCCATCCAACCTCCTCCTCAGTGCACAAGGATCAGCATAGAAGGAGAGCAGCATCAGAGTGTGTAAGAAACCAAAAAACCTACTCGTTTCCAAACTTTCCAGGTATCGTAGTTTGCAACCTGAATGTTAGGGTGTTTTTTTCATTACAGCACAATTTGTATTTAGTTCCTTTAAACTTTCAGAAAACAGTACTGCAAGTTTAAACCTATTCTGCTTTACCTGTTGTTGTATTGTGGATTGTAAATGTGGTTGCTTTTTTCCAAACCTTCTTCCTCTTACTCTTGAGAAGACTTTTCCAAGCATAACTACCTAAGTTCTTTACCATCCTAGATGTGTATTTTCTGGATCTACTGATTGATGTATATGTTATTGCCTAAGGAATTCCTGCACCTCTTTGTTATCAGCAGCATTATTGACATGGTCTTAATACTTGTTAATTGTTCATTGTATTAGTGGTCCATTGACTTTTAAAAAACACTTCGATTCAGCCATTTTAAAATCGTTTATTTTGGTGTCTTTGTCATTAATGGATCTGCTTACTCTTTGTACTACTTTTTCCTGTTACTTATTTTTAAAAGCCTTTCTTGTTCCTACTAACTTTTTTTAATATCTTTAACTCGTCCTGCCCTTCTGCTTCTTTTTGTTTTGCTCTGTTGATTTCTCCATTTCTCATCTAGCTTTGTCTTAACCTCCAATCCTTTGAGCAGTGTCTCAGGAAATTATATTGACTGCTTCCTTTCCTTTTTATTTTTCAAAGGAACTGTAGTCTGTTGCACTTTGTTTCTAATCTTTCAAGGGCTAGTCTCCTATGTTGCTGCAGAGGGATTCGCTGTTTGCTCCCACTACATTATGTTCCCAGTTTTCCGAAAAAAATTCAATATTGTATTTTTCACATCGAATGGGTTATATTTGTACACTTAGCCTCAAGTCAATCCACTCTGCACTTAGCAGTTAACTATTAGTTGGAACTGTAAATGTGTAATTAACTAGATTTCTAATTAAAGTACTCACTACCTTAAAACTTACCTGGTAGTCTCTTTAATCAAAATGAGTAAAGTGCTTTAAGGTTAGGTTAGGTGAGGCTTAAGTAAAAATGTTAATAGCTTATAGACACTGCCATGAATTTCTACATATATATTTTAAGTGATGATCCAGCAGTTGTTTAACCTATTGGGCTTCCCTTCCATCTAGTTCGTTTACCCTCTGTGTAGCTTGAGAATGCTGTGATAGATGGATTTGTCACTCAGGAGATATCTGGTGAGTTTTAAGCTCACTGAAAGTATAACAAATTGATCTGAAGTTGGTGCAGGAATTTTTCTACTATTCTCCAGCCTTGAGGTTCAGAGGTGTAATTCCTCTCTGCGCTTTTTTTTTTTTAAATGTTGTGACTTTACATTAACTTTCAGATAGTAACTTACGGATCTTTGTTGGAAGTATTTTGGCATATAATACCTACAGTCAGTATCTTGTTCCCTTTCAAGCTCCACTGTGTAGACGGCAGTCTTACTGTTGACTTCTCTTTGATATGCAACCTGGGAGTGTTAATTAGCTGGTACTTCATATGGAGCATCACTTCTGTGTCGTTGTATGTGTGTTTGCATGCTTCTTGTATCTTTATACAGAGTTTTAAGCATGTTTGATAACCTCCTACAAAACTGCCCATCAGTGAATGTTTCTGGTAGTAATGAAAAGTGGAGAGTCCTTACTACGACAACTTAAGTGACAACTTATTTAGAAATAATTCTTGTTGATAACATACAACAACATCCTCGCTGAAGAAGGGAGTGAGCTTCTTCATAGTTCTTCACAATGGGTAATACAAACATTATTGTATCTGCTATTACTTTAAAAAAAGGAAAGCCTGCTCTTAGAAGCCTGGTTCCTTCGTCTACTTGGTTTTTAGTTAATGTGTTCTTTTGGTAACCTTTTTATCATTTCATGGGACTGTGTAAAGCAGTTCAGGAAAAGCAGGTTAATAGAAGAATATAAACTCTAAGGTGTTCTAAAAGACGTGGGTTTTGGTCCCAGTGGAGACTGACACTCCAGCCTACTTACTGTAGCTGGAATGTATTGATTTTCTTCTCCCCCATTTTAGCTGCACCACTGAATTACGTATTGTGAAGCATCTTTCCCTGTGAAGAGAGGAAAAACTGTCATGAACTTTGTCACCCTAACAGTACAGCATTTCAAACTAGACCCGATTGAATGGAAAAGTCTGTAAGGACTCTTAAAAACCTTGTAACTCAGCTCCCCACTCTCATTTCTCCCCCTCCAACAGCTGTTCCAGCAACCTTGAGAAAGTATGATAGATGATTGTAAGAAATTAATTTTTAAATCTTTTTTCATTAAAAACAACAACAACAATAATTAAAAAAATCTGTGAAAAAATGATGCATTCCTGTGGCATGATCTCCTAAGGTTAGCAAAGTGGTCTTGTTCAGGTTTTCAGCAAGATGTTCAGTTACTGTTATAATTGGCTGATGAGTAGGTTTGGACCTAACTAGAATGCCAGTGTTCGATTTCGCAGTGTCCTCTGTGAAGATATGTCACCATTTACCCTGGCTTTAGTGACAATTTTCTAAAAAGGAAACTCGTGGGAAATCATTATGCTGTTTATATGTCTCCCTTGTTGGAGAGCATTATCCTGTGATATTTTAGCACTGTTTTCTACTGCATGATGGCATCTAGCTAAGGTTAAGGCAGAACAAGTCCCTTTGCAATTTTGTGACTATATTTTACTTGCTGAAGGAGAAAAGATAACCAACAATTAAGTATTTCAGATGTCACTGGAAGAACATGTGCAACTAATCAATGACATCCTTAGGGAACATGATTTTATGAAACTGATAAGGTAGAAAAATTGGGATTTTTGTGATTTGTGTTACATAACAATAATTGCACCCTTTTGATGAAAAAGACATTTCTGCTGATGTAAACATCAGGCTTTCCCTTGTGGGTTTTTTTTTTTCCCTGAAGCACGGAGTAGTTCATTAAAGTGTGACAGTAACAGATAAACACCCTTTACGATTTTCTAAGAAAATATGGCGCTTATACTCTTAGTTCAGCTGAAATCAATGAGTTTGAAAAATGTATTTCTGGAGTTACTTCCCAAATCACTTGCCAGAGGTTGTGTTAGGTGTTTTAGTTTTGGGGTTTTTTATTTATTTTAGGAAGGAAATACACGCGCTGGTTTTTTTCTTAAATTAGTCTACTTAGCACTCTGGGGCCCATATTTGAAACTCATTGCTATGATCTTGGTAGAATTCAGATGTATTAGAAATTCACATTACTAACAAACTAATTGTGAGGTTTTATTTCTTTGAAAATATATATCTTTAAGTCTCTGATTGCAGAGCAAACAAGGTAGTAGTTGTGTTAACAAGCCAATGTCATATATTCACTTGAACAAAGACTATAGTTGAGCATGTTACATCACAAATTATAGATAGTGGTTTAGAGACTTTACCTGCTGGTTCCTCTTCTGCTTACCTATCATCAAGTTTGCAAAATATTTATTTCTTAGAAGTTTTCAGTCAGAAGTAAAAAATCTGTTGTGTTATGGGTTGTTCCAGGTAAATTAAGCCAATTATAGTAAGATTTATTTCCAATTTAAGAGTATTTTTTTGAACAACTTAAATAGGAAGTTGAGAATGCTTACCTTTTTCTCTGGACATCCACTTTGGGCCACCACCAGATGCAGCTGAGAAATGCAGCTAGGCAGACACACCTAATCCAGTGTGGTTGGGTTTTGTTGTTGTTGTTGTTGTTGTTCCCAGTTTTTTTTTTTCTTTTCCTTTGGTTTCTACCATGTATATTGAACAGCTGGATTATGTGCTGGGCCTTTTTTGTATCGAAGCCAATGAAGTCAAGCCAGAAGATAATTTGCCCCCTTATTAGTATAATTAACTTGTACCTTCATTTATTTTTTAATTCCTGAAAATGTATGTCACATTACATTGGTTGAAAAATCCTCCTTTATTCAATGCAGTCATTCTTCCCTTCATAAAATTGTAGAAATTACAAAATTCCCTATCAACAGAGGCGGCATCCAAAATACAGTGCAGTGCAAAATTGCCTTTGCTTCTCTACAAATTCTACATTTTCAAGTTTATTGATCACCAAAGCAGAGTTATTGACAGTTAACAAACTATATGGATTAGCACACTAAAACAGATGCTATTTGCTTACATCTTTCTGTGAAATGTATTTGGTCGGGGCAGGATTAGCAGGGCTTGGGTTCACTTGATGCATGTCGTGCAAAAAAACTAAAAGAAATAGAATGATATATTAATCTGGAGTGAGTGGAAGTAGAAACAAATAGGTTTGTAAGAGCTGTCGGGAGTTTTTCTTTTATACAATGATGTATCCTTCTCTTCTTCCTTGACAATCACTGCTCTGTTCAGCAGCCTCAGCAGGCAGCTCAACTTCTGGAAAAAGCTGTCAGGAGGTATAAGTATGAGGTTGCACATAAGCATACGTGCTTAGTAGGCCAAGGTTGCACTACTTGGCCCTTAAACATCTTTATACAACTTTTTGCAGTTCTTCATTGGATATAATTAGTAAGATGGTTTTATTTGAGCAAATCATACGCATTGTTATGCAGTTCACACACCCTCTGAATATGCATCCACCTCCACCCCTCCTTCTGTGCATAACCTGAATGCAGAACAGGATAAATTTTGCAGAAGCAGAGTGCTGATTTTGCAGTATGCAAATGAAGTGGCATTTTTTAATGCAGCATCTTCACACAGAGGTGAACTGAAAGGCTTAACACTTACCAACATTTCAGACCTCCCTGTTTGTTACATCCGTTAAAATCTAGAACAGAAAAAATTCAAAAGCTGCATTTTTCCCTGTTCTTTTTTTTCAAACTCGTTAGTGATGGCCTCAGCTGTTGAAGAAATGTAGACTATGAATTCAGATTTGCAAATGTAACATAAAAAAGAACCAGTTCTCAAATATCTTTGTTTTCAAATGTGTTTCTCTCTCTAAGTCTATGCACATCTTATGTAATTTTAACATTAACTGGGTTTTCATTACACAAATAACCAAACTATTTGCTGTAAAACCTCCTATAAAATCTGGATGACCTCTAGATGTCTCTTCCAACCTAATTTTTTTTGGTGATCCTTTTATCCTCTACATACCTTTGCGTCTCCCTAGTGATATTGTAATGTAAATGAATACACACGCAGGAATAAGTTACCTTCTGAATGTAAACAGAATATGTTTCTTCCCATCACTGGTTTTGTTTCTTCTCTAGGTTTTGTTTCTCCTAACATAGGGTGTGAAAATGAGCAGGATGAATGTGGATAGCTTTACTTCTACAAGTCATTTTATTTATAGATCTAGTGAAGTTTCTTCCATACATACATTCATTCCGGATCCAGGCCTTTATGAAGGAAAGCTCTTTAGGGAAGAGCTTGTGGCTTTCATTTGCATGTGAAGTACATGTGTTACGAGAATGTATGGCAGTATGAACAGTAAATAAATAGGGGTTTAATCTTTCAGGTGAGACACTGGTTGAATTTATGGACTGTTTTGTTTGTCTCATGAAAAATAAAGATCAACAATTATTTTTGGTCTGCTTCTATGAAACTGTCAGAGATCTATTATTTCCTTTAAAAGTCATTCTTTCATGATGAACATGCACCTAAGCATCTCATTTATTTGCTACATGTTTTTAAGTGTACTTGTAATTAATTTACTGAAAATTGTAAATCCTCCCATCAATGGAAAAACAGAGGAGGATGGAGTCTGGCCATTATGTCATTGCTGTGGAAGAATGTGGCCGGTCTAGCCAGCAGCTCTTTGGTCAGAGCTTTGTCATTAGGAGGCACAGAGCAGATATAGGGAGTACATTGTAAGCTGATCTGTCAAGCCAAGCAAAGAGTTTCCCTTGTTAGCATTTACCAAGACATGCATTAATAAAATTGCACGAAGTGGAGACTTCCTTTTTCCACTGATGTGCCAGACAGGAGTCCTCTGTGAGGTGAACACAAAAGCACTGAGCTGTAGCTGCTTTATTTTTTGTTTTAAATAAACAGAATTTTATGCACAAATGAGTGTGCCAATAACTTACTTCCAGAATCAAACGTCTCTGCTTGAGAGGCATCTAGCTTGGCACCAGTGATGGCAGGTGAAAAAGGATGTAGTAGCATAAGCTGAATATATCTATATGTGATTCATTAAGAACTGTGGTTTTCTTATTGAAATGAAGTGCTCCGATACAGGTGTAAAAAAAATGGAGAAGAATTGAAAAGTATTGCAAGTGGGAGATGTTTTGGTAGCTTGAATAGAAGTGTACGATATCTAAAATATTAAAAAATCTTGGGTTTCTATTGTGCCTTTTTTTTTTTTACAGACAGTCATTTTAGAAAATGAAGAGCTCCCTAAAATATTTCTTGATTTCCTGAACATTCGCCATGTACCTACCTTGCCAAAAGCAGAAAGCTGTGGGTAAGCTCTCATTTACTGAAAAATACATGGAGGCCAAAAGGTCCATATCCGCTCAGTGCTGATGCAATTCCATTGACTTAAAATGGTCTTGCTGCCAACTCTAACACTGTAAAATAAATGGGCATTAGGTTCATGTTAAGTATGTTTATATATCCCCAAAAGGTGGTAAAATAAATCCAGCCTTTTCAAAGAGAGAAGTGAGATTTAATGTAATATTCTTGGAAGGCAAAGGAGAGTTTAGATGAGAAAAATATTATTGTCTCATAGATCTTGAAGTATCTACTGAAATGAATTTTGTAAGATATTCATAAACACAAAAGTTGCATAGAAAGCCTTTGCATGTGTTTTATGGTCATAGTATCTGGACAAAATAGAAGTTCATTCTGTGATCATTTTACAATCTCCCTCTCTGTGTTTGAAAATGGCGTCTTTCACCTTTCTGATGACATCTACCCCAATGGCCCCATTGCCCTTCCTCCGGGAAGGGTTCTTGATCACTGTGGGAGAAGGGAATCTTAGTATGATTATGATGAGTGTAATGACTACAGAAATACCCAAAACAGTGTAACTGGAAGCTTTGCTACCATCTGCAGCTGTGAGGTTTGTAGGGAGAATATTTTCTTCTGCTATGCAAGCTGATGTAGTTGGAAAGTCCAGCAATGTTACCAGAACTTGCTCCCCAGAAAGCTATGTGGGCCTTTTCCACTTTGGGGGAGGCTGTGTGGATCTGCAGTGCAGAGAAGGCGAGTTGAAAAAAGTGGAGATAATTTTGAGGCCCTCTTACACTCTGAGGTGTCTATGGCCCAGGGTTGTCTCCAGAGTGATTCAGAAGCTAACAGACTTGTAGTTTTCATTTCTAGTTAATGACATCAGCCGATATCCTCAGCGGGACTGTACCCCATCACTTCATAGATAGATCTGCTTGTGAATCTATTAGAGTAAAGTAGATGCTGTCATTTCCAAGTAGTGGTTGTTGTAAAATGGTACAATCTCCCACATTCATGTCATCATGCTGCATTATGCAGCTACTGACCAGGAAAAGATTGCTCCCTTTGATGGTTCTTAAAGGATTTGGTTTGGGTTTTTTTTACTGTAGAGTTAATTTTGTTGTAACCAAAGTTTCCTCTCACTTTACTTGCAGGTCTTTTGATGAAACAGAATCTGAAGAATCAAGGTGAGCTTGAGTCCTACTCTTTCTAGGACACCAGATTAATAAACTACTTGAAATTATTGGCATTTACTGTATTTGTTCCTTTTAGTATAGCAGTAGTTCAGCATTAAAATTAGATGTGTTTTTTAAATATTATGGCTAGTTTCATCAGCTGTGCTAGATCCATCCATTTGTAGTGTGCATTGAGCAGCCTTGTGCTTGTATTGAGAAATTCCTTACAAAACCCTAATAGAATACTGCTAGCTCTGAAATATTTCTGGGAATGTTTTTTACCCATTGAAGAGTATTTTTCGTAGCAAGAAGATTTAGCAGAAGGAATTAGAGGGTTGGGTTCTCCCCTATGACTTTGATAGAGCTTTGTATGTGTCTGGTTGCACTACTTGGCATGTGTATGTGCAGAGCAGAGCGGAGAGGGCTGGCTCTGGCTGGGGGAGGATGTCTGTACCGTGACCAGGGTGGGAGACCCTCCTGTGAGGGGCTTCCAAGGACTTTCTCTCCATGGGTGAGGTGTACAGCAACTGCTTTGGCTGCTGGAAGAACGTGGTGAAATTTTGAGCCTGTTTGGTGGCCTGAAGAGCCTGTAGACCGTGGAGCTTGGTTGTAGGTGCTCTTGTAGCTTGCATTGCACCGCGTACCAGGGAGCAGAGCAGGATCAGGAGGTCTCAAAGCCAGCTGCAAGCCACCCCTCCTGGATGCAGCCCCTTCACCTCCAACTTCACGTTGATGGTTTCACTGTGTGGCTGAGGACTGGGCAGCTTTGCTCCCAGGAGATGGAGCCTGCCCTTTTTGGGCAGCACTGGTGTGCAGAAACGCACCGGCATGGCTCCTGCACGGCTCAACCACCCCACTTTATCAAAGCTAGTTTGTAGAATATTCTGTTTGCTCTCCCTTGATACTGACATCCCTGTTCTTGACCTTTCCAGCAAACTGTCCCACCAGCCTGTGCTGCTGTTCCTAAGGGATCCATACGTCTTGCCTAAAGCCAACGGTAATCAAACCTGTCATCTGTTAACAGCGCTTTACTGATCTGACCCTGCACCGCATAAACCACATTATTATTAATACTGGCCTAGTCAAATGACATTGGTCCAAAATCTAATAACCTGCCAATAAAACGATAGTTCTTGTGTAAGAAACCATTAAAACACTAAGTGGGGTGGGTGATTTATAAAAGGGTGGAATTTTCTCCCCCAGTTGTTCTCTCAGACAAACCTACTGAGAATTCAATCAAAAGACAAAGAACATTGCTTTTCTTTTCTTTTCTTGTTGTTGACCCTTTGGGCTGTTTTGCCTGAAAGATATGAACTTAGAGGCCTAGTCCTTTTTAAGTGCTTTTTCCCTAAACACCAGTCGATCTACTGCGAGCATGTTTGTATTTCCATTTGGATTATTACTATTTCTTATCGTTTATAACCTCTAGAGCTCTTTAGGGGGGAAAAAAATAAAAGAATGTATACTTTAAGTATAATTGATGTGTTTCACAGGACATTTACGTTAGCCTTCATCTCTTAATACATGGTTCAAAAGAGTGTTTGAAATAGCTTGTTATAAACCCTTTTTCTTTTTTTTTTTTATAAAAAGTTCTTTGCATTATTAACTCAGAGAACTTACCCTCTGTCTTGTCTTAAATGCATGCAGGAAAAAAAATTACCATTTTTAGTAGTGTGTTTCTCCTGGTTTTGTCATTTTATTTGTTTGAACTGTTTCTTTTACTAAATTTTGTATTAAAAATGTAATACACTTTCAAGAAGAATTTTCTCCCAGAGCTGCAAATTAACATTTTTTTTAATGTGGCATTTTGTTTGATTTTACAAAATACTGTGTTGAAATCGAGAGTCAGGTTCTTGAGCTGCCTTGAAAATCATGAAATTTTTAAGAGTAAACTTAGGAAAGAACACTTGTTTGCTTGTAGTTTCTTAGCTAATGAAGTGTAGAGATTTTCTCAAGATGTATATAAATACCTGTAGAGAGGGTGCAAAGAAGACAAAGCCAGGCTTTTTTCAGTAGTGCCCAGTGGCAGGACAAGAACATCAGGAAACACTCTGTCATTCTGAGGGTGACCGAGCACTGGTACAGGTTGCCCAGAATGGTGGTGGAGTCTCCATCCTTGGAGATATTCAACAGCCTTCTGAACACGGTCCTGGGCAACTGGATCTAGGTGTCCATGCTTGTGCAGGGGGTTGGACCAGATGACCGCCAGTCATCTCTTCCAGCTGCAACCATTCTGTGAATTCTGTTGTTTTTTCAAGCTGTTTTTCAAAACCATAGGGACTAGGCTCATGTACTTTGAGAGGGTTAAATAGTCTCTCTTGCAGGCAATGTCCATTATAGCTAGCAGTATGGCCTAACAGTATTGACCCTATGGAGTCTTACTGAACTTAAAGTTGTAGTTCTACAGTGAAACAGCGACTGCAAAGGTCCTGTGTGACCAAGGTCCACATTGGAAGACATATTACGGGGTCATTTAGTTTTTACTTTGACTTAGCATTAATCTGGTCATGTGGACTGAATGCCCATCTGAGGCTGGAGTGCAAATCACAAAATCGATGAAGCGACGCACAGTAAGGGGAGATGGTCACTTCACAAGGTCACTCCTGACCCAAATGACAACAGTAATACAGAGGCACCCACAGAGTTACCTCTGTCTAAAAGTTGGGCCAGACACTGCCTATACCAATATTTACTGAGAGCCACATTGCATGTCTTAATCTTACTGTTTAATGCTCCTCTTAATTGCTAACTTGGATTCCTCAAGAGCAGGGTGTAAATTATGAACATCATTTAATTCCATACCATTTCTGAGAGAGAAAATGGATTTCATGTACAGTTATCCTGAAAAATGAAGACAGTGGTTAATGTTTCTAGCCCACATGTAAGGTTTTGCTGTAAGACTTCTGCTCAAGATTTTGCAGTTCTGTGGTGGTATTTATCTTCCTTCCCTAATGTGTACTCTGGGTAAGGCTAAGCTTCCTTTTCTTGAAATCGTTAGGAACTTTGTCATGAATTTTGTAACTACTCTTTTAAGTAGTGCTTTACTTGGATTAAGATAAAAGCCTCTTCTAATGTGTGACATGTTTAAATATTAAGTAGGCCTCGTTAATGACATCTGAAGCAAAGGACTTCTCAGGCTTTTGCCAAGGCATTTTTTGGCCTTGACACACAATATTTAGGATTTCATACGGCAGGTGAATATTCTTTGTATTTGAAGACCCTAAAACATCAAAATCATTTGCAAGTTATTCTTTAACTTAATGAATTAAAACACAAATTAGAATGTGAGTTGTAGTTTAAAAAAGGAGGAAGAAAACCAAGTCATAAGTCTAGAGGCTCCACTAGTTGACTCAAGTCTAGTTAGAAAGAAACAAAGTTTTTACACAACTACCATTGCCTTTAATTCTTCTTGGTTTTAGTTTGCAGCACAGAGAAAATGTAGATGATCTTTCTAAAATTTTCTCTCTCAGATCAGTTCTTACCTTGATAGACTCCAATTACTTTGTAAAAACCAGTCAAGGCTGTTCAAACTATGACCAAGAGTAAGTGTCCATTAGCAAATAACTGTTCATTGTATGTACTCTTTGAAGGTGGTGAACTATGACAGTTGTTTGGATCAGAAGTGGAGTTAGGCTTTCCTGGATACAGGACTGCCTGTGTTAG